>NW_024355990.1:1966142-2016633 GCF_902729225.1 Pteropus medius | reverse complement strand
GCCTTGCCTTTTCTGGCCCCAGGCTGCAGCAACCGCCAAGGACGTTGGTTAGAGCCGAGGCCGCGGCCGTGCAGTTCAGACCCGTCAGGGGGAGGGGGCTCCCGCCAGCCCCTCCGGGCCCTTTCCCCCCCTTACTGCTGCGTGGCCCACTCTACCATTCCCGTATAGGGTTCCGGCTGCCGGCAGCGGCTGCTGGGGGACGCTCACCTGTTCTGGAAGGCGATCAGCAGCCGGGGGTCCAGGATGTTCTCCTCGGGTTCCCACGTGTTATATCTTGCAAGCGAAAAGGGAGGGGGACACCGCGTAAAAAACCGAGCCTGCGCTGCGGCCTCCAGGTGGGGAATGACATAAGGCCCTACTCTGTCTTCATGAACCACAAGCTATTTAGCTGTGGATGTGGGGGGTGGAGGGTGGATTTCTGCAGGCCTGACACGGTCCCTGAGACACCCCCCCAAGTCAAAATAAACACACAAGGGCAGGAAGGGGAGGGGTAAGGAAAATGAAACTAGCAGTTTATTTTGCAGTTGTCAAGAATTTTAAGCATGTTACTGCGACATGTTCCAAAGCCACTTTGCTCACCAGGAACCCTGCGTGCAAAGCAGCCGAAATGCAAAGTCGCAGGCCCCTCCTCCTCTCTCCAGCCCCGAGTCTCCGCGAGGGCTTCAGCCGTTCTCCATTTGACCCCTAATCCGATAACCGTCAGCCGAGCCGCCCCCGCTACCCCCTCGCGGCCCCGGGGCCCGCTGTCGCGGGCAAGCACCCCCAAATACTCGGCAACACGAAAATATGCCTGTGTGTGTGAGTGTGTGTGTGCGTGCCTGCGCGTCTGTCTCCATCCGGTGCCTTCGCATTTCAAATTAAAAAAAGAAATTCCCCACCAAAAGCGCTGCAGTGACAGTGCCCAACGTTTTCTGCCCTTTTTCTTCCTCTCCCTGCACCACTAGGAGGGAAGAGGCACACAATTGCATTTTCGTCGCTTTTTAATTTTTTTTTTTGGTTTTGCAATATGGAGCCGTTCGGTGGAGGGAAAGGGGAAAGGAGCCATTTTCTGCTGCACATCAGTCAGTGCCTGCGCCCTCCCTCCCTCCGCCGGCCTCCCCGGCTCGGCCCCGCGTCTCTCCAGCTCCTCCGGCTCCTTTTAGTGCATAAATTAGTGATGGCATTTCCCGGGGAGCGGAGCACAACACAGGGCGCCGGGCTCGGGCTCGGCGGCTCGGCTTCCCCAGTGCCTGCCACCGACTTCCCCACCCCCTCCACATCACCCGCCTCCCGTCCGCTCCCCCCACCACCCCACCGGCCCGGCGGGTCCCGAGCCCCGCAGCCCCGCTCCGCTGCACCCGGCTCCTCCGCCCCTCCGCCGCTACTCACTTGGGGGACCAGCCTCTCCATTTCACCAGATACTCCACTCTGCCCTGCGGGGGGAAGAGACAGCACTCCGTCAGCTTCCGCGGGATCCCCGGCTCCGGCCCGCAGCCTCCCCACCCCCTCCCCGCCTCCTCGCGGGCTGCTCCTCGCCGCTCCCTCGCTGCCTCCCCCGCGCCGCCCTACCTTGCGGATCCGCTTCTTCTCGATGCTCTCCACCGCGAAGACGTGCTCGCCAACAGCTGGCAGCTCCATGGCCGAGCCGGAGCGCGCCGGGGCGCAGGCGGCCGGCGCGGCTGCAGACGCTGCTGGCTCCCGCCGGCGCCCGGCTGCCGCCCCGGCCGAGGCGCCTCCGCCACCCACGCCGCCCGCGCCGCTGCCGCCGCCGCCGCCGCTCGCCCCGCACAGCCCGGCCGCCCGCCGCTGCCCGCGCCCGCCCCGGCTCCCGGCTCGCGCTCGCTCAGACAACTGAGCCCGGGCCGCGGCAGCACAACTCATGCAAATCCGGACGTCAGCGGGCGGGGCCTCGCCGGGCCCAGCTCGGCGTCAGGGGGCGGGCCGTGGCCGGGATTGGCGCAGCCGGGCCTACCGGAGGCCCTGGTCCTGGGCGCCGGGGGGAGGAGGAAGGACGCGGGGCGGGGGGCCGGGAGGAGGAGGGCGCCGGGGAGGTGCAGGGGGAGGGATCCGCGAGCCAGGGCGAGGGAAGCTGGAGGGAGGGAGCTGGACCTCGCAGGAGAGGTGTGTCGGCCGAGGGCGGGTTGGGGTAGCGAGCATGACAGGGCGCGGAGGGTCTCGACAGCGACCACTCGCCTTCCGCTCCGCGCTGTGACCAGCCCCTTCGCCTCTCATTCTCACTGTGCACCGCCCGGGGACCCTTGCTGGGGGCCACCGAGGCGTCCACCGCCGTTTCCAGTTGCACCGAATTGCGTCATGCGGAGACGCACGGGGAACCGCCGGCAGGGGGCGGAATCGGGGCGGGGGGCCGAATCCCCGCAGGGTCGGCTCGCGCCCGCATCCTGCGTGCCCGCCGCCCCACCCCGCGAGGCTTCGAGGATTTAGGAAGGCGCGGAATGGGAGAGTAAGGGCAGGGAGAAGAGAGAGGACCGAGTGTAAAGGGTGGCTGGGGGAGAAAGCAGAGAAGAGATGAAGCAGGGGACAGAGGGACAGCCAGCCTGGGGCCCTAGCGCTTGAGAACCTTGCCCAGGAGGGGGCTCTGAGTCCGGTCGCACCCTGATCCCGATCGGCTCCCAGTTGACCTTAGCGCCTCTCCTTGGAGGGGCGGGTGCGGGATGTCTAGTTTTCTGCAGCGTTACCCGCCCTTCCCTTGCAGCCAAGCCGGACGAGAGGCGGGGAGGACAGAGAGGGGGCACAGTGGATGTCCAGGTCGGCTTGGGGGCCCGAGGGGACTTCGCGGGGTCCCAGGGAAAGGCGTGAATGAGGGAGCGGGAGGGCCGAGAAGAGGCCGAGGCCGAGCAGGGGCAGATGGGGCCGCACTAAGGGGAGGTGGATGGAATGGCCGAGCGAGCAAGCATTCGTCACGAA
Organism: Pteropus medius; assembly: GCF_902729225.1. Classification (NCBI taxonomy): domain Eukaryota; kingdom Metazoa; phylum Chordata; class Mammalia; order Chiroptera; family Pteropodidae; genus Pteropus; species Pteropus medius. The sequence continues at coordinate 2,013,729 of NW_024355990.1, read as the reverse complement.
TTCGCGTCCCCGACGCGGCAGGAGAAGCCGCCGAGTGTGAAGTTTAGCACCTCCGGCGGCGAGACGGCGCGTTCCGGCGTGCCGCTCCAGCCTCCGGCTGGGGGCGCTGCTGCGCCCCCCGCGGCCGCCCGCGGGGCCGCGAGCTCCGTGGGGTCGGCGTGGGGAGGGAGGGGGCAGGGCGGCCCGAGTGGGAGAGACAGGGGCGCGCCTGGCCTGGGGCGTGTGCGGGCCCCTGGCTCTGGGCCCTTGAAAGACCGGAGCAGGAAGCTTGCGCAATCCCTTGGCTGAGCGTCCGCAGAGAAAGAAAAAGAGCAGAAGCCGAGCGAGAGTGGAAGGAGAGAGGGGGGCGGGCAAAGAGCCATCCAGGTCTCGGCTCCCGCCCGAACGCACGGCCCGGAATGCTGGGTGGGGACTGCGCGGGGACTCGAGCCCGGGAGGGCTGGGGTGCGGAAGCGAACCCCCAAAGAATGCGCGGGGCTAGTGTTCTCCCAGGAAGCCGGGAGAAGCCTGGAGACGGTCTGGCGTTTAAGAACGCACACGTTGACGCCACCATTTCACCGCCACCTCGCAGCTCTGGCGGCGGCGGCTCCCGCTGCTGTGGCGGCCACTTCCTAAGGCCACTTGCGTGGCTCCTCTGCTGGAGGGGTCTTGGGGGTGGCCGTCGCCTTCTGGCGGCATCAGACAGAAGGTCGGTGTGCAGCGACTGCTCTCTGACAAGGTCGAGGTGCAAACCCAAGATTCGCACATGTGGGGCTGCCGGGCGTGGTGGGGACGACGCCTGCCTGTAGTCCTCGGGACAGGGGTGGTCGGCTCCCTGGGTTTATAGAAGCTGGGGGAGGCGACTCTTGGGGAGGGAGACACAGGAAAAAGGTTTTTCTCCTCCTTTTATGTTTGGGGCTTCTTCCTGACACTCTAGCCCAGGGCGACTGGACTGGAAAAGGGGAAAGGTCTCCGAGGCTGGAGCGGGAAGCGCTGTCAGCGCGACAGTCACCCAGTCACTCTCTCACTCTGAGCCTGCCAGCCGCCCAGCCACTGGCTTTGTCGGGAGGTCTGTGGCGACCTTGTCCTGGACAGTCCCGTCGTCTGGGAGGGGCTCAGATTCCCGACACTCTGCCTACCCCCTCGCTAGAAACCCCCCTGGAAAATCTGTTTCCAATGGGTGTTTCCGCATCGACCGGTCAGGCGACGCCGGGGAAGGGCGAACGGCCGCTGCAGCCTCCACGCCGCCAGGGGCGTCGCACTCCGCAGGCCGCGGCTGCGCTCGCTCGGCCTGCGCCCCTCCAGGGCCCACGGTCCGGACCTCGAGGGCCACGCGGCGGACCCGGTGCCCCGACGGCGAGTTTGCGCAGGAGCCGGGCCAGGCCTTCTGCCGAGCTGGGGAGGGAGGGTGGTTCCCGCTGGCGGGTACAGCGGATCTTTTTTGGAGCTGCCCGTGCGGCGGTGCGAGAAGCCCCCGGGCTCCCCAACACTGTGCGAGGCGACGGCCGGAAGAACCTCAGAAGCCCTTGGAGACCCTGGCCGTCCCCGCTCCTTGCCTTTCAGCCGTGACTGGGAAAATGACCGAAATACACAAGCACCCGCAGAAAGCGGCAACTCGCTCCCCGCTTCCCTCCGGCGGTTTATTTATTTAGTCCTCTTGGAGGGTGGGTGCGAATGGAGAGAGGCCAGAGCACTGGCCTCACCTCAGGGGGGTGGGGTGCGGCGTAGCCCACCCTTCACCTGCCAGCGGTTGTGGGAGGAGCGCAGATGGGCAGCAGGGCGGAGGCTGAGACAGAATTTGGGGGGCGGGGTGCCGATGAGCGCCCTGGGAGCTCCTCCGATGCGCTCCGCGAGCCCCCCCAATCCTCCGTGGGGCCTCCTCTATCATCTCCCCCCCACCCCCCGCCTCAGCCCCTCCAAGGCGCCGCAAGCGAGTGGAGCCCACACTCGGGATTCCCAGACCCTCCGCTGGGACCCTTGGCCCTGACCCGGGATAGCCCCAGCCACACGGGGAATCCGGGAGAAGGATCCCGGGTCCGCGCATTTGACGCTGCCATCTCCCAGCCAGAATCAACTCGTGCCCCTCGGTCCCGCAGAGGGGAAGAAGCCTCCCGATGCCACCTCGGGCTGGGGCCCCCAGGGTCCTCAGGGGCCGCAGGAGAAGAGCGATGCTATCCCGCCGAGCCGCAGGCTCCAGCCCCGAGGGGGAGAGGGGAGAGGGGACCTTGGCAAAGCCGCAAACTTTTTAATGGCTGTAGACCAGAGGGTGGTCACTGAGGTTTGAAGGGGTCTGACCCGCACCGTCCTGGGGAAATGAAGGTGCTTCTTAAAGAAACCCTCTCCCTGAATGGGTTCTCTCTGCAAGGAAGTGCCACGACCTGCCCACGGAGCCCAGGTCTGGGTTCTGCCCGGAAGAAGCCTCTTGTGACTTCCCGGGCTAGTCCCTAACTCGGAAAGCTCTCGAGCTGGTGTGGCTTTCTAGGCCACTAGAGGTGGATTTCAAATAGCCGAGGGAGAATTTACTAGCAACGACTACAAAGTCTGCCCAGGCTGCGACGAGACCTCATTTCTTCCCTTTGTTCTTAGTGGAGGGACTTGCCTCTGACTTTGGCCTGGCGTTTGTAATGTTGCATTTGTAGTGGCGGCTTTGGGGGAGCTGACCTAGTGGGACTGTCTTTGTATGGTGGGAGGGACAGCGGGGAGGCTGTGTGGGAATCCCGCATACTTCCTCTGAGGAGGATGGCTTTTGTTCCTCGGGGCGCCCTCCGCCCTCGGTGTACCACCCCTCTCCCGCCCCCGCGTATTTCTGCTCTCCGTCACGCCTCCCGCGAAGGGTCGGCTTTCATTTGCGTGGAGAAGCCCTTGACGCCCCCCCACCCCGCGTCCCTCCGCGGCGGGTCGCTCCGGACTGGCGCTGGGGCTCCAGGTGGGCGGTTGGGGCAGGGTGTGCGGGCGGGGCAAGAGGCCTGGCGCGCCGCGAGGCCGTGGCCCCTTGGCGGGTCCTGGGCAACCCTTGGGGCCACACCAGTGCCGGGCAGGGCCGCGCCTCCACACTGCGGCGCGCGGGGGTCGCAGGCGCCAGAGAGGGACGCGTCGTTTTCTGCGACGTCGGCTGGCCCACCCCCTCCCAACGTCAGGGCAGCCAGCCTCCCCTGGCCCACAAGGAGAAGGCCGCCCGGCCTCCGCCCCATGCTCGGCCGCCGGGCTCCCGCCAGCCTGGAGATATGCGCCCTCGGGATCCACATTTCAAACATGATCTTTGGAGCCGCTTCCACTGCCCGCCACCGCCGCCGCCGCCGCCGCCGCCGCCGCCGCCGCCGCCGCCGCGCGCTCACAACGGCCTCTGTGTGCTCTGTGTTTTTCATTTGGGGTTCGTTTGCCCAAGGTCTCCCCCGCGGGCCTCCTCTGCGCGCGAGGTTCGTCCCTCCACGACCGCCCCTGCATTTTGCTCTCGGGTGCCCCTATTTGCGCCCCGCAAGCCAGCCTGGGGCCACACAGGGCAGATTTCTTTCTTTCTTTTTTCCAACCAAGAGCTGCTGCACCAAACCCAAGAATTAAATAAAAATCGCCCGGCGGATCCCGAAGTGGTCGTCAGCTGAAGCGCGACTGCCACCCCCACCTTCCCCCAGCCCAAAGCGCGCCCCCCCTTCCGGCCTCGCGGCAAACCGAAGGTTAAGCGCGCGCCCGAGGGGGTATTTGGCGAGGGGGGAGGAGCCGGGGTGGGGTTGGGTGCCGAGCACCGCGGCCCTGGGAAGCAGGGCTCACTCTCCTTACCCCCACCAACCCTGGAGTGGCGGGGCAGGCGCGATCAGAAGGGCCAAGTGCGTCTACGCCTCCCGAGCTGGCCGGGAGCCGAGTCCGGCCGCGGCCCGGAACCGCGAGGACGCTTCGCGGAGGCCGCGTCCTGCGTAGCCGGAGCTGGGGAGGGGGCGGAGGCTCGCGAGCTGCGGCCGCGCGTCGCCAGCCAGCCGATCGATCCCCGGGGGCGGGAGCGCGGCGAGCCTCGCAAGACACCTGGGTGGGGGGGATGTCCCTGCAGAATCGAGGGCTGAATGGAGGGGCTGCTCAGGAATCCGGTAACCGTAGGATGGCGGCCGGGAGGGCCCAGCCAGAGTACAGCTCGGCCTGCACTGCGGGGGCCAGGGGTGGGTGGTAACGCGCAGGACGCCCCCCGAAATTCCACATTGTCTGCATCAGGACGGCTTGGGCCACTTCCGGAGCTGAGTCTGGCCGCTGTGCAACTTTGTCCTTCGTGGTTCAGGCCCCAGTCTCCACCGAACCCCACCCCCACCCCCACTGACGAGGTCGTCAGACGTGGTCACCCAGTCCATCCGCCTCGCTCCTCCTGAACCCTGATAGCAAAACGTGGGTGTCCCCTGGGCCCCACCTCTGGAAAGATCCCCCAGGTTTGCCCAAGAAGTTCCCCTCCCCAGCTTCTCCCAGGGGGCCCTTTCCTGGGGCGGTTCCTGAGAACCCCCGCGGAATTTCCTTTGGTTCCCAGGCGCCCTGGCCGCGGCCTCACCTGCCTGCTGCGGGCGCCCAGGCGAGGCCGGGGCAGGGGCGCCGAGGAGCCTGCACTCGCTACGCCCTCCCCTAGGGGGCGGGCTCCCCTCGGGCTGGCGGCGGCCGGGGCCTCCCCCCGCGCCTCTCCGTGAGTGGGAAGGCGACCCGCCCGCGGGGCAAAGGGCGCCTCTCGCTGCGGTGGGCGTGTGCGGAGGAGCCCGGCGCGCCCTGCTCTGGCGCACCCCTCCCCCTGCCCCTCGCTCTGGCGACGAGGCTGCTGCTCTTCCAGCCAGAAACAACCGGCCCCAGAGCGACTTTGAACCTTGGGAGACCCTGCACCCCCAGGAGTGAATTGTCTCGATGGTGGGGGGCCATCGTTTCCCAAACGGCACCGCGCTCGGCGCCCCCCACTCCCGGCGAGAAGTCGACAGACAGGAGGAGCGTATAATGCACCTTTCAGCCGGGGTGTTTAAAGGGAATCTCGGGTCAAGAGCATCACCTGGCCTTTCATTCTGTTACCGGAGCCAACATGAAGCAAGCTGCTACCTGCAGATTCCCCCAGAGGGCCCGCAGGCCGCGTGTAGGAGTGAGTGCCCGCGGGCGTCTGAGACGGCAGCCGCACCAGCACAGCGGCTCTTCCCCACACGGAGGTTCACTGAAGAGTCAGCTCGGGACACGTGCCACCTCTGAGAGTGTCCCAACGCTTCCCTGGGTTGCTGACTGGGAAGGGGACTAAAATCCCAAAAAATATCCCAGGTAGGGGAAAGGGACCCAAGTCATCCGCCTTGAGAAAGGCAGAAGCTGGGCTGGAATACGTCTTGAGATTATAAATCGGTGGAGGTCCAGATCACGTTCAATATTTCCTTGTCTTCCCGGCTCATACAGACACGGAAGGGAGAAGGAATATGGTGAGTGTAGCTGTGTGAGCGCACGGTTGATACTCGGCCTGAGTGGGCACACGCAGGCCAGGCGGCCCCCTCCCGCACACGTGGCTCCGGGCAGAGCCACTTCTCCAGCAGGCCCCCGGGGCTCAGTGCCAGGGCCCACAATACTTGTAGGGGCCCACGGAAATGTTGCAATTAAAAACACTGGTAAAGTATACATAACATAAAATTTACCATTTTAACCATTCTAAGTGCACAGTTCAGTGGCGTTAAGTGCGGCCGTCACCCCCGTCCATCCCCAGAACCTTCTCATCTTCCCAAACGGACACTCTGCCCATTGGCGGATGGCTCCCCGTCCCTGTCCCTTCGGCCCCTGCCAACCACCCTTCTACTTTCTGTCTCTGTGAATTCCACTTCTCTAAGATCTTTACGTAAGTGGAATCGCGCCGTATTTGTCCTCTCGCGTCTGGTGTATTTCACTCAGCATAATGTCTTCGAGGTTCATCTATGTTGTCGCAGGTGTCGGAGGGTCCTTTTGAAAGGCCGAATAATATTCCATTATATGTCTACCTAATTTCTTTTCAAACCAGAAGTAAAAACCTTTGGGTCGAAGAAAGCGTTTTAATATATAATGTGAACGTGTTCATCTGTATACCAGCGCCGTCATAAACTAATTTTTAACACTTTTTTTTAAATAAAGGAAGGGGCCTACGAAGGCAGAAGTTAGAGTCCAGGGCCCAGGAAAGTTAGACTGTGACCCTGTGTCTGGGAGAAGTTTCAAGAGTGGCACCTCTGGGGACTCTCCTGGAGACTGAGGACCACCAGCTGCGGGCCGGGGACTAGTGGCCCTGGGCGTCCAGAACCTGCCCTGCCTATGTGCCCTGGTGCCTGTACGCATCCCTGGCTCCTTCTCCTCACTTTCGAATGCAGATTTCTGTCTGATGCAACGGGAAAAAAAACCCCGTAAGAGTAAAGGAAGCACCAGGAAATAAAAGCACAAGGCCCGCCTTCCTTTCCTTCCTGTATTTAAAGCTTTCCATCCTGCAGGGCTCAGACCGGCTCTGGCGCGATGGGTTTTCCCGGATGTCCGTCTGGCCTGTGTCAGCGAGTTGATTGCCTGCTATTTGACAGTAATGATAATAATGGGGTGGTTTTGTATTCTTTGACTCATTCGGATCGGAAGGTTCAGAAACGAACCCGTGCCCCCCCGCCCCCACCCCGCTGCTCGAAACTGGTGTTTTCTTCGATTCCAAAGAAACGGCAGAGTCTCATGGAAGAACATCCAGACCGAGAAATGGTCCTTCTCTCTCCGGATCTAGTGGTGATTATTAGTTTCCTTTCTCGGCTTGGAGACCGAGAACGTGTGCCATGGGAGCCGAGAAATATTGCACAGGACCCGAGAAATATTGCCGCAGACGCCTACGTGGGAGAGCGATTTTTCTGGGAATTCTGAAAAACAGCTACAACTGCTCTGTACGCTGAGAGTAGCTGGGAATCGCTCGTACCCACACCCTCGGCTGATGTGACTTTTCATCTCCTTCTCGGTTACCCACCGACAAAGGTCCCTTCCCATCTACACGAAGCCCGACTTCTGCCTTCTTCCTCCAAACAGGCCCAGACACGTAGGCAGACAGACGGACGGACGCAGATGCAGTGCTGCGGGTGTCAGGCGATGGACCAAGGGTGCTTGGCCCCTGATCGCGTCCCACTTGCTTCTCAGCCTGACCCGGGGGGAGCCGCCCCTTGTCCTGGCAGAGATTACAAAGGAGCCCTGTGCTCCGAGGTGGGACTGCTGTGCGTCCTGGAGGACCCGTCCAGCTCTGTGGCACTTCTGGTTTTTGGAAAGGCAAGGCCGGCATTTGGAAGTTGGGTTGGGTGGGAGGAGCCCCCACCTTCTGCTCCTGTCATAGCCAAAATGCCTGGCTCCGCCCCCTCCCTCGGGGTCATGCATCCCGGCGGGAGGGAGGGGAGGCTGCCTTTGAGACGAGGCAGCCGTGAAGGAGAGGTGCTCACAGCAGAGCCGGCTCCAGGTTGCCAAGGTGAACCTGTCAATAGAGTATTGAACAGGCTCCGCGACTGGCCATAATTGTCTGCTTCAAAACAGCCAGTGTCTGGGCGTCCTGGCCCGGCCCGAGCTGGCAGTGCTGTGCTGGAGCTGGCTCACACTGGCTTGCAAGAGCTGATGGCTACGTTTTCAGACGCAGACATTATTAAAAATCAAATGATCTAAATTTACGATTAAACAAGTTATATCAAGAACAAAGGTTATACATGCTCGAAACTCATTTCTTCCTGACGAGTTCACTGCATTTTACTCTTACCTTGTTCTTGGGGTGATTTACATCTATTGTGTCTTTATGGTGGGACTATTGGACACGGGTGGCTACTGCAAATCTTGTCTCAATTCTGTGCTCAGTGACTTCATGCTGGAAGCTTGAAATTGCCACGGTGGGAGTATTTACACCACAGAATTTGGCAAACACTGCAAAGCATGGCTTGATTTATTGTTTTGTTGATGGTCCAGACTGAAGAATGTGATGGAAAAAATGTTAACGATGCAGATTGAACTTAAAGTGTGTCATGTCTGTCATCGGTCCATGAACGGTGCAAAGAATTCAGGAAGGACTCTTCCCGTCTGAAAAAACTCTCTCTGAGGAAGTCGCTCGCATCGCTACTCGTAAGTGAAGTTCACACGCTCTGTCGCCATTCCCCTTCCGTGTGACTGGTCGGCTTCGGTGGTGACGCCAGCTAACGCCCTGTCGGAACGACGCCCGTTCATCGATGGCGGGCGTAGGTGGCCTGTTGATCCAAGAAGTTGATCCAAAAAAGTTAACGGAAACATTCTGTGAATCGATTGGTTCTATGGCGTTTACAGTAAAGAAGATCGTATGTTTTATTGTAATGTCTAGATTGTCTGATACACGTCCCGTATATCGGTAAAATTTATAATACATACTGAATAAGTACATTTCAGTATATGTGTATGTATACATTTTCCCCAGATAAGGGTTTGCTAACGCTAAACGTTTACCAGCACCTCATACAGCACCAGCCCAGGGGAGGCATTCACATTATTGTAAAGAAATGAAATATGTTTAATGGAATGGGGCCTCGGGGACTAATTTAGCTCCATAGGTGGCCCTAAAGGAGGCAAGGAGATGGGAGGAGAGACCCAGGCCTGGGACACTAGGCAAGAGCCAGGGCACTGGGATGCCACAGGGGACCGCCAGTGGGCGTGGGCACAGGCTGGCCCTGGGCCTGCGGGCCCGTGCTGAGGGAACCATGCAAGCCTGTGCCGGGGGACCAAGGCCTTGCGGGACAGCACCCCCGTGGCTTCTCTCCTCCCCACCCCGCGAGATGCTCCCAATGCGGGCCGCACAAATCCCCAGGATGCCAGACCCCTAAGGCATTGTCCTGAAGGCAGATGGCCCCAGGCCCCTGGACAAAGACCCTGCTACCCGCGGGGCTGCAGCTGCTGCCCTCCCTCTGCCCCCCCAGTTTGCCGGGGGACCTTGTGTCCCAGGCCTGATCGTGTCCACTCTTCCGGCCTCTGTGTGCTGAGCCCAAGGAGGCGCTGGTCCAACCCCAGCCTCGACCCTCTCTTACTGTTGAGAAAGAATTATCTTTCTGTTCTGTTTTGTTCTTTAATGTGTTCGCATTGAGTATGTGTTAGGGCGGGTGGTCCGAGGCGGCCTCACTGAGCCAGTTAGTTGCATGATGAGAGGGAGCCAGCCACGTGCAGATGGGGGGGGGTGTCGTTCCAGGGAGAGGGGGCGGGGTGCGAAAGCCCTGAGCCAGGCATGGACCGCGTGTTTGAGGACCAGAAGGAAGGCAGGAGGTGGAGGCCGCGTGGGCGAGGAGCGGGAAGAGAGGCTCCAGGAGGAGGAAGGCAGCTTGCCCGAGAGGCTGTGACCAGAAGTCCTGACGTGATCCTGAGCGCTGCGGAGGCCTTTGGAGGTTTTCAGCAGGGGTGTGGGGGGCGGGGGGTGTCACGTGCTGGCTGGATAACGGGGTCAGGCCCAGACCCTGGGGACGCAGGGCAAGTTTCCAGGACTTGAGGAGGGGCCGTCAGGGTGAGCACTCTCTGGGGGCCCGGTGTGCACCTGGCCGCTTCTCAGAGGCATCTGAGGGGCACCGCTCACCCCTCTGAGCAGCGTGTATCCGAAGACTCGAGAGCTGAGAAGAGAGGGTCAGGACGTGGAAACGGACCCCGGGAGCCAGTCTACAGGGGGGTGCGTCCCGCCCCGTGCCTCGGTTTCCCCATCCTGAAAAAGAAGCTAATGATAAAATAGTTGGCAGTCACGAGGTTGCTGGACTGACAAGCAGAGCACTTGGCGCTGCCTGGCGGGACTGACGGCACACAAATTAGCTGTCACCGTCATTTTTTTTTTTTTTCATGGTGGCTGTTAAGACAACCACCCAGGCAACCGAGCCCGGGCCAGAAGCCCTGGACGGGGGTGCCTGGGGCCACGGAAGCTGACTGAGCCTCCCCGTGTCCAGGAGGCCTGAGCTGCACACTTGGCCGTTCTCGGAGGAAGCAGGTGTCACGTGTGGGCCAGCTGAAGCCTCCCGAGCTCCAGAAGCCTCAGGTTTGGGGCTCCGTGGAGGCCTCGGGGCCTTCAGGGCTTGGGGCAAAGTGCTGCCACTGCTGTTATGTAGATGGCCCCTCAGTCCCTGCAGGCCACGATGGGTGACCCCTGGGTGCAAGTGGAAGCCCTCTGCCCTCAGCTCGGGTTGACCCCTCCACTGGGTTGGCACGGCCCCAGGAAGTCCTTGGTGCTGGGCACGAGCCCATCTTAGCCCTGGCAGCCCTGGGCAGAGCTGAACGTGGGGCCCTGGCAGGGCCTGGCAGTCACCCCTCTCTCGAAGCAGAGTCAGGACTTGGGGCGTCTGTGTACTCTATTTTGGGTCTTCTGTTCATTGCGTGTGACGAGGATCTTTTAACGTCAAGCCTAGTGCCAGCCTTGGACACATGGGGTGGCCTAGGTGGCTTGGTGGGGTGGTGCTGGGGTAATGCCCTGTCTGGGAGAGCAAGGCAGGGGGCGAAAAGGGGTGGACCAGGCGCCGTCCAGCTCCCACGAAGGCACCTGGCTGCGTGGGGACTGGGGACCCCCCGGGTCCTGTGCTGGGTGACTCTTCCATGACTGTGCGCACGCATGCTTATCTCCCCTGCCAGACTATAAATGTCTTCGGGGTCTCCTCCTGTCCCCAGCAGGCACTCGGGCGTGCCTGTGTCCAAAGGCATGCATAGAATGTGAAGTAAACAGTGACACGGACCAAGGGGGCCGAACTTTGGCTGGGCCCAAACACCTGTGTTGCGGGGTCATCCAGCTTGGGGCAGACGAACAACGGAGGATGCTCGGTGTCACAGATGAGGCTCAGGGAGGCTGAAACACTTGCTCGGTGTCACTCAGCAGGTGGGACCAAAGGCTCCTGCCCCACCTGCCCTCCGGAGGGCGTTCCTAGTTAAGAGAGGGTCTAGGCGGCACGGCCCAGTAGAAAGAGGCTGCGAGCCTCATCTGCAATGTTGAATTTTCTGGTAGCCATGTTAAACGAGTAAAAAGAGCCCTTCCGTCATGTAAGCACACAGAGAAGACAGCAGTCAATGAACAAAAAAGTGTCCACGCCCCAGACATAGAATTGGCCAGGCCTTGATCTTGACGTTCCCAGCCCCTAGGACTGGGAGAGACGGTCATTTGTTAGAGGAGCCTGAACGATTCAGACACTGTAGACATTTCTTATCAGCGATATGCAATGTCTTCCTGATTAAAAACAATGTTCCAACAACAACAAAAAAAGTAAAAAGAAGCAGATAAAATTATTTTTGATAATATCTTTGATTAGCCCAGCATATCCAAAATATTTTCATTTTAACATGTGATCAGTGCAGAAACTATTAACAAGACATCCCTGTTGTTCTCGGTCTTGGACGTCCTGGACGGATCTGGCCCCGGGACACCTCTCGCTGGTGCCGGAGAGCCACGTGTGGCTCCTGGCCCCGTGCTGGCTGGCGGGTCTGGGGCAAGGTGAGCTCACTCCCAGTTCCCAGCTGAGCAAATCCCCCTGGAATCCAGCCTGTTAGAGTTTCATGTTCCAGCCCTAGGCTGACATCCAGGGCTGACGTCCAGGGCTGACGTGCCTGGCAGCTCCGAAGGCCTGAGGCAGCACCAGAGACCGGATCCAGTGTCAGTGGTCATGGTGTCACTTGTGTGCCTGGTGGGGCCTGGCGTCTGGCCCGGGGAGGGCACTTCCTCTAGGCCGCAGCACGGACTCGAGAGCACCTCTTCCTTCAGGGCCCCCCAGGTTGACTTAGAAGCTGAGATCAGGCCCAGGGCGGGTGGTGGCCTTCACAGGTCCCTGTGGGGCTGTCAGACTGGGTTCTGGGACCTGGAGCTCACCGTGGCAATGTGTTCTCTGTACACCGGGGGCAGGGCGGCCTTCCAATGGCCTAGGAGTGGGGCTGGCTGGCTGCGGGTGGCCAGAGCTTGGCTCTCCTTGGGGACAAGGTCTCTTGTTCCCCAGGGCTTCTGTCACAGGCAGGAAGACGAGCCGCACCTCTGAGGTGCCCGTGGTGCTGCCTGGAGCAGCCCTGGAGGGGCCGGCCTCCTGCTCACAGCGCCTGCGTGTAGTCAGTGGATGCTGTTTGCTGGCAGCTGAGGGTAATTACGGTGCTGCGTCCTTGAGGACGGGTCTGCGCATGTGTCTCTGCCAGCGCTGGTGGCCGGACTGGGGCAGCCGAGCGAGCGAGCGGGGCCGTCAGCTGCTCGCTGACGTGAAGCCCGGGGCCTCCGGGCAGGGCTGCAGCCGGACGCCTCGCGGGGAAACGGCAAACGTGTTTGACATAGAGACATTTCCCCCTCGCGGGGCCAGCGGGACGATGCCGCTGGTGGGCGGTCCTGCCGACGCTGACCTCTAGTCTCCAGCCACACACTTCGTCCCCAGGATGTCCCCGTCCTGGCGGTCCCTGTCCCTGTCCTTGACCCTCGTGCTTTGTCCTCTGTCTCCAGCCCCTGTGCGCTTCTCCTTGTCCTCCTCGCTCAGCCTCGTCCCCCCAGCTCCGACCTCCTTTCTCCCTGGGAATTTCCCAGACCGCTCCGGCTGCCCTGATTCTAGTCGTCCCGTTTTGTGGCTGGGACGGCCCCGGTTCTGAGTTGAATAGTGTTCCCCCCCTCGCCCCCATCACCAAATTCACATCCACCCAGGACCTTGGGATGGAACCTTGTCTGGAAATAGGGTCTTTGCAGGTGTGATGAAGTCACTATCGTGTGGTCAGGGCGACCCTAACTGTGTCCGTAAGAAAACAGAGACATCTGGACTCAGACACAAGGACACACAGGGGAGACTTTAGAGTGATGCATCTGGAAGCCAAGGACGCTAAGGATCTCGCCGGCAGCCACCAGGAGCTGGAAGAGGCGGGAAGGACCTTCCCCTGGACCCTCAGAGGGAGCACGGCCCCGCCCACACCTGGATTTCAGACCTTGGTACCCAGAACTGTGAGAAGCGATTCCTGCTGTGTAAGCACCCCCAGTGAGGTGATGGCCCTTTGTCGACACCCGCCCAGGCCCCGGTGCTGGGCCGGACCCCAGAACAGGAGGCAAAGCCCCAGCCGACTTGACCCCACTCGGGGGGTACCTCCAGGCCGCATCGGACCGCCCCCGGAATCCAGCTCTGTCTGCAGAAGCCCCAGCTCAGACATATTTTCCGGGATAATCGTCTCCAGAATTCCAAGGGATTTCTTTGAGCTCGCCAGCCGCCCATCACAGCCAAGCCCCAACCCCACACTCACCAGCGATGCCATCAATACTCGACTCGACAGCGTTTCGGGAGGTGAGTCGGGCAGCAGAGGGCGGGGTGGACAAGAGCAGGCAGACGAGAGCAGGTCACTGCAATGGTCTGGGCAGGAGCCAACATCGTCTGAATCGGGTGATGGTGTGGCCAGGGTAACGGGCCCTAGGAGCCACACTAGCAGAGCAAGGAGGCCGCAGGGTCAGGGGTGGGTGCCAGGTCTTGTGCAAGTGGCATCGAAGTGGCCTGGGCAGCTGGCAGTGGCCGGAGGGGAGGGCTGTGTGGCAGGGCGGTTGGAAGCCATCCGGGCCGGAGCGGTGGCTCTGTGCTGACCTCTGGTGTGGCGCTGGGCCCCAAGTTCCTCATCTGTGAAGCAGACTGGACAGGCCACCTCCCAGGGCCCTGGGACAGTGCGAACTGGGGGATGGTAGCCCTCAGGTGTCCTATTGTTGCTCTGTGCTGTCGTTAGAATTCCAGGTCACTCTGCCGAAAGCAGAGGCATGAGGAGAAGGCCAGAGGCCCTCGCGGGCGTGTCTGAGGAAGGGCCGCCGATACAGGGGCGGACGCCGGTCAGGAAAGCAGCAGGACCAGAAGGAGCAGGGGGTGCCAGACCTGAGAACAGAATGGAGAAGAAAAGGAAAAGGACCTGCAGAAGAAGGAGGCCCAGAGCAGAAGGGAACTCGGAAGGGAGGCACACAGCAGCAGCAACAACAGCAGCAACAGAACTGACAGAAGTGACAGCATTTTATACCACTCACATGCGTTGGCAGCTGCCGACAGTCCAGAGCAGCTGTCAAATGCGGAGGAGGCTGGTGGGCAGGGCAGCTATGGCACAAATTAGCAGAGCTAAGCTGAGGTGGCACATGTGTAATAAGAGGGGAAGCGAAAGGGAGTGCTCTTTGATAGGGGCTGGTTTCAGAGGAACTGGAGATGGGGTCGGGGGCTGGGGTGGATAGGGGTTCACCTGGGAAGCGGGGAGAGTGGCCAGTCCAGGGACTGGCACGGAGGAGAGAGGACGAGGCAAGACGTTCTGGGGGGCAGGAGGGGCACGTGGAGGGAACGCCGGCCCTGGCCGCGGTCTTTCAGCAGAGCTGGAGACGAGGTCATCTGCTCAGTGTTTGGGGAGCCGAGGGCTGCACTCGGGGTTGCCAGGATATTAGGGGTGCTGGCTGCTCAGCTTGGCTGGGCCGAATCAGAATCTACACCACCTACACTGTCCCTGGTAAAGGCCGGCGACCTGAAAACCGAGCGAGTGAGGCCGGGCAGGACAAAGGCTTGGCTGGCCGGCGTCAAAGGGGCCGAGAGCTTGGGCGTCATTTGGACGGGCTGGGAGTGGCTCTGCTCCCGCTCTCCTGCGCCCGCCTGTTTGCGTCCCGGCTGCAGACAGAGTGGAGCTGAGCTCTGAGGAGTCAGGTCAGCAGTGTCTGCGTGTGTGTGTGTGTCTGCGCAGAGAGGTGCCAGGAGTGACCGCCACCGCCGTGTCATCACCCCCGGCTGGTGGTGTCTGGTGATTTTTATTTTCCTCCTTTACTCTTTGGTGCTTTTAAATTCAGTTTACAACCACTGTGCACAGTTTTGTTTTGTTTTTCCCCCAAAACAAGGAAGTAGTTAGAAGACGCCCCACCGCACCGAGGTTGGGCCGAGCGGGAAGGCGGCCCCGCTCTGCTTGTGCTGGTCATTACGAGTTCTGTTCGAGGCACAATTCTCTGAGCCCCCCCAGTCCCGGGGTGCAAGTGAACTCAGAGGACGGGGCGGTCGGCGTCACCCTGAGTGCAATCCCCTCCATTCTTCCAGGCTAAAAACGCCCCCTCCTCGAGGAGGTGGGTGTCCTCGAGGACGCGTGTCCTCGGCCACACAGGCTCGGCCGCCCTGTTCCTGCTGAGTCCCCTGGGACTCCGCCCCGGCCTGTTCTCTCCCGTCTGGAGCAGGGGCTCCTCCCAGCCCCGGGGGTTCAGTTCCCAGCGGACATGCCCTGGCAGCCTCGCGCCCCTCCCCAGCCACCGGCCTTCCCCTCTGCCCTCTCCAGCTGCTGGCCGGCGCGTCTGCGGTGGGGTCTGGGCGCTGGGACTCGATCAGAGCTCCTCAGGGCACCCTCCCCTGCAGTCAGGGTGCAGGTCCGCCAAGCTCACCGCCTTCTGGAAACCTCCCCCATCCTCGCCGCCTGAATCAGTGACGTGCTGGCAAGTGTTTAATAATCAGCCCTGGGGGAGGGGACAGAAATCCCGATTTATACTGTCTGCCAGTTCCTGTGGCGTGAGAACTTCCACCGCGGCCAATGGCAAGTGACCGACGGGCAAATTCCCCTCTGTGTGACAACCGGAGGTGTGATAGCCCAGGACAGGTCCATCCGTGAGGCGGCGTCACCCTGAGGCCAGCCCTCACTCCGAGCTGGCTCTCCTGGGCCTCGGAACCTGGCTCAGCCGTGGATGGGATTCCACTTGCTGTCTACTGCCGAAGTGGGGGATGAGGGTGCTTGCACTGAGCGACGGCCGGGGCAGGCCTGGCTCCCCGCTTTATAGTTCTATAATCTCATTTAATCCGCTCCGTAGCCACGGACGAGGCAAGTCCCCTCTGCACTTTGCTGAGGACTCAGGTCCAAAGCGAGGTGGCTGGGATCACACAGCACAGGGGATTCCGGAGCCAGCGCCATGCCCAAGGCCACCCCGTCTCCCAAGGACGCTTCCTGGACCGGCGCGTGGCTGACCCTCTCAGTCCTGCCCTGACCTGTGCCACCTCCTCCGGACCCCTCGCGTGGGCTGTGCAGGCCACTGTGGCTCCTTTGCCACCTTCCTTCGTCATGGAGAGGGGGCTCAAAGCAGCCTTCCCAGACTTCTCTGCCACTCGGGTTTGGCCGCTGAGATGCATCCTTGGGGATGCGGAAGCGTGCGTGACATGGAGGCCACGCTCCAGCTCTCTTTGCTGGGCACGCTGGGCGTGGACGAGCCGGGTGGCGTCTGGGCTGGTCCCTGGCCCCGGGCGTGGGGAGGCAAGGTGAGGGGCGTCCGTGTTTTGGCCCGTGTGGTTCTAGCAGGAGTGGTAGGTCATGGCGGCTGGCTGAGTCCCGATTGCTCCAGATGTTCTGAAGCCACCGGTTCCGGAGGTGTCCTCTGGGTCCCCTTCCCACTCCATCCTGGTGGACCTGTGTGGCTGTGTCCTGGAAACCGTTTGGGAAGCCGATGCAGAGCCTGCTTCTCCAGCCCTCCCGAGGATTTCGTAAGCATCCGATTTTATTTTCTGCCGAAAGTAGCCGGAGTGGCTTCTGTTTTCTGCATCTGAACTGTGACTGACACACTTTCTAACCTTGGTCACCTCCAAACCTGTGTCCCATGACCTTCAATCGAGTCCCCGGTCCCCCAGCTCTATGGGATATGTCGTGTTCTCTCATCGTCGTGGAATCTGGTGGCACCTACAAAAATATACAGTCTGGGACCGTGAAATCTTTCCAGTTTGTCCACTCACCTGGCAAACATTCTGGAAAAGTGCAATAAGCACGGAGGGCTCGGGGTGAGGAGGGTGGCCTGGGGGGGCGGTGTCAGCGGGAGCCAGAAGGACATGGTGGAGGTGCCCCCCACGCTCACCCACTTTTCTCAGAGGAGAAGGATGTGCTCTTGCTCTGAGCCTGCAGATACAAACGTCACGCTCTAACCTTGGAGTTCACAGACAGAAACAGAGACACCAGGACGGCGGTTTGGGGCAGGCCTGCAGCGGTGTCACAAGGGACAGCGGACAGCGAGGGAGTATTCCGAAAAGCAAGCGAGGCCAAGCACCAAGCTCGACAAGGCTCAGCCGGGCGGAGGACGGAGGGGTGGCTGGGGCTGGGAGCACGGCGTGGCCCCTCCCGCCGAGGTCCCCGAGGTCATCGTCACCTGGGCTCTGTCCCCATGTGCCAGGCTCCGCCTCACCGAGGACAGGACACGGGGTGCCTGCGAGATGTTTGAGATGCACCAGGATGAGATGCCGAGGCATGAACTTCCTTTTAAAATGTAGTCAATAGCCTTTTAAAAAGGTTTTCCACGTAAGTGATGGTTTTAAAATATAGTTTTAATCAAAACATTAATCTGGTCACGTTTACCGGAAAATGTAGGGAAAACCTAAAGAGTGCAAGCAAGAAATAAAAATAGTGATGAACCCGTGGTCCAGGCACGGTGACCGTCCCCCTGTCCGAGCCTCCCCGCGGTCTTCCTCCTCGGCCTGTCCATCTCGCGTTTCTGTGTCTGTGTCTCGGCTCGGTGGGTGTCCGTGCCTGGGTTCCTGTCTCCATGTAAATATCGGTTCCATTTTAAAGCAAGTAACGGTGACAGGGTCTTTCTAGGTCTGTGTCCTGCATTTCGCTTCATTTTCTCATCTCGCCTCCTCCCATCAGGGGCTTTAAAAAACCAGAACCCTGCGCCTCGTTACGGGCGAGCCTTCAGTCAGGGTTGCCAGATTTTGCCAATAAAAACACAGAACACTCAGTTAAATTTGAATCTCAGATAAACAATGACCGGCCCATGCAAATGTGGGACATACTCATACTCAAAAAATGATTTGTTATGTGTCTGGCGTTCACATGTAACTGTGTCCTGTGTTTTGTCTGGCTGTCCCACCCTCTGGGCGCTGAGTGGCTTTAGACGCTGGGGGCTCAGGCACCCTGGAGGGACTGGTGCTGCTCACACCATTCCCAACGCCTGGCCATTCTTCTCTTTGGCTTCGGGCCTCTAGTACCCACCGGGTACCAGGCCAAGGGATTTTATAGACATCGTTCGCTAACTCCCACGAGAGCTGCGGAGCCCATTTTGCAGAAGAGGGAAGTGAGGCTTGGCCTAAGTAATTGCCCAGGATTTCTCGGTCAGAAAGAGGATTTGGGTCCAGGTCTGGCCACTGGGGTCCCCTCTTGGGCCGAAGAGAATTAGGAAGCTAAGGCAGGAGGCCAGCACATGGGGACCCAGAGGCCTGGACTAGACCTTAGGGCGCCACTGCCATCCTCTCAGGGGGACCCCTCCTCTTGATGGCAGGCTTGAGTTATGGGGATGCCTTTGGTGACAGCCTGGAACTCAGGGCAGCTGGACAAAAAGCCTCTGGCTTCCCTCAGGACGCAGGCTTTTGAATTGCTGGCAACCATTTCTTCTGAGCCCTCGGCGGCTGCGTTCGAATGGAGTTAAAGTGCCCAGGTCCCCGGAGGGAGGAGTTAAGTGCAGGGATGGAGGATTAAGTGGGTGGGGCCTTTGGAAAGCTTTGGAATGGGTGTCTGTCTCCTAGGTCTCCCGCCCCCTGCGGTCATGGCCCTGCTTCCCCCCATAAGGCTGGCCCCCGGTTCACATCCTCTCTCTCTGGTCCTCACCAGGTTCTTAAACGTGGGTGTACCTGTGGATCCCCTGCAGAGAGGCAGGTGCAGCGTGCGCCAGGAACGGCCAGGATGCTGCATGGAACGGGTGGACCAGCCTCCTCCCTAAGCGCCCACCCTGAGACCCCCCCCATGCAGACCAGCCCTGTGGGGGAGGCGGAGAGAGAACTGGGTAACCTCTGTACCTCCCCCCACCTGCCCCTCCTCCTCCCCGCTCCCGCCCGAGGACTGGAAGGTGGTACCCCTGGGGAGCCCTGGCCTGGCGTGTCTGGAGGAGGGTGTCCTCCTCCCCCTGAAGCTACTGAAGAGGAAGACGGAGGGGACCTAACTCTGCCAGCCCCACCCCATCCGTCCTCCCCACTGCTCCTCAGGCTCCTGCCTGGGGCCTTCTGGGAGTCCCCACCTGGAGGGAAGGGCAGGAGGGACCTTGCTTAGGTTGGAAACCAAGTACCAAGTAACCCAGCTCTGACTGACCATCTGCCCAGGGCGGGTGGGAGGGGGATGGTGGACCTGGGGACTGTCCTCGGCGTCTGGGGCTGCACACCCCAGAGGAGCTGCAGCGGTCAGGAGCTTGTCACCTGGGGCCTGAAACGGAGGTTCTGTCTCGCCACGGGGGGGGTGCTACCACAGTGCTCCAGGCAGGAGTGGGTTGGCGGCTCCTTGGGGCTGCTCTGGCCGGCATTGCAGCCACCCGGCCCGGGACAGTGGTGGCTGGACCCCTGCGTGAAAAGTGCAGAGAGGGGGCTCCTGCCGGGTCACTGAGCGGTGGGTGGGAGGTGGAAGGAGGCCCCCGCAAGCTCGGGACAGAGCAAGGGTGTTACAGGGACAATGAGGGACAGAGGACACGGCTCGCGCTGCGTGGAAGGGACTCGGGTGGCACCGGGGCAGGCCTCGCGTCACTCGTTTCTGGGAGCCAGTGCATGTGGAGGGATCAAGAGCCGGGGGGGGCGGGGCAGGGGAGGCGGGGGAAGGAGCAGAACCCCGCTGGCCTCGGCCTGTCTCTGCCTTGTCAGCTCGAGACCCTTTCTTCGGTGCTGTGAGGTCAGTTATCGCCCCACTTCCCCAGGCACGCAGAGGCTCTGAGCCGTCAGCTCGCAAACCCCAAACACGGGCGTCTGCCTGGTTCCCTCGGTGCCTGGCGTCTTGGTTAAACAGGAAGCCCAGGCCCTGCCCCCAGACGGCCCTCCGTGGTCTTTGCCCGGCACGTGGGCCTCTCCTCTCTCAGCGTTTTATCTGAGCTGGTGGCCCCCAGTGGCCGGGCACAGGACGGATTCTTCAGGGACTTCAGCCAGGCCCCTCTTCTTTCTGCCCCTTGGGGATTCCACAGCCCAGGCTCCCACCAGACCCATGGGCCCTGGGAGAGAGGTCGTGGGCTTTGAGCTTGACCCTAGGTGGAAGGCTGACCTGACAGCCGTTCACGCCCAGACTGTGGCAGCAGGAGACATTCGGCCTGTGACCCGGTGAACTCGCAGGATGCTCCCCCTGACACTCGGTCCGGCCTTGCCCGTGAGGCATCTGTCCCCACTCCCTGCCTGGCCCCCGAGGCCTCAGGCTTGCTCCCCCGCACGGTGGGCCTGCTTCAGAGCCAGGGGCTCGGACGGCGCTCTCAGGCCCCGGGAAGCTCAGCCTGCCCGGCCTCGGGGCTCCGGTGGGACCACGTGACCCACGGGCCCTTTCCATGGGCAGGTTACGAGGAAAAGGCGTGCTTCTCTTGGTGTCTGGCAAGCGCCTCCCCCAGGGCTGGATCCAGTCCCCGTGGCCCCCTTACTGGGGCTTCAGAGCAGGGCCCACCGGGGCTCCCTGCTTCTGCGGAGAAGCCTGGTTTTCTGAGGCCACACGGCGGACAGGACGCTTCCTGGGCAGTGACCGAGGGTGAGATGCCAGTGAGCGTGGGAAAGCGGCAGCAGGGTGCCCGCACGCGCAGGTGCTCAGCCAGCATCTTCTGCGTGTTTGCTGATTTGCCAGTGTCCGGCTCAGATAGACGTGTGATCTGTGCTGTGACAGTGTGGCCGGCCCTTTGGCTGGCTCGCCGGTCAAGAAGACCCCTCTGAGGACGCATGAAGGCAGGTGCCCAGGCTGGGAGGAGGGAGCATGCCTGGCCAGCTTCGACGGGAGGGAGCAGGCGGGCCGGAACTTGGGGACTGAGGCAAGGAAGTACATTTTGTTCTGAAGGCCAGGTCCACCTCTGGGGACTCTGCTGGGGACGCTCCCGATTAGAAAGCCCCTCTCCGGCTTGGTGGGAGAAGGATGGATCAGAGGCAGGAGCAGAATCAGGAAGGCTGGTCAGGCCCCCAGGAGACAGAAGACAGAAGGCCTGCTTCAGCGAAAGGCTCGGAAGGGAGCTGCTGCCTCGGAGGGCGTCTGAGGGACAGAGCCTTTTCCTGGGGAGGGGAGCCGGGGGGCAGGTCATCCTGGTGGGGGGCAGGTCAGGGGTGAGAGTTGGACCTGTGACATGCTGAGGCTCCGAGGGACGCCGTTAGAAGCTGGCGGGTCTCTGAGGCCGGAGACGGACACGAGGTCTTCCCCGGCCTTCAGTGCTGGCCCCTCTTCTTCCTGCCCCAGGCGGGGAGCCCACCCAGCACCGCGCACACGCAGCGAGCCCACCCAGCACCGCGCACACGCAGCCACGAGCACAGCCTTCTGTCACCCCAGGCCAGCGGGAGGCCCACCACGGACCGTGAGTCTCCCTCCGCGCCCCACGGGCCCCCAGGGCCAGGCGCTGGTTGCCCGCGGTCGGTCGTGGCGACCCCGTCAGCATCCTCTGCTGTCCGCCTCCTCCCCGCCCCTCTCCGCCCGCTCCTCACTCCTGCTCCCTGGGACGACTTCCGTCTTCGGGAGAATCCGGGATAAGCTGTCATCTTGAGTTTAATGACTGCTGTAGGTCACTGCGAGCTGGAGTGTCTCCAGCAGGAGCCAGCTGGGAGCGGACCAGAGTGACAGAGCTGAGGATCCTGATTGGATGGGGTGGCCCGGGGGAGGGGGAGGGGCCGCAGGACGGAAGGTCAGTGAAGTTCAGAGGGAGTTCCGTTTGGTTTCATTAATTTTTTTTGTCCACTTAATTTTTACATTGACCTTTTATGTTGAGATCTTGCAGATTCACACGCAGTTGTAAGAAATAGCACAGAGAGGTCCCGCGTGCCCTCGGCCCGGTGTCCCCCAGCGGTCACAGCACAGCGTCACAAGCAAGACGTGGACGCCGACACAATGGGCCCGTCTGACTGACGTTCCCGTTTCGCTGGCACCGTGCTCACCTGCGCACAGTGCTCCAGGGCGCGACATACCATTAAGCGTGTGCCCGTCGGAGGTTGTCCCGAGGAAGGCTATCGGGAACACGCACATATCGGTTTCTGCCTGAACGTGGCTTCCCTTTCTGGGATGAACGCCCGTGAGTCTGGGCCACGTGAGTGTGAGTGCTGGGCCTGTGAGTGTGAGTGCGGGGCCCGTGAGTGTGAGTCGGGGCCGCGTGGTCGGTATTCGCACGTTTGGTTTCATGGGAAGCTGCCGGGCGGCTCTCCGGAGGCTGCCCCGTCTTCCGTCCCCACCAGCCCCGGGCCGGGGGTCCAGTCTGTCCGCATCCTCGCCCGCACTCGGTGTTGCTGCTGATTTTCATTTCAGCCTCTGTGCGGGGCGCGTGGTGCTGCTCACGCCTTCGCTGACGGCCCGGGCCGTCGAACGCCTTTTCACACACTACTGGCCATTCGTGTATCTTCTTCCGTGAAATGTCATTGCTGAACTTGAAGTGAGTTTCTTGTAAACAGCATATCATGGGGTCATTAAAAAAAACCATGGATTCTGCCAATCTCTTCCTTTAAATGGGTGTATTTAAATAATTTACATTTCGGGTAAATGATCAATATGTTGGGAGTTAAGTCTATTTCATTATTGATTTTCTATTCGCTTCCTCCGTTTCTCTTCTCTTGCCTTCTTGTGGATAACTGGGACCTTGGGATTCCATCCTGGCTTCTGATTGGTGATTTTGGTGTATCTATGTATTTGTATAGTTTTCCTAGTGGTTGCTCTGGGTATTACAACACACGTATGTGACTTACCTGTCCATAGGTGTCAACATTTTACCACTTGGACTGGAATATGGACACCTCCCTTCAATTTAAGCCTCTTTAAAATTTTTCAGATGGGCCGGGGGGTCTCAGAACACAGAAGGAGTTAAAAGACAGAGTGAATGTTGGCCCCTAACAGTCCCCAAGCCGTTGGGCCCCTCCCTGCCCCCCAGGAGCTGTGGCCTGGCAGGAGGAGCTTGGACCCTTGCAGACCCTCCCTGCTCAGCTCTGCCAGGCCCCGAGAGCTGACATCACCTGCACCTGCCAGCCTGAGACGAGCACTCACCAACCCCACAGTCTTCTGCAATTAAAGTCTTAAGATGGAGTCTCATGAGCAGGAGAGAAAAAAGCAATTTCCCGTTCAACATGTCAAAAACTGCTCACCCAAAACACCCCAGAGACATCGGGCGGAGAAGAAATCCGCATCAAGCCTCCTTAAAGGGACCCTGGCAGGGGGGAGGCAGCAGGGCTCGGCCCCTTTCCTCCCCTGGCAATGCAGCTGTTCGGCTTGCAGGAGGTGGGGAGGATGGAAGTGAGGTGTGGTGGGCAGGGGTGCGGGGGTGTGTGCTGCAGGAGAGGCTGTCACAGCAGGCAAAGTGGCCCACGACATGCTTTTTATGGTCTAGGTTGGCTGTCCTATGTGTTTGCCCTTTGCCGTCCTGTGGCTCCAGCCCTCACCCTGTGCACACCCTGGATTTTCCTGCCGGAGCATGCCTTCTTCCCTTGGGGTGCGTGTGATACACGTGCGCACATGCACGTATATGATATACGAGTGTATGTGTACGATGCACTGTGTGCACATTGTGTGAGCACGCATGCGTGTGCATAGGTTCTGATACACATGTATGCATGTGTATGTGTGCATGATGCTTGTGCGTGTGGGATGCACGCGCATGGTGGTGTTTGCATTGTATATGTGTGTAGTACATGTATGAGGTAGTACATGTCTGTGTGTATCATGTTTAATTTCTTCAATATGCAAAGAGCTCATACGATCTGATAAACAGATAACAAAAAGCAGACCAATTAAATTTAAAATGTATGTAAATCCTAATAAAACATAACATTATTTAAGGATATGAATACAATTCAGACCAAGATGGCGAAGTAAATAAACACTGCGCTCGCTATTTCCCGTGACCACATCAAAATTACAACTAAATTTTAGAACAATCAGCCTGGAGAATCATCTGATGACTAGCTGAATGGAAGTCCCATGACTAAGGATACAAAGAAGAAGAAAAAAAGGATATGAATACAATAACCACATTGTTTCTAGTGGACAAAATGAAACACTGTTTCACCTCACTGATAGGAAAATTCGAATTAAGACAATGAAACGATACATTGTTCACTCCTAGGTTGGTCAAATTTAATATAAACAGGAAGATCCATTGAGGCAAAAACGTGAGGGAAAGAGACTTCCTCCCTGCCTGGTGAAAATGTGAATTGCCACAACTTTCTGAGAAAGTAATTTAGCAATATCTGCCAAGAAGAAAGTCATCCACATGCCCTTTGTCCCAACGATTCCACTGTGGGAACCTCGGTGAAAAATGTTGCTTTTCCAGCCGGGTCTGTGACGGGCAAAGCCAAAGCAAAACAAATACAAACACAAAGAACTGGACATCCAAGTCGGCCGGGATGGAAGGAGGTGTCCACCAAAGGTTTGCTAAACGAGAAAAGAGTCCGACAGATGGAAGTTGTACGGCACGACCCCCCGCTTGATAAATACGAGCAAGCTGTAGTAACCCCACCACAGCCGCGGATTATGCTGCGAGTGTGAGAGGAATTGTGACTAAATCCCAAACCGGCTCCTGAGCACCTTGGGGAAATGAGCCAGGACAGAGGGAAGGCGGGGGAGCAATTCCGTTCTCTTCCTTTATCTCCGCATTGTTTCTCTTGTTAAAATGAGGACGTGTGGCTTTTCCGAAGCAGCTTGATTGATGTATCATTGGCATACGAAACCTTACATATTTAGAAGTATAATGTGATAAGTTTTGACATGTGTATACGCCCGTCACACTGTCACCACGATCAGGAGAGTCGACACATCGTCATCCCCCAGATTTCATCTCCCTCCCCCTCCCCCGCCTCCTCTCCCCGAGTCCTTCCCCAGGCCACCCCTGATCTGCTTTCCATCACCACGGATTCATTCGCGTTTCGTGCAGTTTTGCATCAATAATATCGCCTACAATAGTGCGCTTTTTTTTTTTTTTGATTCTGGTTCACTGCCACTCAGTCTAATTTTGAGATTTATTCATGCGGTCGTGCGTATGAATAGTTCGTTTAGTTTTATTGCAGAGTAGGCTTCAATTGCATGGAAATAACGCCATTTGTTTATCCAGTCACCTGTCGGTGGGTCGTTTCCAGCTGTTGCCTGTTACAAATAAAGCTGCTAAGAACGTGTGTGTTTAAGTCTGTGCGTGGACTTGTGTTTTCATCGAAACGCCTAGGGATGGAATGGTTAGATCAGACGATGGTGTATCTTTAACCTTTTAAGAAGTTGCCGAACATGTCCACAGCGGTGGCGCCATTCTGCTTATTTGCTATCTGTGTGTGGGAAATCTGGTTCCTTCCCATGCTCATCACATGTTCGATATCATCGGCCTGTTTATTTTAGCCGTCCTAATTAATAGATGCGGAGCGGTGTTTGATCGCGGTTTTAATTTACATTTCTCTAACGGCGAATGATGTTTAACACCTTTTCGCGTGCTATTTGCTGTCCTTCTATTTTCTTTGATGAAGTGTTTGTTCAAACCTTATATGGGAATTTTGTGGGTGGGCAGGGAAGGGGGAGTCGTTTGTTTTGTGATTATTAAGTTTCGAGAGTTCTTTTTTATGTTCTTTACACAATCTTTCACTGGATGTATGATTTACAGATAGTTTCTCCTGGTTTGTGTCTTTCCTGTCTCTTAAAAGTGTCTTTCAAAGAGCAGAAGTTTCAATTTAGAAAAATTGTAATCGTTTCACCGAGATATACTTCGTATGCCATACAATTCAGCCACTTAAGCGTACAACTCCAAGATTTTTTGTACCTTCACAGAGACGTGCACGGTTGACTTTAGGCCACGTGGCACACCTTCACTCCCCCGTCGAGAAACCTTATACCCATCAGCAGTCACCCCACCCCCAACTCTAGGCAATTACTAATAAAAGTTCTTTACTTTGATGACTCCAATTTATTAAGCTTTTTCTTTTATGGATCACCCTTTTGGTGTTGCACTTAAGACATCTTTACCTAACTCAGGATCACAATTTTTTCTTCTTGTTTTTTTTTCTTCTAGAAGTTTTATAGTTTTAGGTTTTACATTTAGGTCAGTGATCCATTTTGAGTTAAATGTTCTGTCCGGTGGGTGGTTTGAATTGAAGTTCTGTCTGCATGTAGATATCCAAATGTTCCGTTCATTAGATGACGATGCTCTCTCCGCTGGATGACGTTCGTACCTTCGTAAAGAGTCAGTCAGTCGCTCAGACGTGCGCGGGTCTGTTTACGTGCCACCCATCTGTCTGTCCATCGCCACACCGGTTCGTGCCGCCTTGATTACTGTAGCTTGGTCCCAAGTCTCCGTATTGGGCACTGTTAGCTCTCCAACTTCGTGATTCTTTTCCAAAGTCGTTTCAACTATTCTAGGTCCTTTTATATTTCCATATTAATTTCAGAATCAGCTTCTCTCCTATTTCTACCAAAAAGAGCCTGCTGGGATTCTGATCTGGATTGCATGGGCTCTCCACACCGTGTGGGGGGATGGACATCTTGACAGTGTTGAACCTGCCGGCTGGGAACAGTGTCCTCACGTTTACTCATCTTCTTCGGTTTGTCTCGGCAGCGGCTCGTGGTTTCAGTGAATAGCTCTTCGACGTCTTTTGTCAGTTTATCCTCACACGTTTCACATTTTCGGTGCTATCGTAAAGGATCTTTAAGTTTTAAATGTCTGCTTATTGCTATTACGTAGAATACAATTGATTTTTATATACTGATTTTATCTTACAACTTTGCTAAAGTTACTTATAAGTTCTAGCGTTTTTTGTGGGTTCTTTTTTTGGTAGATTCCACTGGGTTTTCTGCATAGACAGGTGATGCCGTCTACAAAGACAGTTTGTTTCTCCTTTCCAGTTGGGTTGTTTTTTCCCCCTTTGCCTTCTTTCACTGGTTATAACCTCCAACGCAACTTTGTCTGAGACCCCACGCTGGGCACTCTCCTACCCCAGGGTCAGGAGGCCAGGGTGGTGGCCAGGCCCTGCCCTTCCACACCAGCTTTCATCTGAGCTCTTAGTTACCCGAGGCCCGAGTCTGACATTAAACTTGACAGATGGAGGGAGCCGATAACCAGCTGTATCTGGTTCTGGGAGCAGCCGAATCGGCTGTGGGCGTGTGGATCTGACCCCATCTCCCTTCCAAGTCTGAGAGGGACGTGACCCCGGGCTTCTGGGAGGTCGAGCCAGCCGTGCCCGCTGTGGAGGGAGTGTGGCTGGGAGTGGTGTTAGCGGGCTGGGTTGGTGATCTTCCTGTCCTGCTTACTGATAACATGACTTCGAAGACGTATTACTGGCTCCTACCCAATATATTCCTTTTCTCCTTCTAACGGACTCCTGGTTTTTTTCTGGGGAACGATGTGCCCAGCTGAAAATATCATCTTACTAGACTCTTCTGCAGCTAGGGTTAGCTATCTGAGGAGTGAGCAGAGGTTTCTAGAGGTTTCTGGAAAAGGTTGTGCTTTCTGCTATGGTGCTATCCCTTACACACACACACACACACACACACACACACACACACACCTTTTTTTATTTTACTTTTTTGCTTCCGAAAGCCTGGACTCGAGGCCCAGAGATGCAGCAGCCTTTTTGGAGCCATGAGAACAGTGCCAAGCGGCCTGGGCTCCCGGGGGCATCTGGGAACCCTGCCTATACCAGGCTTCTCGTGTGGGTGGCCAAGTTCCTTACTAGGGTGAGCTGCTCCTACCAGGTTTTCTGGCCATTGCGGCTGAAAGCCTTTCCCCTGGGGACATTTTGAGCCTGTTTCTTCATCTTGAAAATGCTGCCCAAAGAACCGAGTCTACCCTGTAGCTGTGGCACTACCCAGACCGTTCACCCCTTTATTCTTTAGTGTTGATTGGCAGTTTGCTTTCGGCCGGGACTTCTGTCCAGGGTCGCTCAGGACAGGCTTGGTCTCTGCTCTCCTGGAGCTCACAGTGACCCCAGAGACAGCCGTGAAGACACAAAGCGCCCCGCAGGGGGGCTCACAGATGGGAGGGGGAGGGGGAGCCCTGCCCTGGAGACTGTATTCTCGCCCACAGCCCACCGGACGGGGCCTGACAGGGCACCTCAGCTCCGGAGACCTTGACCTTGGAATGGGGGGCGCGATGAACGTTTGCGGCCAGGGTTGGTAGAGGCTTCCCCAGGTCTCAGCCAAGCCCTCGGGGCTCCTCGCCGATGGGGGCTAGGACTGGGACTTCCGGTTTCCTTCCAGCACCTCGAGTGGGCCTCCGGCCCCCCCGGGCCAGGATGACAGAGCTTCCTGTGACTGCAGCACGTGCTCTAGGCAAGTCGGCCCGTGAGGGCTCCTCCCCCAGAACGAAAGAGGAGCAGAAACAGAGAGAGCGTGTGGCTTTTTCGAGGTCCCAGAGCAGAGGCCGGCGCAGACGCTGCTGCCGTGTCCACAAGGACACGGCCGTACACGCGCCCTCTCTCAGCGCGCCGCTGTGGCGAGCAGACGGTCCTGGAACCGGAGTCGCTGAGTCGAAGAGTCACACTGCGCTTTGTAACCTGGTCACATGCTGGAAAACGCTGTCCCGAGGGGCCAGGCTAATGCACGCGAATGAAAAACTCATTAATCCGCCAGCACAGCGTGTGATCACAGTTTCTGATCTTTGCCAAACAAATAAGCGAACAATTACTTTTCTAGATAGTTTTAATTTGTATTTCTCTTCTTAAAAGTGGAGTTGACAGCAAAAGCATGAGCGACAACAATAAAAATAGGTAATTTGGACTTCATCAAGATGCACAACTTTCGCACGTCAAAGGATAGCAAGAAAGTGAGAAGCTGGCCTGCGGAACGAGACACGATATCGTTAAGTCATATATCGGGTCAGGATCTAGCACCCAGAATACACGAGGAACTCAAACTACACAACGAAAGGGTCGACGGCCCCATTGGAAAACGGGCGAAGGACTTGAATACTTTTCCACAGAAGATACGCGTAGGGAAAAAACAAGCAAACAAACAAAAACACACACGTGAAAAGATGCTCAATATCACTAGCCATTAGGGAAACGCAGATCGAACCACAGCGAGATACCGCTTCACACCCACCAGGACAGCGACCGTGTTAAGAAAGGCGGGTGTGGACAGTTGGGTCCGCGCTGGTGGGACCGTGACACGGGGCAGCTGCAGCGGAAAACGGTTTGGTAGCTGCTCAAAAAGTTCAACGCAGTCACCGGACCACCCAGCAACGCCACTCCTGGGAACAGACCCCGAAGAATTAAAAACGGTGGCTCGAAGGAACACGTGTGCACTCACAGTCACAGCGGCACTGCGCACCGCCCCGAGAGGCAGAGGCCGCCCAAGCCACCACCAGCGGATACACAAATGACAAACTGAGCTGTAGCCACGACGGAGTACTACTCTGCCGTCAAAAAGGAAGGAATTCCGCCAGCCTCGTCCTCACCGGGCACACACGTGTCATGTCCCCCCGGGCCTCCCAGGGAACACCTGCTCCAGCCTGGCCGTGTCCCCAGCCTGTGGTCCTTCTGCCATCTGCCGTGGTACGTCTGGCCACTCCTTTCTCCAAACAGGAAAAAAGTGCCATTAAAGGTGCTGAAGTATAAAGCTTTTCCTTCCTTCCTTCCTTCCTTCGCCTATTCCTTCCTTCCTTCCTTCTATTCCTTCCTTCCTTCCTTCCTTCCTTCCTTCCTTCCTTCCTTCCTTCCTTCCTTCCTTCCTTCCTTCCTTCCCCTTCCTTCCTTCCTCAGCCTCATCTCTATGTGTCATGGTGTTTTTATTTGCTGTTTAACGCCACTCTAAGTGGAGAAAAATTAAAATTTTAAATTATTGGCTTAAATGTTACCATTCATCTTGGTGTGGTGTCATGACAGTTTTAATGGCAAATGCGGGAGCACTTCACGCGCGTGCAGAATCCCTGACATACACAGTTCCTATTTTGTAGCTGGCGTAGGCACACGTGTTTTCGCCAGAGGCGGGGAGAGGCACAGCACGCGTACCCGCCTGCGCTCACTGCGAACCCCACTGGATCCCACGGAGCGGGGTCTACCAGAAGTCCGAGCTCACGGGCATTGCTAAGCGGAGTGGCTGGCCGCCGATTCACGGTGTACGAAGATTGACTATTACAAGAGACACCAGCGAATTACTAATGTCCTCGCCCCCAGCAACGCGCGGTGCGCCCCGGTTTCGGCGCAGCTCCACCGGCGTTCGGTCTTATCGGCGTTTTAATCTTTGCCAGTAGGAGGAGCAAAAAATACCTCATCTCTGTTTCTACTTTTATTTAATTGTCACTAGGATGGAGGATTTTGTCACACGTTCGCTTACCCGTTTTATTTATTCTTTTGTAAATGACTATCGATATCCTTTGAATGTTGCTCCGTTTAAAAAAAAAATAAACTTTTAACGTGAGATTGGTTTTAGATTTAGAGAAAAGTTCCAAAGACAGTCCTGAGAAGTCCCATGTGGCCCCCACCTGTACCCCCGCGGGGACGAACGGCCGGTGAGGAATATTTATCCCCGTAACAAACTAGGTCGACACGTTATGATTAACTGAAGCCCACGCTTTATCGAGATCTCCTTGGTTTTTACTTCATGTCCTTTTTCTGTTCCAGGAGTCACATTTCATCATTTGTCACATCTCTTAGCCTTGAGTTTCTCAGACGGCCTTTGTTTTGGGGGACCCTGGCGACCCGAAGGAGCGCGGCTCGGGTATTTGGGGAGCCCCCCGTCTCTGGGGACGCATCCGATGTTTCTCTCATGATCTAACTGAACTGGGTGGCGGGTCTCAGGGAGGAAGAGCCCGGAGGCAAAGTGCCGTGCTCATCACGTCCTGTCAGGGTGCACTGGGCGGGGTGACTCATCGCGGTCGAAGATGACCTTGGTCGGCTGGCTCAGGTCGTGTTTTCGGGTTTCTCCACGGTGAGGTCACCCTTTGTCTGTCTTTCCACGCTGCTCCGCAGCTTCGGGGTTTACCTCTCGTTTGACCTGTTGTTCATCGGCAGACGAGCCCTGTGTGGCTTCCCGGCCGCGTCTGCCACCGCCCAGGGCCAGGCGTCCTCGCCGCCTCTGCCCAGGACCCTCCGGGCTCTGGAGCATTTTCCCACGTGGTCGGAGCGAGTCCCCTCGGTGTCCCGGCTGCTGGCCTCTGGTTCCAAAGCAGGGGTGCAGGGCCTGGTGGCTCCAGAGTCCCCGGGTGACCCGCCAGCACTCCAGTCTCTACGAATCCAAAACGAAACCCGCCTTCCCCGAGAAGGGCCCCTGCAGCCTCCCCACCCGTCCGCACTCCATCCCGCAGACCCATCGCTTCGCCAGAGCCCGCTCCCTCCTTCCCAGCCTTGCGCCCCGACCCTTCCTGCCGCCGCGGCTGCGCGGGGCCTGGGGCGCACACAGCTGCAACGGCACAGCCGGCCACCCTCCAACAGATGCTCGGGGCGGCTGCGAGGGAGTCGTTTCTAGAACTTAATCCCACGGCGTTTCTCTCCTGCCGAAGATGCCAAGTGGCCCGGGATGAAGCCGCCCCGCGGCGAGCACACGAGGCCCGCCCCATCTTGCCCTGCCCCCCACCCTGGCCCTCCAGGGCAGTCCCGCCGGGCACGGAGCGTCGGGGGGCGCGGTGGCACGATCAGGACACACAGTGGGCCGGTCTCCAGCCACGCTGCCTCACTGCCTCACCGTCGTCAGTGTCCTAGGGCTGTGGCAGCAAATCACTCACATGTGGGGCGGGGGAGGGGGGGCGGCTTCAGGCAACGGAAGTTGCTGCTCTCGCGGTCCTGGAGGCCGGGAGTCTGAGATCAAGGTGTCGGGGTGCCGAGGGAGAGCCCCACCTTCAGGGGGTTGAGGGTGGCCCTCGGCGGCGTCAAGCCCGTCCCTGCCTCGGCCCCCTGCGGCCCTCCCCGCCTGCGTCTGTGCCGGCTCCTCTCACCCCGGACGCCGACCGAGGGACCCAGTGCTGCTCGCCCTGGTCCCGGCGGGTCTCATTGTGCGATTCGTAACTCATCACGCTCACAGGGACGCGGTTCCTCCTCGCCTGAGTTTCCGAGAGACGAGAGTTGAGGGGGGACACGCGTCAACAGGTGCGGGTGTCCCAGAGGTGGGCTGCGTTGTTGGGGAAACCGAGGCGGGTGTCTGCACCTGTTCTCGTCAGGGCCGAGCGTGGGCTCTGTCTGATGACTGCGGCCCCCTCTGCGAGGCCCAGTGCCCACCTGCAGGCGGGTTCCCGAGGAGCGGACTGAGCGGGGGACACACGCGTTCAGGAGCTGAAACAGCTTTCTGGGCCGTCCCTGGCCGTCGGCGCCCGCTGCCCTGGGAGGCCTGTGCCCTAGGCCGAGGCCCTCTCTTTCACCGAGAGGACCGCAAGGAGGCTGAGTCGAGAGCTGTCAGCGGGGAAATCAGCCCCTTATTTCCAAAAGGGGTCTGGGTGACAAGTAGCCAGCACGCAGCACAGCTCCCTGACGCTCGCAGCTCAGGCCTTGGGGCCGTTGCTTTTCCAAGCAAATCAGCGGCTGACACCTGGACCAGGGCCCGCCTGCCGGTGGCCGTGGAGGGCCCTTCCCAGAGAGGAGGCCGTCCCCAGGGCCAGCCCTCTGCAGAAGGCCTGTGTCCCATTGGCCCAACTGGCCTGCTCCCTGCCAGACCCCAGTCCAGGAGCCATCCTGCATCTCGACCCCTCACCCTCGACAGGCCAGGAAGGGTGGCGCCCAACACAGAGGGGAGGGGGGTCTGCAGAGGGGAGCCCCCCGCCCCATTCTTGGCTTAGGCCAGAGGCCAGGATCGCCCTGGTTCAAACCATCCTTGGAGACTAAGGGCCTCCGAGCCTCCCTGCCTGGGTCCCATTTCCCTAAGACGCTGGATTCTCCAGGGACTGTAGCCGCACGGACTGAAGGCCACTGGGCTGCGTCCTGGCCTGAGGGGTGGGTCCTGGGGACAGAGCTCGTCTTCGGATCAGAGATACTGAGACTGGACAGCAATGAAGATGGTGATATTAGTATCAGTTCTGTTGATAATAGGCTCATAACAGCCAGAGCGCACGCCCAGCTCTTTACGTATATTTTTTATCGCACCTGCGTGGGCTCTGGGGCCCAGAATTTTTAACCTCATCCTACAGTGAAGGAGGCCGAGGCTCAGGGAGACGAGCTAACGTTCCCGAGGTCACACAGCTGGACAGAGGCAGAGCTGAGCTATGCGCCCGGGTTTCTGGCATCTGTCACGAGCTTCAGCGGCCACTCTGAGCCGAGGCGAGGCCGAGGTGAGGCCGAGGGGACCCTGTGGCCGGCCCGCGCTGTGAACTTCTGGGCTCCCCTGGGCTGTGGACGTAGCAGGGGTCGCCGGCTGCCCCTTGTCCCCGTGCACCAGCCAGGCCAGCGTCTGGAGAGGAAGGGGTCCTAATCACAGCTCCTCATTCGTGGTCACGTCCCTCCTCCCTGAGCCGGTGGTGGCCGGGGAGAGAGAGCTCACCGACCAGCCGCCCGGCACTGAGCAGACCAAGACAGCGCTCCACGTCCCTGATGGCAGGAGTCCGCCCTGCTCCGACACCGGCTCCTGACTGAGGCCAGAGCAGCCAGGCCGACCGGCCTCCCGGCCCCGAGCACCGTGTCCAGGGCACCACGCCCCTGCCCTGCATCCGCCCCAGCCGCCTTCCGAAAGCCCCCCGCCGGGGCCCCAGACACCCCCGCCCTTCACTCCGGGCTGACCTCCCCACCTAGGCCTTGCCAAGGCCCCAGGCGGCCAGGCGGCCTCCTCGCTCAGCCTCAATGCTCCCTGTGGCCAGGAACGAGCAGGCAGCGCGGGCGCGGCCGCGGGGCCAGCCCTGCCTCCTGGGCACTTTCCATCACGGAGCCGAGTGCGCTCCCAGCAGCCCAGAGGTGACAAGCGGTCACCGCGCGGCTTCCTCTGTGCATCGTCCACCAATAGCGAGCGGGCCAGATCCTTGGTGACGCACTGTGACACGGCTGCTCGAAACGGGCTGGGGGCTGCCAGTCTGCTGGGGCCGGGAGTGAGAGCTGGGCCAGGGCCGTGATGCCAGGCCCCCTGGCACCCTGGCAGACGCCCTCCCGGGCCGTCCCACTGCCCGACCGATCCTGGAGGGTCGTGAACAACCCCGCCAGCTCTGCTGCTGGACAACGCCACCAGGGCAGGCCCGAGTGCCAGGGGTGACCTCTCTGCTGGGGAATGAAGGAGGGGCCTGCCGGCCCGCCATAGGGTAATTACTGCTACCCGTTTGCCCTGAGTCGGGGTCTGGGCCAGCCTGCCACCACAGCGGCCACACCCGCCGTCACCCGTCACCCCAGTGCCTGCCACGCCGGCCCTGCAGCATTCCCTCCCCAGGGTGGAGCTGGCCCCGGCTGCTCTGTGACGTACGGCTCTGCGGGTGAGTCACCTTGGTCTGGGATGGGCTGCTCCAGGGGCTGGACCGTGGGGCTTCGCCATCACCCCCACTCTAGAAGGATCCTACCTGCTGGCCGTTCTTGCATGAAAAATAAAAGTTCGTCCGATTCCTTTGCCCGGACGAAGCCGCCGTCAGTGTTGGGCACGTGTTTTCGCAGAAAGACGAAATCAGACGTAAATAGTGGTTAATACCATCAGAAACATCTCCCCGGGAGACTTAATATCTTGAACGGCTTTATTGAGATATAATTAATATCATAAATTCTCCCACTGAAAGTGTAACATCCAATAGTGTTAGAAACTTTACCGAGTTGTACGACCAAGGCCGTAATCTGCTTCTAGAACAATTTCATCGCCCCAGAAGAACCCTGCGCCTGTCAGCAGTCACCCCCACCTCTCCTCCCGCCCCGGCCCCAGACAAGCTCTGCTCTGTCTGTCTGTACAGAGTTGCCTGTTCTGGATGTTTCATACAAATGGACTCACCTGGAGGTCTTGGGGACCTTAGCCTGTTGGGAAGCCCGTGCTAAGTGGGTGCTGTGTTTCGATCTGTGGACGCGCTGTGTCCTCGCGGGGTATTCTGGGGGTCTCGGCAGTCCTCCTCTTGGGGAGGACCGCCCGCCCTGCCCTGTAGGAGATCTCGGCGGAATTAGAAACAGCGAGGTCGCTCGCTCCTCTCCAGGGACCAGGGGCGGCCTCCGTGGCTCGCACGGGCACCCCCAGTGCTGTTCAGTATCCGCGGTGACAACACGCAACTCAGGCTGTGGCCTCTCTGGCAGGCGCGGTGCCACGAGATGCCCGTTTTCGGGGTGGATCGGGACTCCCCTCCCAGAACCTGCCCCTGGGATGGCCTCTGTGGCGGGAGGGCCCCGTCCCCTGGGAAAGACAGTGATCACGGCGGGGAGGCGCCCTGTCAGGTGGGAACGGCGGGCCGCCCAGCTGCGGAGGGACAGTTACTGTCCCGTCAAGGCCCCAGCCAGGACCGGCCCGCGCGAGGCCGCAGGGCAGCAGGAGGGGCCTTTCCATGTGTCTTGTCGCTCGATTCTTAAAGGCAGCTCTCAAAATGGTCTCGGCCATGGCCGATGACTGAAGCCACTGTGGATGTCCCCAAAGTGCTGGCTTCTGGGGACTTTGGGGCTCTGTGTCAACTTCCTTCCTGTAGGTCAGGGCACGGAGGTCAGTTCTGGCTGCAGGACAAGGCATACCCACTGCTCTGCTGGACACTGCTCAAGGTCCCGGGAAAGTCCCTTCGCTTGCAAAGTGCTAGCGTGTCACCTAGCCCCCGTGGACAGGCCTTTGCCCAGGAGTTGCCGTGTGTGCATGTGTGTGCGCGTGTGCTCGAGCACTACATCGAGTGCCCGCTGGCGGGCGGCGCACACACACGGTCGCCACCCACAGGTGTGTCTCGTCTCCTCTCTGAAGGTGCCAGTCGACTTCCCTGGTGGGTCACGATTGTCTTTGTGTCTCGCCTCTGTGTCCCTATTCCTGCTGTGCCGAGCCGGTCGTGAAGTGTCTGCCTTCTTGCGTCCAGGCAGGGGCAAGGTGGCCGGTGTGTGTCTGTGTGAGATGGGGGCGGGGGGCAGGGAAGCAGTGGCCGACGGTACCCTCTTCACGAGGCCCAAGACCAGGCCAAAGGCCGCCTGCCTTTCCCGGACCTGCCAGGCCTTCCCATGAGGACAGGGTCCATCCAAAGCCCCCACTTCAGAACACCCCTTCAGCCCTATCAAAAGACTCCGCTTCCCCAAAGAGTTCGGGCACCATCCCTCCCTCCCACAGCGTGGCTTACGCCTGGCGCTCTGCCCAGAGAGCCGAGCCAGGAAGGCGGTGAGGGGCCGACTCACGAGTCATCACGGGATGAGTCGGGGTGGCCCTACAGAGAAGGCTCCCCTCTTCCACCAACCCGAGGTGCGGGGCAGAGGGACAAATGCGGTGCTGGGCACGTCACCCAGATCGCAGGTGGTCCACTCTCGCCGGAAAGGGGCCCTTCTGAAGCCATAGAACTCGCTCTCAATGGCTGCGGCGCTTGTGGATAATGACAGGGCTGACTGAACTCCGTGACACTTTAGAGGAATTTGCATTTTACCCTGACGGCACTGAGCTGGCCGGGAGCTGCCTGCCGAGTGCATCTTTGGTGAACGAGCGACCGCTGACCAGCTGCCCGGGAGGCGTCCCACGTTTGTGGGCGCAGCACCCCTGGAGTCTGGCAGAAACACCCCCACGAGGGTATGGACCCTCGGGTGGGTGCCACAGGCTGGGACCACCAGTTGAGACAGGAGAGGGGACCTCCATGACGGCCTCTGCCCGCTCCCCCAGGCCAGTCTTCAGAGTAGGAGGGTTAGGGCTTCAAATGTGACTTCGGCAAATTCCCTGTTCTCGGCTTCAGCAGGTGGCTTGCTGGGTCCCCTGTTTCAAGAGTCACCATCCCAGAGAGCGCCCTGGGTCCCTCTCTGCCCAGCTGCCCCCACGTCTCAGGAAAAGTGGAACAGCCTGGGCCCGGGGGAACCACTGGGCTGCACCTGGCCACCAGTCCCAAGAATGCTGCCTGCCCAGCCCTCTTGGCTGACCCGGGCACACCTGGTCCTGGTGCTGGGGCAGGGCAGTGCCAGGACCGCCTCAGAGGCGGGGCCAGGCCCAGGCCCCACCCCAGGTGCTGCTCTGGGATCCAGGAGCTGCCTACTTTTACAGCCGCCCAGGGCCACCCACCCAGCGAAGGAGGGAAGGGGTCAATGTGCTTGTTCAAATCCCACTCTGCAGGTGGCTAAGCTACCGCCCCACGCGGGCCTCAGTTCCCTGTGGGGAAACAACCCGTCTCCTGTGAGAATGTCCCTTTCTGTCCTTTCTGTCCTCCTGGGACCCCCACTGGCCAGGGGGGTGACAGAGAGAGTCGGGGACGCCTCGTCTCCGCAGTTCAGCTTCAGTCCGCGGGGGGTCTTGCCGGGCGGGGTGGGACTTCTCGCTGTTCTCCAGCCTCCGACCGGTCAGGGGGAGCAAGGGCCGCCCCGCCAGGCCGGAGGGTTGGAGGACACCCCGTCCCGTGGCGGCCACTGGGCACCCAGGCCCCAGCACCAGGGTTCCTCACCCAGAGGGCGTCGCCTGGCAACCCCGTGGCCCCAGGCCTTCCGCCCTGGAGAGCCCCCGGAGCGGGGGAGGGCCCCCCCCACGGCTAGGTGCAGCCCCTACCTCCTGCGCACGCCTGGGTTGCAGATGGCAGCGGGAATCAGGAATCGCTTGGTCTCCCGTCGGCCCGCCCCCCTGAAGCTGCTCAGGGGGCTGGGACCCCCTTTGCTAGCACCAAAGGGGCCCGGAAACGGGTCTCACTAGGACCCTGGCCAAGCCCTCCCCTTCCTGAGAACCAGACTTCGAGGCCTCCCGCCTTCTCCCAGGGCTGGGCGAGGAGCAAGGGGGCCGCAGGTGTGCGCGCCAGGGAGTCCCAGGCACCCAGAGGCTCCTGGCCGGCAGTCAAGGTGCAGTGCTTGTGTGCGGGTGCGGGTTGGGATGCGGCATGTCGCAAGTGACCTCCAACTCAGAACTGGTCCCTCTGGAAATCAACTCTGGAAAAGCTCCTCCTGGGGGCAGAGGGCCGCATGAGCACTCCGAGGCCCCCAGGATCACCCACAGAGCTTGGCAGTGTTCGGGGCGATCCCCTTGGGGTGCGTGCATTTTAAGGTGACATCAGCCTCTTTCCGCACCTCCTGATGTGGTGTTTACTCACCACTGGAGGACACACGGTCCAACCCAAAAGTCACAGGATTCCATATGAACCCCAGGCCCAACTCCAGGAGTGAGCCTCTGAAGTGGGGATGGTCTATGTCACGCTCAGGGAGACGGGGGTTTGGGCTGCCGAACCCACGAAATGCCTGAACCCCTGTGCTGGGCTAGCAGCGGTACAGTCAGCAGGACATCGAAGGCGCCGCAGCCATCTGTTTTCACAGACCCGACTCATGGTTTCCCCAAGCGCCCGGGGGTGGGGCATGAGGGCGCGGGCACCGCCTGGTGAGACTGCGGGCGGCCAGGCCCCGGGCCACCCCGGGCCGCCCCGCCCGGCAGCCTCGGCCATTTTCTGGGGGACGGTCTCCCTGCCTCGAGTTTCTGGAGCCTGCTTGGCCCCTACTACCCCTCAGTGCTGGGGTGGGGGGACCAACGGTGACCGTGACGAGTCACCCTGGGGAGCCCTCGCCCCGCCTTGGGGCCTCAGTGGGTGGTCCCCCCCCAGCGGGTGACCCTGAGCAGGTGACTTGATCTTCCCGAGCCTCTGTTTCCTTGACCTGTAAAATGGGGAGAAAAATGAGGCTTTGGGGGTCTAGACAGGAGAGTGGGGCAGGGCCGGGGTTGGGGTGCTCCTCCGGGCGCCGACCTGGCACCCCTTCGCCACGTGCAGCCCGAGCGCCCCCCCTTCCCCTCAGCACCCTTCCCTCCGGCGCCCGCTCCTCTCCCCTGACGCCCACGTCACCTTCCTCGCCCAGCCCCCCACCTCTCATATCGGACCCCTCGCCCGGCCCCCACCTCTCATGCTCCCGGACCTAAGCCCGGCCCCCGCTCTCACATCGGTTTGCTCTCTCCGCCCGGGTGTCGGATGGAGCCCGCGCGGTCCCCGCAGCCCCTGCCCGGCCCTGGCTTCTCGGCTCCCGCCCGCGGCGCGGGGCTCGGGCCGGGCGGGCGGCGGGCAGGGTGGCGGCCGATGCCACGTTTATCCGCCCCGCCCTCCCAACGCAAATTTCCTCCTCGTTCTCTCCAAATCAATTTACTTTTATTGCCTCAGCTGCTCAAAAGCAATTTTTCAAGAACAAAAAGGTCAGCACGTCCAAGACTAATCAATTCTGGAAAAGCTCCTGCCGCCACTGCCAGGGGACCGGGGGACCGGCACCCCCCTTCCCTCTGGCCCCTCCCCCCAGCCCATCGCTTTTATTGCTTCATGATGCCTGTCATTAGCTGTGTGTTTGAGACGCCCCACGGTGTTCCTACAACATAAAACCTGGGCCGCTGGCAAAGGGGGGGCCGGGCGCATTTATGGCCACTTGCCGGCTCCGGACAGTAACAGCCAGGCTGATGGATCGCCTGCAAGGGGAGCCGGGACAGGAAACACCCAGCCACTTGTTCAAAAGCTCAGCCACAAAGGGACGTGCCAGAGGAGGCAGGGCTGGCTCTCAGGCCCTGAAAATCCCCATCGGTGTGGCCTCGGGCACCTGCTTGCCCCCCGTCACCACATCCGGGCCTATGAAGGCCACCCTGGTCACCCTGCATCCCTGCTGGGGGACAGAATACTCCTTCCTGAGCACCCCCACCCCCAGCACGATGCTGGGCCTCACGCCCTCCAACGCCGAGGTCTGCGTCGCTGTTCCAGATGGGGCCACCGAGGACCAATGTCGGGGAAGTAGGAAGGGAGCAGAGGCTGACTCCAGACGGTCACATGACCTGCTGGGGTTACGGGAACGAGCCTTGCCCAGGGGAGAACCAGGTCTGCCCTTCCAGGCTTTGCTCTTCCATGCCCCCAGCTGCCCCTGTCCCCCACCATCCTGATACCCAATGCCCATGACGACAGCTGCTAAAACACGCGAGGGCTTCCGGGGGCCGACCCTGTGCTCAGCACTCCGCGCGGATGACCCCCCTGTCCCCACATCAGCCCTATGACGAGTCATTCATATGCCCATTGTACAGACGAGGAAACTGACCCCGAGGAGTGAGAATCTTATGCCAAAGCCCACGCAGCTGGAGACGCGCAGCAGGGGGCTGGACCCCAACTCTCCTCCGCTTTTTGCTATTTTAAAGATGGCTCAGGGTGTGAAATAACCAGGTGGGCAAATCCTTGGACGCAGAAGGCGGATCGGCGGTTGCAGGGGTGGGGTGGGGGGTGGGAGAGCTTAGTAGGGGTGGGGCTTCCTCCCAGGGCGATGGGAATATTCTTGAACGAGACAGAGGTGGGGGTACCATGACCCTGTGAATGCACCAGATGCCACGGAATCG
The DNA here is from genome assembly GCF_902729225.1 of Pteropus medius. NCBI lineage: Eukaryota > Metazoa > Chordata > Mammalia > Chiroptera > Pteropodidae > Pteropus > Pteropus medius. Next base: position 1,973,637 of record NW_024355990.1, on the reverse strand, counting down.
CATCACTTAAAATGGTCAATTTCATGTTATGTGAACTTCGATCAATTATTAAAAAAAAACAAACCCAGCTTAGGTTTTTCTGTCATCCGTTTGGTAAGAATCCCAGCTCCGGATGTCCCAGCAGGGGTGGCCTGAGCTGCTCTCCTTGGAGAGACCCAGAGCTGTCCTTCCTACCCAGCAGGAGAGTCACCTCTCCCAGGAAGCCTCTCTGGCCAACCCCACCTGTCCTGACAGCCCCTCCAGGGCACCACGGCCTCGCCAGGGTCTGGGGCGCAGTCTGCGCCTGGCTCTGAGCCCCGGGTAAGATGCCTCTGATCACTTCCTCCTCAGGGTCTCTGTCCCCAGGCAGGCCACGGCTTCTGTCCCCAGGCAGGCCACAGCTTCCATCTCACCTGACTCTGCCCAGTGGCTCATGGCTCTGTCCACAGCACGTGGGCCAAGGAGCCTCTGCCAGGCAGGACCAACACATCCGGGTCTCCAGCTTCTCTGGGCCCTGGGCGCACCCTCTCTCCCTTGGCCCGAGCACCCCACTGCCGCCCCGAGGTCTCACCCAGGTGCTCAGAACCTTCGGCCTGTCCTCGAGCTGGCCCCGAACCTCAGAACCAGCGCCCCCTCCAGGCTTCCTTACGATGGACAATGACGGCTCGTCCTGCACAGAACAAGGCTACCTACTGGAAAGTTCTTCCTTGGATTGCATCCAGGTGAATCACCAGAGTGCTAGAGCGTCCACCCTGTCACCACGTGGAAGAGCAAGCCTTGTCCCCTGTCTGCAGGACAGAGCAGCACACGCGTGAGGGCCGCTCCCAGCCCCTGCCCCAGTGGTCTCTGAAAGCCCCAGCCTGGCCATGTCCCACAGGCCTTGGCAGAGCGCCCTGCACTGGGGACGATGACATCCCCGATAGGCTAGGACTCTCTTGGGGTATCCACATTTCGTCCCATGGGCCTCAGAGAATCTCTGCCCCAGGGTGAGAAGGGGTCTCAGAGCAGAAATAAGTCCTGGGACTGTGAGCCTCTGTGGCCCTCGGGCCCTGGGGTCAGCCAGGCCGTTGGATTTGGCCCTGGAGAGGAAAATACCAGAAGCTGACCAGGAGCTGGCGAGTGGTCCCTGAGCGGTCGTGAGGAAAGGTCTAGTGGACAAAGCTGGCGAAAGGAGCAGACGAGAACAAACGCCAGCGGCCTTGAGCACACTCTTTCCCCGACGATGACGATGACCTGCGTTCTGTCTCAGGCGCGGTGTCAAATGTCAACTGACCGTGTCCCCATTCACCAGGACTGGCCAGCAAAGAAAGGGTTGGGCTAGGAAGAGCCACTTTGCAGACGGAGGCCATGAGGGGCCGGGTGACAGGAGGCCCGCCGGGCTCCCCGTGAAGCTTCGGGTCCCAGTGTCCAGGCCAGGCCCTGCTCGGCCCCGCTGATCTCCCCGTGGCGTGCCGTGCTCCCAGGCTGCGGGAGCCTGCCAGGCCCTTCTGCACGTGTAGGGACTGCCGGACACTCTGAGAATGCCTCCTAGGGCTTTCTGGGGAGCCCCGGTGAGGCAGGAGGCCCCCTGGTCTGAGGGGACGGCGTAGCAGCTGGCACCCAGAGCTCTGGGCAGGGGACTTCTCCTGGGAGCTCAGGCTGGTGAACGGGGGGCAGGGGCTCGAGGTCCAGGGCAGGGGCTCCTGCTGGCGGCCAGCACTCACACAAGGGTGAGGGCCCCACCTGGCCCTCGGGGCTCCCCACGTGCCCTATTTACAGACTAGGAGGGCCCGGTGCCCAGGGGCACCGGTTGGGGGGCGGGACCTGTCCCGACCTGGTCTCCAGCTAGCTCCCCACGGCTGCATGTGGCCCACCAAGGGACATATCTGACGGCCCGTTGTTACTTTATGTTCAGATGAATCAACTCTATCTGGCAGCCGAGCCTTACACTGGGCTCGTGGAGGGGGTGAAAATTATAAACTTATTTTATTTCTTAATAACTGAAAAGAAATACCGTCGGTGTTTTGATAAATAACTAGATATTTTCAAATCAAGCCAGTCCGGGCCATGCTGTCTCCAGGTGACTCTGCAAAGCGATGCCCTTGAGCTGCTCAGAGACGCCCCTCGACGTCTCTCTGGTTGCCTCTGGGACCCCCCTCTCTCCTCCTCTGTCCCCTTCTCCCTGCCTCCCCCTTTCATGCTTCTAAACTCCAGGGTCACACCGTCACCTGGACCGAGTGAGCACAGTGGGGTCAGTGTCGTTCCAAAGCTACAGGAAAGGTGTGTGTGTGTGTCAGTGGGTGGGGGCGGGGGGGTCCGGGAATGCAGCCGCACCCAGGAGGGCAGCACAATCAGCCATTGTCGTGTCAGAGCTGTCCGTGAGATAAGGAGGGGGCTAGCACCCCGCTTTCTGAACTGATTGCAAAGCAAAATAGAAAGTTCAAGGCCGAGAGATAGCCCAGGGCGGAACACTGGAGCGGCCCCTCCGGCAGCCCCCAGGGCCTCCGGGCTGACGGGCATGCGTGCCCCTGCTCAAGGAGGGGGGCCTGGCTCAGCATCCCCCACGCCGTCCCCCGCCCCCTGGGGGCCGGACAGCAGAGGCTTCTGTCGGACTTCTCCAGAGCAGCCGCGGGCCGTCGGGGGCCGGCTGGGTGCCCCGCACTGTGCGACCTGCTCTATTCGCCTCCAGGGTCTCACGCCCCCTGTGCCGGGGGTGTTCACGCCTCCCACTGGGACAGGCAGGGAAACTGAGGCACACAGCTGGGGACGACGTGCCGGGATCTGAACCCGAGCCGCGTGTCCTTGCTTTCTCCCCACGCTCCCCCGCTTCCTGTTTATCCTGGAAGGCTGTCCCTCTGGGCGTCCGGTTTGTGGGGAGGACGGACGCTGGCCTTGAGCTTTCGGGGTCACTTCTGGTTGTCGATCTGTCGGCGACTTGATTTTGGCCACTCTTTCCCAGGGCTGCCCGTCCTGGAGCTGTCATCCCCTCTTCGGCTTCAGCAGCCTGGAGGGCAGGCTCCGGGCCAGGCTGTCGAGTCGGACCCGGTCAGCCACTCAGGAGCTGTGTGACCTCGGGCGGGTGGCTTAACCTCTCTGTGCCTCAGATTTCTAATCTGGAAAGTGGGACTCGTTCTGGCCCTACCGCGCATAGGCACCGGAATAGCGCATAGGAATAGCCGAGTGCTTGGCCGGGTCCCTGCCACATTTAGGAGACCAAAAACCATTTGCTTTGGCCCAGGCTGCTCACTGTGTAGACGAACGCCGGGGCCCAGAAACTCAGGGCCTCTCTCTATTCTAAATCTGGCCTGGGAGTGGGTGGCAGTTGGGGTCCCCAGGCCACAGCCACAGACCCAGAGGATGAGTCACTGTGAGTAGGGGTCTCGTGGGGGCAGAGAGGGCTCTGCCGGCTGGGCTCGTGGCGTCGGCCCCAGCGCTCCGGCCTCCATGGCTAGGGGCCCCAGCTCGTTTCCCCCAGGAAGAAGGCCTCGGCTCAGCTTCCCCATCCTCGCCCCCAGGGACTCGAGCCCCTCCTGAGGCGCACCCCCCCACCGCCCCGTGCATCCTGGCCTTTGCCTCTCATGCCCGCCGTGGGGCTGGCCCTGAGCCCTCGGTGAGCGAGGCCCAGACATGGCGCTGTGTGTGACCAGGGGCTTGTCCAGGGCGGCGGAGCTGGGGACAGGCGGAGGCCGCGTTAATGACGTGGCTACCGTTTCCGGGGTCTGACCGTGACACTCACTTCACATGTCCCTTCACACTGTTCGTTTAATTCCCTAAAGAGCGTTGGTGGCGGACGCGGCTGCCGTCCGCATTTTACAGATGAGCGAAGCGAGGCTCAGAGAAGCTCAGCGACCTGCCCAAGGTCACACAGCGGGAGAGAGGCCCGGGCCGGAACTGGAGGGCCCACATGCACAGGGGACCCCCGAGAGCGAGAACGTTCTCAAACCCTGCTCTGGCAGAAAGCGCGGCTTCCCCGCACGCCGTTCCTGACCTGCCCAGCTGACCCCGGCGCTCCCGGCTCTAATCTTATCGGTGCCATCGGCACTTGTCACAGCCTCTTTTATGGTCTGTGTGCTCTGACATGTGTCCGTGTCGGCGGTGACGTTCCTTCGTGCCGGCTGTGTTTGCCGAGTGTCTGGCAGGGGCCCCTGTTCATTAATTTATCACCTGGCACACAGCGCGGGGCTGCCGCAGGCCAGGCACCCCACTGGGCGTGGGGGGCATGGGCCAGGCCCACGGGCCGGTCCCGGAGAGAGGTCCCGGGCGTGGTGGGCGTGGGCAGAGAAGCCAGCTCTGGGGGTGCACCAGTGTCCTCATTAGCTGGCACGCAAGTCCAGAGGTCGTGCGATGTGCCTAAGTCCCAGAGTGGACACGGGAATTCAGAGTTCACACACGGGTTGCCCCCTGCCCCCACTCCCGTCACGGGGAGTCCTTTAGCCAAAGTCCGCATTGGGGGGCGTGCTGTGCTGCCTAGGAGGGGACGGGCCTGCACTGGGGGCTGCGTGGGCCCAGGACCCCAGGGGAGGTGGCCATGGAGCCAAAGCCAGCGCCCCCGGAGACCCAGTCTCCGCTGCTCTTCATGGGGACTGGGCCCCATGCTGTAGGGTACTGTGGGGGGCCACTCCCCTTGGGGCACATGGGGGACGGCTGGGCTGGGCCTTGAGGCTGACCGGGTCTAGCCAAGAGGAGGTGCGAGCAGCCTGACGCCCCCTCGCATCGCCTGGCCTTGGGGAGCACTCGGGTCTAGGAGGGCTGCAGTGGCAGCCCCAGAGAAGGCACGGGCGTGGGGGGCGGGGGGCACTGCTCAGGACACGCCGGACTGTTTCTTCTCTTGCAAGGAGTGGGGGACACCTCGCAGCCGCCCCAGCTCAGCACTCTGGAACACCAGCCGGTCAGCATGTCTGTCAAGTTCTAGGCTGGGGGGCTCTACTTCCGTGGTTCCTGGAATGTAAAAGCAGGGGTGAGGTGAAGAGCCCTCGCCTGGACCCGGTGTCCCCCCGGTGCCCCCCGGATACCTCCTCGCACCCCCTCGAACGCCCGGGTGCTGGAAACCCTCCGGTACCCCTGCAGCCTTGGAGGCCAGTGGGTAGGGGAAGGGAGGGGCAGGGAGGGGCGCCAGGCTTCCCTGGGAGCAGCCCCCTTAGAGGGCAGGGCTGGGGGTTCCCTGCAAGGCTCCAGGGGACCTTCAAACAGACGGGGTCCCCCCTGCATTCCCTGCACATCTGGGGGGTCCAGGCATCCAGCCCTCAGTTCTGGGTGAGTCTCCTGTCTGCTCAGGGCGAGGCCCCCCCAGAGCCAGGGGCCAGTGGGCATCACCATCCATTCCGTGTTCTGGCCTTGACCCCGACTCTTGGAACCTGAGATGTGGGACCCCTTTAAGACAGGTGTGCGGCCTTGGTTCTCGGATGGCTGGAAGAGATGGCCCCCAGTGGGTGAGCCACGTGCGGGGGCAGGGTGTCTTCCAAGGCCCAGAAGCTTCACCCTCCATCACTGATACCTGCCCCCCCAGTTCCAAGCTCATCTGCTCCTTTGGGGTCTTTGTGCCATCAGAGAGCTTGTCAAGCTCACTGCATATTCTCTGTGTGATTTTTGTGACAACCATCTGTCAGGCTGGTCCATGTTTCTTCCTCCCTATGCGACAGCCCAGACAGCGTCCTGAGTGGGTGGGAGGCTGGTGGCCCCAGGAGGCGACCCTGCGAGGCGGGGAGGGGCAGAGCACTGCGAAGAGCCCCCACTGTGGCTCTGGATCCTCCCGTGACACTCCTTGTGGACCTGAGCGGCGGCCCCCTCTGTTTCTCATCTGAAAACACATCCTGTGTGTGGACTAGGCATTGGTCACACCACAGGCACCCAGCGCACGGGGTCCCTATCCTCCCTGGGGGGGGACCGCTAAGAGCCCTGTTTTACAGGTGAGGAGTTAGCCTGGGGGCCTGGGACAGACCCCGGCTACACTCCCCCCACCGCCTCTGCACCCCCACGGCGAAGCCAGGCTGGACCCGTGGTGGGTCAGTGAGAGTTCGGACTCCCCCAACCCTGTCCTGTCCCCCATTTCTGTCCCCTGAGACCTGCTAGGCTCCGGGTGGGCCTGCCCTTGCTCCCCCTGCCCAAAGCCCTTGGCTGGAGCCTGTCCAAGCACCGGGCAGCGGGAATCACCGGCCGGCTCTGTGCTTCCTGCTGGGCCACCTCGAGCCAGTTACCGAACTTCTCCGTCCCGCGTAGGGCGGGGGGCAGCAGCATCGCCCCCCTCCGGCCGCCGCGAGCATTGAGCACTGTGATGCGTAAAGAGAACCCACGAAAAGTGTCCCCGAAGTGCTGTGTGCCTGCTATTCCTGGTCTCTGCCGGGGTCCCCCACGCTCCCGCTGGCCGGTGACGAGCTCTCCATCATGGGAGGATCCCAGATGGCAGGACATGGCAGGGCAGGTCGGGCCCAGCCTGGAGCAATTGGATGAAGTAGCCCTCGCCCCTTCCCGGGCCTCCCCGAGGAGGCCTCCGCATAGCCGGGTGGACGGTCAGCGCCTCCCGCCTCCCAAGGGCGTCTCCTGCAAACGGTCCTGGGGAGAAGCGGGGCCTGGGAAGCCTGTTTATCCCACGTGCTGAAGAAGATGCCAACACTCCTGCTGCTCAGGCCCAGGGCCGTCTGTCCGTCCAGGTCGTGGCCGGGCAGGGGCGGGGGCTGGGCCGCCAGGCAGATGGTGCGGCCTGGCCGGTCCCCAGCGGCGCTCAGGGCGCCTCTTGTCTTCGTCCACGGCTGCCCCGGGCCCAGCTCCTCCCGCTCCTGCTGGAACAGCCGTGTTGACCGAGGCCAAAGAGCTCCATTGACCCACACGAGGGACACAAACAAATCTTGAGTTCAGGAGAAAATGAGCGCTGTGAGCCCGCACGTCACACCACAGGAGCCTGCCAGGCAGGAGGACGCCGCGGAGCTGGCCGGGCTCCGGGCCCATGGCCAGCGGGGCATTCTTGGGCAGTGGGGCCTGGCCCCGCTAGGCTGGTCCGGTCAGTTGGCATTTCTGACGGGGAAACCCCGGGGCAGCTGGGAACTCTTCCCAGGCCTGAGGTCCCCTTCCTTTGCCGCTGGAGCGACAGCTGGACACAGACAGACAGACAGACGGGGGGGAGGCTGAGCGAGCTGGGGGTATGGCTCTGGGATGGCGGGTGGTCGAGGTGCCCCAGCCTCGGGCTGGCTCCTAGGGGTAGCGCTTGAGAGAGGCTTTGTCGGGCCCAGGGTGGGCAGGGTACTCGCAGGGCACTGGGGCCAGAGTCTGGGGCACGTCCTGCCCGTGCTGCCTGGGTGGGGGCCGGGGGGCGTCAGCGTGCACACCTCCCGGCGGGGGTCGGCTGCGGGCGTGGGGGCAGCCGCTCCTCCCTCTGGGGCCCTGGGCTCGTGTGTGTTCCCCTCCTGGCCGTTCGGTCTCACCGGAGTGATTCCTTGGCAAAGCTGCCAGCCCGCAGTGTCCTTTTAATTAGATTCTCCCCAATTCCCTCTGTCACTGGGTTATTAATATTGATCGGGAGCACACCTGATGTGATTAGATCAGC
>NW_024355990.1:1954143-1966131 GCF_902729225.1 Pteropus medius | reverse complement strand
CGCTTCCTGTTTATCCTGGAAGGCTGTCCCTCTGGGCGTCCGGTTTGTGGGGAGGACGGACGCTGGCCTTGAGCTTTCGGGGTCACTTCTGGTTGTCGATCTGTCGGCGACTTGATTTTGGCCACTCTTTCCCAGGGCTGCCCGTCCTGGAGCTGTCATCCCCTCTTCGGCTTCAGCAGCCTGGAGGGCAGGCTCCGGGCCAGGCTGTCGAGTCGGACCCGGTCAGCCACTCAGGAGCTGTGTGACCTCGGGCGGGTGGCTTAACCTCTCTGTGCCTCAGATTTCTAATCTGGAAAGTGGGACTCGTTCTGGCCCTACCGCGCATAGGCACCGGAATAGCGCATAGGAATAGCCGAGTGCTTGGCCGGGTCCCTGCCACATTTAGGAGACCAAAAACCATTTGCTTTGGCCCAGGCTGCTCACTGTGTAGACGAACGCCGGGGCCCAGAAACTCAGGGCCTCTCTCTATTCTAAATCTGGCCTGGGAGTGGGTGGCAGTTGGGGTCCCCAGGCCACAGCCACAGACCCAGAGGATGAGTCACTGTGAGTAGGGGTCTCGTGGGGGCAGAGAGGGCTCTGCCGGCTGGGCTCGTGGCGTCGGCCCCAGCGCTCCGGCCTCCATGGCTAGGGGCCCCAGCTCGTTTCCCCCAGGAAGAAGGCCTCGGCTCAGCTTCCCCATCCTCGCCCCCAGGGACTCGAGCCCCTCCTGAGGCGCACCCCCCCACCGCCCCGTGCATCCTGGCCTTTGCCTCTCATGCCCGCCGTGGGGCTGGCCCTGAGCCCTCGGTGAGCGAGGCCCAGACATGGCGCTGTGTGTGACCAGGGGCTTGTCCAGGGCGGCGGAGCTGGGGACAGGCGGAGGCCGCGTTAATGACGTGGCTACCGTTTCCGGGGTCTGACCGTGACACTCACTTCACATGTCCCTTCACACTGTTCGTTTAATTCCCTAAAGAGCGTTGGTGGCGGACGCGGCTGCCGTCCGCATTTTACAGATGAGCGAAGCGAGGCTCAGAGAAGCTCAGCGACCTGCCCAAGGTCACACAGCGGGAGAGAGGCCCGGGCCGGAACTGGAGGGCCCACATGCACAGGGGACCCCCGAGAGCGAGAACGTTCTCAAACCCTGCTCTGGCAGAAAGCGCGGCTTCCCCGCACGCCGTTCCTGACCTGCCCAGCTGACCCCGGCGCTCCCGGCTCTAATCTTATCGGTGCCATCGGCACTTGTCACAGCCTCTTTTATGGTCTGTGTGCTCTGACATGTGTCCGTGTCGGCGGTGACGTTCCTTCGTGCCGGCTGTGTTTGCCGAGTGTCTGGCAGGGGCCCCTGTTCATTAATTTATCACCTGGCACACAGCGCGGGGCTGCCGCAGGCCAGGCACCCCACTGGGCGTGGGGGGCATGGGCCAGGCCCACGGGCCGGTCCCGGAGAGAGGTCCCGGGCGTGGTGGGCGTGGGCAGAGAAGCCAGCTCTGGGGGTGCACCAGTGTCCTCATTAGCTGGCACGCAAGTCCAGAGGTCGTGCGATGTGCCTAAGTCCCAGAGTGGACACGGGAATTCAGAGTTCACACACGGGTTGCCCCCTGCCCCCACTCCCGTCACGGGGAGTCCTTTAGCCAAAGTCCGCATTGGGGGGCGTGCTGTGCTGCCTAGGAGGGGACGGGCCTGCACTGGGGGCTGCGTGGGCCCAGGACCCCAGGGGAGGTGGCCATGGAGCCAAAGCCAGCGCCCCCGGAGACCCAGTCTCCGCTGCTCTTCATGGGGACTGGGCCCCATGCTGTAGGGTACTGTGGGGGGCCACTCCCCTTGGGGCACATGGGGGACGGCTGGGCTGGGCCTTGAGGCTGACCGGGTCTAGCCAAGAGGAGGTGCGAGCAGCCTGACGCCCCCTCGCATCGCCTGGCCTTGGGGAGCACTCGGGTCTAGGAGGGCTGCAGTGGCAGCCCCAGAGAAGGCACGGGCGTGGGGGGCGGGGGGCACTGCTCAGGACACGCCGGACTGTTTCTTCTCTTGCAAGGAGTGGGGGACACCTCGCAGCCGCCCCAGCTCAGCACTCTGGAACACCAGCCGGTCAGCATGTCTGTCAAGTTCTAGGCTGGGGGGCTCTACTTCCGTGGTTCCTGGAATGTAAAAGCAGGGGTGAGGTGAAGAGCCCTCGCCTGGACCCGGTGTCCCCCCGGTGCCCCCCGGATACCTCCTCGCACCCCCTCGAACGCCCGGGTGCTGGAAACCCTCCGGTACCCCTGCAGCCTTGGAGGCCAGTGGGTAGGGGAAGGGAGGGGCAGGGAGGGGCGCCAGGCTTCCCTGGGAGCAGCCCCCTTAGAGGGCAGGGCTGGGGGTTCCCTGCAAGGCTCCAGGGGACCTTCAAACAGACGGGGTCCCCCCTGCATTCCCTGCACATCTGGGGGGTCCAGGCATCCAGCCCTCAGTTCTGGGTGAGTCTCCTGTCTGCTCAGGGCGAGGCCCCCCCAGAGCCAGGGGCCAGTGGGCATCACCATCCATTCCGTGTTCTGGCCTTGACCCCGACTCTTGGAACCTGAGATGTGGGACCCCTTTAAGACAGGTGTGCGGCCTTGGTTCTCGGATGGCTGGAAGAGATGGCCCCCAGTGGGTGAGCCACGTGCGGGGGCAGGGTGTCTTCCAAGGCCCAGAAGCTTCACCCTCCATCACTGATACCTGCCCCCCCAGTTCCAAGCTCATCTGCTCCTTTGGGGTCTTTGTGCCATCAGAGAGCTTGTCAAGCTCACTGCATATTCTCTGTGTGATTTTTGTGACAACCATCTGTCAGGCTGGTCCATGTTTCTTCCTCCCTATGCGACAGCCCAGACAGCGTCCTGAGTGGGTGGGAGGCTGGTGGCCCCAGGAGGCGACCCTGCGAGGCGGGGAGGGGCAGAGCACTGCGAAGAGCCCCCACTGTGGCTCTGGATCCTCCCGTGACACTCCTTGTGGACCTGAGCGGCGGCCCCCTCTGTTTCTCATCTGAAAACACATCCTGTGTGTGGACTAGGCATTGGTCACACCACAGGCACCCAGCGCACGGGGTCCCTATCCTCCCTGGGGGGGGACCGCTAAGAGCCCTGTTTTACAGGTGAGGAGTTAGCCTGGGGGCCTGGGACAGACCCCGGCTACACTCCCCCCACCGCCTCTGCACCCCCACGGCGAAGCCAGGCTGGACCCGTGGTGGGTCAGTGAGAGTTCGGACTCCCCCAACCCTGTCCTGTCCCCCATTTCTGTCCCCTGAGACCTGCTAGGCTCCGGGTGGGCCTGCCCTTGCTCCCCCTGCCCAAAGCCCTTGGCTGGAGCCTGTCCAAGCACCGGGCAGCGGGAATCACCGGCCGGCTCTGTGCTTCCTGCTGGGCCACCTCGAGCCAGTTACCGAACTTCTCCGTCCCGCGTAGGGCGGGGGGCAGCAGCATCGCCCCCCTCCGGCCGCCGCGAGCATTGAGCACTGTGATGCGTAAAGAGAACCCACGAAAAGTGTCCCCGAAGTGCTGTGTGCCTGCTATTCCTGGTCTCTGCCGGGGTCCCCCACGCTCCCGCTGGCCGGTGACGAGCTCTCCATCATGGGAGGATCCCAGATGGCAGGACATGGCAGGGCAGGTCGGGCCCAGCCTGGAGCAATTGGATGAAGTAGCCCTCGCCCCTTCCCGGGCCTCCCCGAGGAGGCCTCCGCATAGCCGGGTGGACGGTCAGCGCCTCCCGCCTCCCAAGGGCGTCTCCTGCAAACGGTCCTGGGGAGAAGCGGGGCCTGGGAAGCCTGTTTATCCCACGTGCTGAAGAAGATGCCAACACTCCTGCTGCTCAGGCCCAGGGCCGTCTGTCCGTCCAGGTCGTGGCCGGGCAGGGGCGGGGGCTGGGCCGCCAGGCAGATGGTGCGGCCTGGCCGGTCCCCAGCGGCGCTCAGGGCGCCTCTTGTCTTCGTCCACGGCTGCCCCGGGCCCAGCTCCTCCCGCTCCTGCTGGAACAGCCGTGTTGACCGAGGCCAAAGAGCTCCATTGACCCACACGAGGGACACAAACAAATCTTGAGTTCAGGAGAAAATGAGCGCTGTGAGCCCGCACGTCACACCACAGGAGCCTGCCAGGCAGGAGGACGCCGCGGAGCTGGCCGGGCTCCGGGCCCATGGCCAGCGGGGCATTCTTGGGCAGTGGGGCCTGGCCCCGCTAGGCTGGTCCGGTCAGTTGGCATTTCTGACGGGGAAACCCCGGGGCAGCTGGGAACTCTTCCCAGGCCTGAGGTCCCCTTCCTTTGCCGCTGGAGCGACAGCTGGACACAGACAGACAGACAGACGGGGGGGAGGCTGAGCGAGCTGGGGGTACACGGGATTATGGGTGGCTGGTGCTCCAGCGCCTCGGGCTGGCTCCCAGGGCAGCTGGAGAGAGGTTTTGTCGGGCCCAGGGTGGGCAGGGCCTCAGGCACTGGGCCAGAGTCTGGGGCACGCCCTGCCCGGGCAAGCGTTTGGGTGGGGGCCGGGGCGCCAGCGCGTACACCTCCCCGGGCGGGGGTCGGAAGGCGGGCGTGGGGCAGCCGCCTCTGGGGGCCCTGGGCCAGGTAAATTCTCCCGGCCGCTCGTCTCACCGAGTGATTCCCTTTGGAAGCTAAGCCAGTTCGGCAGTGTCCTTTTACTCTGATTTCTCAATTCCCCTCATGGTCGTCGTTATTGACACTGGCGTCACTTATGACATCAGTGGGTCCAAGTGGGAGGGCTTGAGCCGCCCCCGTTCTCCCCCTTGCTCTCCCTCGCCTCTTTCCCCTGCTCCTGCCACCCCCACTTCCACCTCGGGCCCTCCAGATGCCCCCCAGCCCCTGTCCTGCCCCAAGCCGCTCTCCGGTCCTGCGTGTTCTTCTCTGTCAGTGCCCCTCCATGCCCCCCACCTCGACAGAACCCCACAGACGCGGCGGCGGCTCTGAGGCACGTGCGGGCGTGAGCAGAAAGGAAGCAGCGCCGAGCCCTTTCTGCAGAAGAGAGGGATCCGAGCGGTGCCAGCCCTCCTCCCGCCGAAAGGGGGATTAGCAGCGACACGGGGCCCCACTGTGCCCACGTGGGCCTCTCCCCCCAGCACCAGCACGGTGGGGCTGAAGCTCTGGATTCGGCGGGCCAGGGAGGGATGTGCGTGCCTGCAGCCTCCATCCCTCCCAGGAGACGGGTCCCTGGTGAGAATCCAGGCTCTGCAGAAGAGAGACTGTGGTGCTGAATCCCGCAGGCATGTCTGTGTCTTGGCCCCATCGGCACAGCTGGCAGTAGGCGTGGGGGGTGCCAGGGCAGCCCGCCTTCTGCCTCCAGCCTCGGCCAAGCTACCTGGCATCCTAGGGCCTGAGGGGTGGGCATGCCAAGCGGGTCCCAACCTGGGCTTTGGAACTTGCTTTCTAGAAATCAGACACCCTGTCTGGGCTTTGGCAATGTCCAGTCCGCTGTATGGCTGGGGTAGGGGGTGAGGTGGGGAGCCACTGGGGTCCGGAAACATCGCTGGGACACTTTCCGGTGGGGTGTCCCTTCTAATCGAAACCATCATTAACCAGACTCCGGGGTCCCGGCAGCTCCCTCTACTAGCAGGCCTCAGAGCTCTGGGTCAGCTTCAGGCAGGTGACGAGGGTGGGGGTCTGTGCAGGGACCCCGAAGGCTAGGCCAGTTTGGTGACCCGGCAGCTGCATTTCAGACTCTGGGCCTCCCTGACTTTCGAGGACCGTGGGGCCACTCTGGGGCAGCTCTGGAGGCTGCACTCTGGCCCAGAGGGTCAAGGGGAAGGGTCCCGGTGAGGGCCGGTCTCTGGCGGGATGGTCCTTTGGGTAAGACTCACACATCTGCAGAATCCTTGGCTGCACGGGGTGTGTGTGTGTTTGGGGGGGGTGGTTGCAGAAGGTGGTGGGGCGCTGCAGGCTGGAAGGAGCGAGGAGCCCAACGCCCAGCCTCGCTGCACTGTCCGGACTGCGGGCACCTGTAGAAACACACCTGGGGGCAGCGCCTCTCCCCACCCGCACCTGCTTCCACCTCGGAAAACGGCATTCCCGCCAGCGGCTGCCAGGTGTGTGTTCCAGGCACAATGCGGGGAGAGCGCGGCTTTCGCCTCACCCCCTGCGAAGCCAGCTCCCGCCTCCCCGAAACTCCCTCGGGCTCCTCCTGTGCACCTGACACCCCTCACCCCTCCTCGCCACTCTGTTTCAGGCTGGCTGACCCTGAGCCCTAAAAAGGTCACTTCTCTTTACTGCGTGGCTCAGGGGTCACGTGGCCCAGTGGAGCAGCGAGACCAGGGCCCGGGGGAAACTCCCGTGTAAATTAACCATTTGGCAGAACCTGGGGATTTATCGGAACGCTGAGCGGGTGCCCCCGCTTTGGAGAAAGACAGAGCAGACTTGGAAGTGCGGCCCCACCTGCTCCTTGGGTAGGTGGGTGGGATTTCCCCGAGGGCGCCCGCCCAGAGGCCTCAGAGCCACAGGTACTTTTTCTCTGAAGTTTTTGGACAGGGGCAGGAAGTGGGTGGGATGAAGGGGGGGGCTGGACACCTGGAAACAGCTCTGGGGGACTGTCATCGCAGGGCGGGCCCAGCTGCCACTCTGCCACCCACAGTCTCCGGTGCTGGTCGTTTCTGCCTCGGCGCGTTGTTTTCCAAGTACGCCCGGGTTTCCTTTCACGGAAGGGCACGGGGACCCCGTGCCAGAAAGCAGGCTTCCAGGCGAGCCCGTCCTAATGGCGGGAGGCCCCACCTCGCTTGCACCGCGTCTGTGCTGCGGACAGAGAAAGACGGGCTTCTCCCCACGAAGGCGGCGTCCGCACCGCCAGTCCACGCAGAGTCATAGAAGGCAGAGTGGACGGGACTCGCGGTCAGCGACTCGCGAGAGGCTCTCCTGATGCCCAGCCCCTCGGGGACACCCTGCCCGGTTCTCCCCACCGGAAAAACGGACAATGGCTAGTTGGTGCTGTCTTTGTCATAAACCCTTGATAACATTCATCATCCTCTGGTCTTTATTTTGAACAGAGCTCATCTTTTACCCTTTTGGGGTCTTTTTAGTCATTTTGGGTGTCCCTTTTAGACGTTCTACTCGTCCCCCTGGGGCTGGCATCCTGCTGTGCTCACTCATTGTTAGGTTGTAGCCACTGGGACCCTCAGCATCCTTTTCTATTGTGCCTATTCATGGTCAGGAATCAGTGAACTTTATCAGCAACTTTGTGCCTGGTCCTCGGTGAAGCCTTCCCATTTTGCTGAGCTGCACACGTCTACCGCTGGTTGATGGGGTTTTGAACCTGCCTCTGTCTCTGTCTCCTGGGGGGCTGCTCCCCCGTTGCACGCATGTCGGCATCTGAACATTGATTTAGAAAACTAAGTCATCCACTCTACTGACTGAGACTATAAAGTGCCCTCCTATGATCACATTGTTGATGGGAGAGCTGGTGGCACGTGACCTGTTAAGGCGGATGCATTATCACATGTGGAGACTGAATGGCATATTCACGAACCACTTCATCTAAGTTACACAGCACACGCCCCGGGAGCCGGCTCTGGCGACTCCCCTGAGATGCAGAGAGGAGGGCGGGGGAGGCGGAGAGTTAAGGAAGAGCAATGACTTCCAGTGTCCCAGTGCCAACATCCGAGTGTGGTCCAAGAGGCCACTGGTCTGCAAAGGGCATGAAAGTGGCCGGGCCGGTCTGGACCCTCCCTGCCCAGTGGTCCGGAGAAGGTGGAAGGCACGGAGACACAGGAGGCCCCCTCCGGTCCCCTTCGACAGTGGCCATGACGGGTAGAGGTCATTCTGCTCTGCACGGAGACACAGGAGGCCCCCTCCGGTCCCCTTCGACAGGGGCGATGACGGGCAGAGGTCATTCTGCTCTGCTGCGGAGAGCACAGAAGCCCCTCCGGTCCCCGCCGACAGAGGCTGATATTAATGGTGGTGGTCATTCTACTCTGTCTCAGTGGTTTTTCCCTCCCCTGCCTTTCCGGGCCTGTCAAGCCCAGTGCCCGACCCTCCAGAGCTCACGCCGAAGCAGTGGGCGAGAAGGCACAATAAAACAATGAGCCTACAGATAACTGCTCTAGTCTGTTCTGGAAGCTGAGCTCCTCAAGCCTCTTGAGGCCATTGACCCCTAAGGGAAGAAAAAGCCCCTCCGGGGAAACATGTGTGTGTAGAGGGGAGGCGGCTGATCTGTAGGCCTCCCCTCGCCAAGAGTGGGACCAGAGTGGGCAGAGACGCAGGTGTGCCAGGCCAAAGAGAGGACCCGAACTTCCCGGGCCCCCTTGGGTTTGGACTGAGGGCGTCTCAGTGGCAACGACGGGCCAGGAGTAGAGCCCCCCTGCTTGTTTTGCATGGCCCCCCCAGCCTTGCTCACTGCACACCCTTGGGGGGGTGAAGAAGGGGAGACACCAGTAATGATGGAGACTGAACTGGGCCGATGGGCCCAGTGGGATCCAACTGGACCGAGGGAAACTAAGATGGAGTTTGTGGCTCATGGAACCTCTGGAGTCCGAGTCACACTTGCAGAGCAGGGGGCTGCCAAAGGCCAGGGACCTTTCCAAGGCTTGCACCCCAGAGACATGGATGTCCGAATGGCCTCTCCTGTGGACTGACAGGTGGCTTTGCTCGCTGGAGGGTTTGCAGGGTGTGTGTGTGCCTGTCCCCGAAACCTCGGTGACGCGGTGTGCTCCAGCCTCGGTGCCCTGCGGTGGCCCTGGCCACATTGGTCCCAAGCCTCCCTGCTCGGGTTCGCTGCCTGCTTGTTGAATGTGCTAATGAATGAATGAATGAATGATGTGGAACGGGGCTGTGCATGGGACGCTCACTCTTTGACGTGAGCAAGGCCCCAAGAACTCGCCTGGTGGAGTCCCAGACACGGGCGTTCCCAGCTCCTGGGGACCATGGCGCTGCAGAGGGCCCGCCCTGAGGAGCCTGGCTCCCCGGGGGCCTGCCCCGGCCGTGACCGCATGCTTGTTATTTGCGGGGGAACCAGAGTAGAGCAGAGACAAACATCCTGGCCGCGCGTCCTGTTCGGGCCACACCCAGCTGCCCGGCAGGTTGGAAGGGCCCTCCCTGGCAGCGCCTGGGCCAGTCTGTGGCCCGAGGTGAGGGTCTCCCTGCACGACTGACTTTTGGAGGCTCTTGGTTCACCCACTGTTCACACTGCCATGCCCTGGACGGTGCTGACGGGGGTGCTGCCGTCTCTAGGCACCAGGCTCCGTCTCTGGCCTTCACCGGAGCTTCAGATCCCAGGGTGGGGCTGGGGCTCAGCGTCCAGGCCCGCTGGAGAAGCAGCGCCTCCCGCACCAAGGGGCACGCCAAGCTTTCTCTAAGGGGGGCCGCCGGCCGTGCCCGGGAGCTGGCGTGTCACCTGGGCCTGCCGCCCCTCTGAGCTCTCAGCCGAGGCCAGGCAGGTGGAGGGCGAGACGGACGGTGCAGCCGGGAGACCCCCCAGGGCGCGGACGTTCCGGAGAGCTGCGAGTGAGCTGCCCCCTCTTGCAGGCAAGGGGGTGCTCAGCACCCCACCTCCGTGTTCCAGGAGAACCAAGACCGACCCCGGACCTCGTCCGCCCACACTTCCCGTCACCCTGGGCATGTGCCCTCGCAGCAGGCTCCAGGGGTTTGGGGGACGGTGCTTCGAGAGCAGCCGAGGCCGGAATTCTTCCTCTAAGGGCGCCCTCCCCCACCCCCCACGGCCAAATTCACCCTGTTCGCTGCCTTAAAGATGTTCGCAAATGCAGGACTCTGGCTTTTCCTGAGACGGGAGGCCTGGCGCCTAGGTCTCTGTGAGACCCTGCTCCAGGGGCTGGGGCTCGCAGGCTTCCCCCAGCGTGTCATCAATTCTCGCGACAACCGCCCCAGGGCAGAGGCACGGTCGCCCTCCCTGCTGGCTGCCTGGTCCCCAAGGACCCCCGCCACCCACTGTGTCCATTTGCTCCTCCCCTCCCCATCACGGAACAGGCCTTCCTGGGTCCCTGCCTGGCACCAGAACCTGCCATGTCTTACCTAACAAGCCCGCCCGCCCAACGTGTGTCACGGAGCCCACGTCTGCTGTCAGTGTGGTTTTATTTACTTTGCGGTGGAATCCTTGCGAGCCGGAAGCACTTTTGGCGCCGAGGCCAGCAGGGGCCCTGGTGACCAGTCGCGGGCCTGGGGCAGGGTTTGACCAGTGGGCGATCGTGTTTAGAAAAACAAAACAAAATACAGAGAACGAATCGCTTGCCACGAACGTCAGTAACCGCGTGGTAATGGTGGAAATTTCACGAACCTTTCCCTTAAACAGCAACGAAAACCTGTCCTCTTTCAGCCAAAAAATCTGGAGGGAAGATGGCCATGTGACTTGATCTCCCTTTGAACTTGAAATGTTACTTTCTTACTTAGATACTCAGCTGGGCCCAATGCCTGCCGGCTGACACCCCCGTCACCCCGCCCTGCTCCCCAGAGGTCCAGGGACCCTCTCCTGGTCCTCAAACACTGAGCCAGGAGTCCCGGCTCGGGCGGTTTTTACGGTTGAGGGGCGAGATCTCGTGCACACACCCCGTGTCCCCGTGTGCAGCCGGCGTATAGGCACACAACTCGCAGCATCTCCCCGGTGATGGTTCATGGTTGACTTTTCTTTGTGGTGGGAGCGGGTGGCACAGGGTGAATTTTGCAGAAGAGGCACAGCAAGGTTCCTCCTTGGCCGGGCGGATGTGTGGAAGGGAGTAGGTTTGCTGACTCCCAAACGAGGGCCATCTCTCAAGTCCCAAGCACGACATCTTTATCAGTCAAGGTCGCTGAAGGCCAAGGTCAGTTGTCTCTTCCCTGAGTGACAAGTGAGGTCTCTGCGGCTTGGTAAGTCTCATCATGAACACTGTCACACGAAGAGTCCCCACGGCTGTCCTGTGAGGTAGGCTGGGTGGACCTTACCATTCTCATTCTACAGGTAGGGAAGCTGAGGCTCGGGAGGCAGAAGCTACTCTGGAAGGGTCAGAGGCAGGACAAGAACCAGGTTCCTGGTCCCTACGTGTCTTCCGGAAGCACAGCACTGCTTGCTCCCTACAGGTGGAGCCCTGCTCCCCAGCTTTACGACTCTGGGGGATAAGAGCTGTTTGTTTTGGGACGGTCTGCTCTGAGCCAGGACCCAATGCTTCACACCAGGGGATGGCCTTGCTGCCTGGGTAAGGAGCTCAGGGCTAATCAGATCTCGGGCTGCCTGGCTTCCTCGGTGTCTCCAGGGGACTTGCCCGGCCTCACCAGACCTGTGAGCCCCGTCCCTTCCCTGGGGGTGTGGCAGAGCTCAAGGACATTCCTGGCCTAGGCCACACCCCTGCTCGCACATGGGTTTTCCTGGGGGAACGCCTTCCTGCATCTGGGTGGTCTCCAAGGGCCTCCGTTGGGCAGATGAACTGGAATAGGTTCCCTTCCCTTTGCCTGGTGAACCTAGGTGTCCCTGACACCAGCCTCTCTGCAGGGGGAGGGGAGGCGGGATGGGGGATGGAGGCTTCTGCAGGCCACAGCCACGAGCAGGTAGGTCTCCATCACTCTGGGGGCTGCCCCTTCCAGGTTATTTCTGCCAAATAAGAACCGACAAGAGAGCCCAGAGGGTCCTCCCAAAAACGGAGGGGAGAACCAGAGGCCCCCTGACCCCCGCTACGGTCCCCTAGCTGTGCCGTTTCCTATGTCCACCTGTCAAAGGTGGGAGCTGGTGACCTCTGTCAGCCACTCAGGCCAGGGGAAACCCACGTTTTAGGACCAGCATCTTCCTCCTGTCCAGCTGCCTGCCCCACACAGAGCTCCAGGCAGGACCCAGGGGACACGCGGTCGAGGTCCTGGATTCTAACACCTGCATCCCGTCCGACACTTGGCCAAGTGGGACGACGTGGTGCTGCTGACTCCCCAGAGGCGGGCAGGGGCCCCACCTACCCCCCCCACTGGCTCAGGGACTCGGATTCCCGAGACTTCCTGGCTGGGACTTGAGTCGGAACCTTCCAGAACAGCACAGTTTCCCCCTGCAACTGGGGTGAGGACACCAGGCTCTCGGTTCCAGCCCAGATCACCAAACGAACC
>NW_024355990.1:1947550-1954132 GCF_902729225.1 Pteropus medius | reverse complement strand
CGTCCAGGCACGCTGGAGAAGCAGTGCCTCCCGCACCAAGGGACACGCCAAGCTTTCTCTAAGGGGGGCCGCCGGCCGTGCCCGGGAGCTGGCGTGTCACCTGGGCCGGCTGCCCCTCTGAGCTCTCAGCCGAGGCCAGGCAGGTGGAGGGCGAGACGGACGGTGCAGCCGGGAGACCCCCCAGGGCGCGGACGTTCCGGAGAGCTGCGAGTGAGCTGCCCCCTCTTGCAGGCAAGGGGGTGCTCAGCACCCCACCTTGGTGTTCCAGGAGAACCAAGACCGACCCCGGACCTCGTCCGCCCACACTTCCCGTCACCCTGGGCATGTGCCCTCGCAGCAGGCTCCAGGGGTTTGGGGGACGGTGCTTCGAGAGCAGCCGAGGCCGGAATTCTTCCTCTAAGGGCGCCCTCCCCCACCCCCCACGGCCAAATTCACCCTGTTCGCTGCCTTAAAGATGTTCGCAAATGCAGGACTCTGGCTTTTCCTGAGACGGGAGGCCTGGCGCCTAGGTCTCTGTGAGACCCTGCTCCAGGGGCCGGGGCTCGCAGGCTCCCCCCAGCGTGTCATCAATTCTCGCGACAACCGCCCCAGGGCAGAGGCACGGTCGCCCTTCCTGCTGCAGGCCAAGCGCCCGTGCCCTTGGCACCTGTCAGCCCTGTGGGCCAGCGGGCAAGGCTTCCCCGGAGGGGCCTGCCTGCCACTGGCCAGCCCTGCTGGCTCCCCGGTCCCCAAGGACCCCCGCCACCCACTGTGTCCATTTGCTCCTCCCCTCCCCATCACGGAACAGGCCTTCCTGGGTCCCTGCCTGGCACCAGAACCTGCCATGTCTTACCTAACAAGCCCGCCCGACCAACGTGTGTCACGGAGCCCACGTCTGCTGTCAGTGTGATTTTATTTACTTTGCGGTGGAATCCTTGAGAGCCGGAAGCACTTTTGGCGCCGAGGCCAGCAGGGGCCCTGGTGACCAGTCGCGGGCCTGGGGCAGGGTCTGACCAGTGGGCGATCGTGTTTAGAAAAACAAAACAAAATACAGAGAATGAATCGCTTGCCACGAACGTCAGTAACCGCGTGGTAATGGTGGAAATTTCACGAACCTTTCCCTTAAACAGCAACGAAAACCTGTCCTCTTTCAGCCAAAAAATCTGGAGGGAAGATGGCCATGTGACTTGATCTCCCTTTGAACTTGAAATGTTACCTTCTTACTTAGATACTCAGCTGGGCCCGATGCCTGCCGGCTGACACCCCCGTCACCCCGCCCTGCCCCCCAGAGGTCCAGGGACCCTCTCCTGGTCCTCAAACACTGAGCCAGGAGTCCCGGCTCGGGCGGTTTTTACGGTTGAGGGGCGAGATCTCGTGCACACACCCCGTGTCCCCGTGTGCAGCCGGCGTATAGACACACAACTCGCAGCATCTCCCCGGTGATGGTTCATGGTTGACTTTTCTTTGTGGTGGGAGCGGGTGGCACAGGGTGAATTTTGCAGAAGAGGCACAGCAAGGTTCCTCCTTGGCCGGGCGGATGTGTGGAAGGGAGTAGGTTTGCTGACTCCCAAACGAGGGCCATCTCTCAAGTCCCAAGCACGACACCTTTATCAGTCAAGGTCGCTGAAGGCCAAGGTCAGTTGTCTCTTCCCTGAGTGACAAGTGAGGTCTCTGCGGCTTGGTAAGTCTCATCATGAACACTGTCACACGAAGAGTCCCCACGGCTGTCCTGTGAGGTAGGCTGGGTGGACCTTACCATTCTCATTCTACAGGTAGGGAAGCTGAGGCTCGGGAGGCAGAAGCTACTCTGGAAGGGTCAGAGGCAGGACAAGAACCAGGTTCCTGGTCCCTACGTGTCTTCCGGAAGCACAGCACTGCTTGCTCCCTACAGGTGGAGCCCTGCTCCCCAGCTTTACGACTCTGGGGGATAAGAGCTATTTGTTTTGGGACAGTCTGCTCTGAGCCAGGACCCAATGCTTCACACCAGGGGATGGCCTTGCTGCCTGGGTAAGGAGCTCAGGGCTAATCAGATCTCGGGCTGCCTGGCTTCCTCGGTGTCTCCAGGGGACTTGCCCGGCCTCACCAGACCTGTGAGCCCCGTCCCTTCCCTGGGGGTGTGGCAGAGCTCAAGGACATTCCTGGCCTAGGCCACACCCCTGCTCGTGCATGGGTTTTCCTGGGGGACCGCCTTCCTGCATCTGGGTGGTCTCCAAGGGCCTCCGTTGGGCAGATGAACTGGAACAGGTTCCCTTCCCTTTGCCTGGTGAACCTAGGTGTCCCTGACACCAGCCTCTCTGCAGGGGGAGGGGAGGCGGGATGGGGGATGGAGGCTTCTGCAGGCCACAGCCACGAGCAGGTAGGTCTCCATCACTCTGGGGGCTGCCCCTTCCAGGTTATTTCTGCCAAATAAGAACCGACAAGAGAGCCCAGAGGGTCCTCCCAAAAACGGAGGGGAGAACCAGAGGCCCCCTGACCCCCGCTACGGTCCCCTAGCTGTGCCGTTTCCTATGTCCACCTGTCAAAGGTGGGAGCTGGTGACCTCTGTCAGCCACTCAGGCCAGGGGAAACCCACGTTTTAGGACCAGCATCTTCCTCCTGTCCAGCTGCCTGCCCCACACAGAGCTCCAGGCAGGACCCAGGGGACACGCGGTCGAGGTCCTGGATTCTAACACCTGCATCCCGTCCGACACTTGGCCAAGTGGGACGACGTGGTGCTGCTGACTCCCCAGAGGCGGGCAGGGGCCCCACCTACCCCCCCCACTGGCTCAGGGACTCGGATTCCCGAGACTTCCTGGCTGGGACTTGAGTCGGAACCTTCCAGAACAGCACAGTTTCCCCCTGCAACTGGGGTGAGGACACCAGGCTCTCGGTTCCAGCCCAGATCACCAAGAACGAACCAGACCCCAGTCCAGCCACCTGTGTTCTCCCCAATTTCCCATACAGCTGCCTCGGCCTCACGGTGCCACGTCGGCACAATCAGCGGTGGGGAAACTTAAGTATGCACACACATGCACGGCGGCCGACAGCACTGTCATTTTAAAAGATGAGTTAAATAAGCAGCATCGGGGAGGGCAGCCGGGGGCTGGAAACCCCATCTCTGTGCGTCTTGGGGCGGGAAGGCTGGAAATTTAATGGCTGAATTATCACTCTGATGCCTCAGCTGCTGGCACGGGCGCTGGGGCAGCAGCCGCCTCGGGGTTTTGGCGGGCTCCCCCTAATGGCCTCCTCACCGGCAGCCCGTCCCGGGGGCCAGCACTCCAGGTCTTCCAAGCTCCTGCTGCCCCGAGAGGCATGAATCTCACTAGGGCCCCATAGGGCTGTGAGGCGAGAGCGCTGAGGGTGGGGGCGGCACTTGGTTCAGGGTCTTGGGGAGCCATGGGGGTGAGGGGCTGTGGGAGGCAGAGATTCAGAGTAAATGCTTTGCACCAGGACCTTCCAAATGAGGGGAATCCCTGGACCCCGCCCCCAGCAAGGTGTCACAGAACAATGCATGACTTCAGCTGCTAGGGCGGGTGAGGGGGCACTCTACCCCTCAGGGACCTCTGCCTCTTAGGGAGCATGCGGCTGGAGAGGGCGTGCTCCCGAATACCGGTGGGATGGAGGCTCGGAGCAGCGCCCAGCCTGGCCCCTGCACGGGGGAGCCACCCGTCGGGGCTCCCCAGACTTGGGAGCACGCCCGGCGAAGGCCGGAACTGCCCAGCCTAAACCGCTGACCTTCGGACTCGTGTGCAAGACAGGTGCGTGCAGTTTGAGGCCAGTGGACTTTGGGGGTGTTCTGAGGCATTACCGCGGCAATGGGTAACCGATACACCTGTTCCGGGGGGGCGGCTTCTTGAGGACGGTCTGCGTCGCACCTGGTTAACTTGAGCTGGTTGGATGCGGAGCCAGAACAGTGAGGAAATCCTTTTTCCAGAAGCAAAGCGGATGAGCAGTCCACCCCGCCCAGCCAGGCCCCTGCTGCCAGACTACGCCCCAAGATCTGGGCGCTGATGGGGCTCCAGCATGGTCCCCTCAAAAGGCTTTTGGACAGATGGCTCCGGAACCTGGAAGTGCCAGTCTCAGTGGCCGGGCTGGAGAACTGGGGTTCCTGGAGCGAAGAACAGCTGGGCAGGGCGGGGGGCCGCTAACTTCCTCTTTCCTGTTGATAAACATCTTTTTGAATGTTTAAAATCATGGGACCGTCCAGCGCCAGCAGCGTTCAGCCTCCATCCAGCGAGAAAAGCTGAGTAGGAAGAAGCTCTCGGCTGGGGGTGTCTCCACGACTCTCAGCACTTCAAGGATTTTTGTCCCCAAAAAAATGCGCCGAAGGGTTCAAGTCTCCTTGTTCCCGCTCGTCTGACTGGCTTTCTGTGCAAACAGCTGGCTGAGAGCTCTCCCACGCCCTTGTCTGTCCACTTCTAAATCCCAGAAGAAGCGACTGGCATGAGGAGGGAGAGGGAGCTGGGAGGACCTGGCTTCCGCGGGAAAGCAGGGGTGCCCGAGTGCTGGCGGCGGACCCCCTGGGGGCGAGCTTAGAGAAGGCCCCTGTCGGCAGGGGCTGTGGGCCCCGCAGGGAGGCGGGAGTCTTTCTAGCTACTTCCGGCTGCCTTTGTCTTGGCTGGTGGGTTAGTAAACTAATGCTCTGCTCCCCTCTGACATTGTGGATTCTACACACACACACACACACACGCACACGCGCGCACACACACGCACACGCGCACGCCCTCGGCCCATCCAGTTCCCCGCTGGTTGCTGCATTTGGTGGGGCTGACCTTAAACATCGCCAAAGAACCTGGTGCAGAAACTCCCCAGCTCTCCCCGACAGCTCGTGGCTCAGGCTCGCGGGCAGGCAGCCTCCTTCCCACACCAGGAGCGTAAACCGAGTTAGTGGACGGTGAGAAAGCTTCCAGTCCCGCCCCCGGCCTCCCGTGTCGTGTTGATTTTCTTCTTTTTTGGGGCAGACATCTTCACATCAGCGCTGCAGCTGGGGCCGGAGAAGCTGCGGGAAGTGTGTCAGGCTGGCTCAGTCGACGAGGCCTGACGGAGAGGCGTGTCTAGCTCGCAGCGATATCTCTGGGCCTGGACGGGAGCCCCCTTTCCTCCTGCGTCCCCCGGCACGGGTGGGTGAACGAGACCTTCTGTTCCTGTCCCTGCCTCCCCCATCGCCTGGCAAAGCCCTGTGGCTGCTGACGAATCCGGGGGAGCTCCTGGGCCGGCCGGCGTCTCCAGGTGGGGGCCTGCGTGTGGCCCCACTGTCTCGGGAGCTGACTCACTCTCACTCCCGGACTTGGCTCTCACCGTTAATATGAAAAGGTTCCCTTCGTGTCACCCAAAGGCATTGCCTTACGTGTCCCCTGTCCCCTCCACCCCCTCCCACATACTTGGGGCCTCTGGTGAGATCCCCTTGACCCTCGTCTGGCACAAGGAGCCTGACCTATCTGCGGAAGCCGAAGCCTTCTCGAGGCGTCTTCGGGCCCCTCTTGCCTTCTCTGGGGGGCTTAGGCGAAGGCGTCTCCACTGTGCCCCCGTAGGGACAGCTCTCTGACCCCGGGTGGTGGCCCGTGCACTCCACAGCGGGTATGTAGCCACTGTCCCACATGCCAGTCCCACACAGCTTACACAGGTCGTGCAGACTGCAGGGGATCCGAGGTAAGAGGCGGAACTGGTACAACAAACTCCTCGCCTGCAGAGAGAGGGGACAGGCGGTGAGACAGGTGGGGGGACAGCAGGTGGCCAACGCGCACCAGCAGCAACAGCCGACACTCGTGGGCTGACCACGTGCCAGGCTCAGGGCCGAGGGCTCCGCCTGTAGTACCCGTTTATCGCCAGCACGGCAGGGCCCTGGTCCAGCTGCAGTGACAGGACACACGAGGTTCTTGGAGCAGGCCTCATATGGGACAGTCTTCATATGAAGGCAAACAGGCCAACAGCTGCGGGGGCCCCCACCTCGCCGGGGGGCCCAGCCTGTCCCTGTCTTCCCTGACATCCCCTTCCCCCGCCCCCACTGATGCCCCGTGCTCCGCTCCGCCCCAACGCTCCACCTGTCGGCTCAGGTAGGTCTGTCCCCACTGTCCCGGGCAGGGCCGAGCCCTCTTCAAGCTCTCTTGCTGCCTGCCTGACCCCTGACCCCGGCCCCTCCTCACTGCCCCAAAGACCACCACGAACCTTAAGCAGCAGGAGTGTGGGAAGTGGGGGAGCGGCAAAGCCCCCGGTTCCCCTTTATTCCAGTAACCTTTGATGAGAAGCGGCCTCTTTCCTCCCCAAACCCCCTTCTGTTTTCCTGGCTCTGGCTGTGAGTGAGGTGTCCCAAGGCCAGGAACCTGTCTGTCCACCCCAGTAATTTGCTCACTCCCCGCAGTGAAGGAGGCTCTGGTGTCAGGGCATGAGGGGTGATGGGCCTCGAGGAGCTGGGCGGCCACGCCCAAGCAGTGGCCTTGGGCACTAACCACTGGACAAACGCTGCATGTGGGGGTGGGCCTGTGTTTCAGGGGTTCTCCTGTGGGGAGCCCCCCAGGGCCTGTGCGGAGGCTGGACTCTATCACTGAAGGGGAGGCCCCGCAACTGAGGGGGCGTGGCTCCGCAAGCGTGGGGGCGTGGCTCCGTGACTGAGGGGGCGGGGCCCAC
>NW_024355990.1:1900484-1947539 GCF_902729225.1 Pteropus medius | reverse complement strand
CCGTGACTGAGGGGGCGGGGCCCACAACTGAGGGGCGTGGCTCCATAAGCGTGGGGGCGGGGCTCCATGACTGAGGGTTCGGGCGCTTACCTTCCTGAGCACTAGCTCCCCATTCATGTGCATGGCCAAGTTCCCGAAGTGCAGGAGCATCTGGTCGGTGGCCAGCTGCTGCTCGATAACGTCATCCCCGTAGATGGCCACGATGGCCACACAGATGAAGAGGTGGAAGTAATCCGTCTGGAGAGTATGGAGAGCGGGGGTCAGGTAAGGCCCCTTAGCCGGCCGGGCCCTGCCTCCACGTGGAGGCTGGGTGCAGAGGTGCCGTGAGGCCGTCTGGCCAGCTTAGGTGGCCCTGGGCAGGCCGCGCAACCTTTCGTCCTGTCTCCACCTGCCAATGGGCCAGGGTCAGTACCTAGAATAGTCAGTATCCACAGGCAGCTGTGACCCCCAAAGGGGTGATGCTGGGACTGGCCCCCCTGGCCTCCCTCAGGCTGCTGTTACTCTTCTGTGGAGCCCTTAGGGTGCTCTCTGTCATGGGGGGGGACAACGCACACGCTCCTCTGCTGAACGCTGGCCCGTGCTCATTCTGAAGGCTCATTAGTACAAGTCTTGAGCGGCAGTGAGTGCAGAAGGCTGGGTCAGAGCCGCTCCAGTGGTTCATGAACACGCCAGCAAGAAGGAACCTTCCGGTCAGTGCCCTCCCGCTTCCAGGCTGAACGTCCCAACTCCCGGCCCAGGGATGACTCTTATGCTTGTTGCTAAGAAAGTGGGACGAAGACCCCAAGAAAGCCTGCACGGCAGCCCCCTGCCGCCCCCACAGAGTGGCAGCGCCTGGCCTGCAGCAGGAAGCCGGCACTTGGTCCTGACCTTGGTGCATCCTGCTCAGCTCCTTGTCCGGAGGCTCAGAGGGTACGTGGCCTTTGATTCACACGTGCTTCCGGGAGCAGAGGAAGGACAAGGAGCACCAGGAAGCTCGTGTTTAGTCGCGGAGCCCACAATGCAGGCAGAGGTCGTGGCAGCAAACACCCCCCATGGCCTGGAGGGAACGTGCCCGGGCTGCCGGGCCCCAGACTGCAGCCCCTTCTTCCAGACGCACCCAGAATGATCTTGTTTGGGTTCTGCAGCTACCTGAGCTCTGGCCGGGGTGGAGGAGGCAGAGGGGTTCCAGCAGGGGGCGTGTCCAGCTCCGGGAGGAGTGTGGGGAGGAAAAGGTGACGCATATCCTAAACAGGGCTGGATAGCGGTACCGGACTGGTTTCAGTTCCTGGGACACGGCCCAGGGCATTCCAGCCCCTGCAGGCAAACTAGCAATAAGTGGATAGACTAGAGAGCCTTTCTCAGGGGTCACCTTAAAAGTTAAAGGCGCTGCCTGGTCATGACACCCTCTCCAGAGCTCACTCCTGATGAATCAGCGTACCCCATTACCCTACCGCCTCTCCAACCCCCCCTCCCGTAATTTGATCAAGGGGAGGGGCCAAATGTGGCTAAATTTAGTCCAAGTCTGATAGTGACGTAAGCTTGATTTGTGGACTTTGAGCAAAATGGTGGCCAAGACAGGTGTCGAAGTGGACCTCGCCCTGGAGTCTTTACGAGGTCACGGTAATGAAGTCACCGTGAGACACGGCTGCTGGGCGACCCCCAGGGTTCACCTGTGACACCAGCTTAAGTACGATGCGACAAGAACGGCAATTTCGCTGCTTGAAAACACGCGATGAGACAAAGCGGACGTGGTTTTTAAAAAACGCGATGCGTCGTTCTGGACCGTCCACGCCAGCGCTGCCACTGGTCAGCGCAGACGCTCCGCCCTGCGCACGCATGTCGAGCCGGCCGATCTGGGCGGGCGACGCAGCCAGACCCGGGCCGGGGGCGCGAGCAGGAGGTGGCCGAGGACGGATGTGGCACCAGTGCTACGTTCCTTCAGACTCGCTTTCATCAGATGTCATCCTCCTGTGACATTAGAAAGGATGAGGAATGCTGACGCCAACTTCTGCGGGCTGCCGGGCGCCCCCGCCTCCCTGCGGGGTCCGTGATGCCCAGGCCGTGCCGGCTGCCGCAGAAAGGGTCCTGGCCACCTCCCGGACGCCTCGGTCCTATTTTCTTTTAAATGCTGATGGATTTGAAGAGACTTGCCTGTCCTTTGACATCGCCAGCTTGTCACTAATGTGGGCGTTAAAGGCGTGTGACAGAGCCAGTACTGCACTCTCAGGGGAATTTGCCAAGGGGACGTGGATCACGGTGGATAGCGGGCGGAGCTCATCGTCGCTGGGAGGGGACGGCAGACTGGTCCTGGGCTCTCCGGCCCCTTCCCTGAGCCGTCCCGAGGGGAGGAGGCGGGTGGGCACCGGTGTCCCAGGCGGCAGTGGGCCTGCTCGGCCCCAGCAATGTCTTCCACGCTGACTGGTTGTCACGGGAGGGACAGAACGTGGTAATGAGCACGGTCAGCAGGCCATCTGCATCGATTTCAGTTCCTTGGACGGTGAGTTGTGGGTCTGAAGCCAGCCACGTGGAACCGGAGGTGCGAGGGGCTGACATGGCGCTGTCGGGGCTCGGGGGTTTCAGAGGAGGGGGATCCCAGAGGAGGAGCCTGATCACCCTGGTACCCGCCATCCTCCAAGGCAGGATACAGGATGGTGACTGCGCTCTGGGACGCGGTCTCGGCCACCCCTCCCCGCGGCGCCCGGCCCCGGCTCACCTGATAGTGAGCCCAGCAGGCCTCCCAGATTCGTAGCGCCTCGGCCTCGGGGAACTCCCGCTTGAAGCAGAGCAGGAGCCAGCGGTGGCAGAAGAGGATCTGCAGGCCGTCCTCGCCCAGCGAGGCCAGGTGCTGGTAGAAGCGCAGGTGTGTCAGCCGCAGCAGCTCCCGCAGGTACAGCTGGGGTGAGGCAGGACGGGTCAGCCGCGCAGCCCCGTGCTGCTCTGCCCCCTTGGTCCAGGGAGCCCACGTTCCCCGGGGCCCTTCCTTGGGCCACTCCACCCCTGAAAAACACACGTGCCGTGCACGAGGTCCCTCTGTGCTACATGTGTCTGTAACCACTTACTTTACTACGCCACTGCGGTCTGGCCCACACCTCTCTGCCAGTGTCTCTCAGATTTCAGACCGTTCCGGGGGCCGTGGTATAGCCCAGGGCCGGCCGAGCGCAGTACCCCGCTGTGGAGAGGGAGGCTAACCCCTCCCCACTGGGGAGGCTCCCTGGGCTTCGGTGGCCACATGGGGACTGTTTCTGATACACCCTGCTTCCTGGGACCCCGGGTTCAACCACCTCCCGCTCAGATCTCGAAGGACCGCCATTTTCTGGAGCTGATACAGCGCGGGGAGGAGACACCTCTGAACCCCAGGGCGCGTGGTTCCGGCACTGAAGGTCGCCACCCCGCGACGTGGGAGAAGATCGAGGCCATTTCTGGCAGTGCCTGGCTCGGGCTGCTGACTGCACCAGAGCCGTTGGAAAATCAATCTCTAGCAGCTAACGAGTCACGGGGCCACGCACCGCTTGAGCGTGTTGGGGCGCGTGGCATCGGACCCCGTCACTGCCTCCCCGTGTCCCGTGGAAACCTGACGTCACACGGGTGCAGAGAGTCAGCTCGGCTGGGATCACGCGCTCCCCAGATCACAGCCTGGGGATCTTGGGGCGGGGGCTTGGTGACTCACAGGCCCTTCCCACACAAGTGGCCTTTTGTTCCTGCTTGAGACAGGAATGGGGCACGTGGGCCCCTTGCAGGAACCAGTTCAGAGGATCCTTCCCGACCAGCCAGTTTCTTCACCCTGAGGCCCACGGCAGGGCCGAGTCCACGCATGCAGCCGGTCCCCGACATCACAAACGTCCCCACCCCCCACCCAGGTGTCCCTCACCTTCCAGTCCACGCCTCCCCGTCCCTGGGTCCTTCTCCTCAAATCCTCTGCTGTGTCTGCTCCTCCATCCACAGAATTCAGTGGCCCCTAATGGTCACTCTAAAGGACATGCTCCTTGGCTGTGGCAGTCAAGGCCCTCGTTGCCGTGACACATCCGGGCCACGCAGGGTCATTGCCCAGAACGCTCTGGCCGGCCAAGTCTCAGCAGCACCCAGGGCCCGACCCCGTGCGTGGCGGTCCAGCTGCCTGACTCCCCATTTCGACGGCCTGCACCCTCCCCCAGCGCGGCACCCAGCATCCCCCGCACACCGTCGGCTCCTCGGCCGAGGCTCTCTCCAGACCAGGGAGTCGAGACCTGGTCCCAGCACCCGGCGCCCGGGTGCCACGCAGAGTGTAGAGAGCAGACGCTCCCGCCTCTCCCGCCCCAGCTCTGCCCACCCCCACGTTCAGTGCTGCATGGTCTGCGTCGGTTAGGTGGGGGCGGGAAGGGGCGGGTGCTGGCGAGGCACTGCGAGAGAGGCCTGCTGCCCTCGTGAATGTGACAAATGCCCAGTGGGCCTCGGGGCGGCTTCAGGAGCTCCTCCTGTCCCTGTCCCCACTGAAAAGCCCTGGCTGCGTTGGACCCCCGCAGAGAGCAGCCTGGATGCACCTGAGGACCCGTTTTGTAAAGCTCAGGGCCAGGTGTGGTGGGGCCCTCCCTCCTCGCCCCGCTGGGGACCCTGGCATGCCACTCCAGGAGGCGGGCGGCCACCAGGGGAGGGCCCTGCACAGCCTGGCCTCTGGACCTGCAGGGAGTATGGGGTGGGGAGGGCAGCATGTGTCCCTCCCGGGAGAGCCGGCCCTTCCCCTGAGGCCAGGGACAAGCCCCCTGTCGCCCATCGGCAACATGTGCCCCGGCTTTTCTGCTGCCCGGTGCCCCACAGCGGCCTGTGTCCGGGCGCCGTCCCCACACCCGTGGCCGAGCCTCACCAGCTGCTTCTCCATGTCTGCGTCCCGAGGCGAGCTGACAAAGATCGTGTTCTGCATCAAACCCACGAAGCACCAGAAGGTGTCCGACTCATCCAGCACCTCGGCCAGGATGGGCGCAACCAGGTCCGACATGCCCTGCGAGTAGCCGGTGGCCGGGTCGTACACGGCGTAGTTCAGCAGGATCCTCCTGGTGACACAGCGCGGAGGGCAGGGAGGTCAGTGAGGGTGGCCACGTCATCGTCCACCCTTGCTGTCCTCGGGGTGGCAGCTCCCCTGGGCCAGCAGAACCCCAGGCTGGAGACTTGGAGCCGCCCGGAACCCCATCCTTCATCTCAACCTTGGGGGAAGGGGGACAGCGCTGGGTACAGTCTCCAGAGCCCTGGGAAAGGTAATGGCCCGCAATTAGCCGCCCACCAGGCCCGGGCCTGGGCCTCCAGCGCAGGGGGAAGGGGCAACGTGGTCTGATTTTCTGAATGGTCGACTGCCTGTGACAAAGGGTGGGCAGGCAGGGACATTTTTTATGGGCTGCTAATTTTGTGCAGTTATTTGCCAGGCGGCGGCAGCACGTCAATGGTGCCAGCCCCCAGCCCTGTGTGGCTTTATCATTTGGAGGGCCACCCACTGGGAGACACTGGGGGAGGCTCAGCCATGGTTCCCGTGAGCCAAGCAAGGACAGGCTTGGTGGGTGCCAGGGGATGAGGGCTTTGTGGCACCCTTGGGAGGGACCTATGGGCTTCCCTGGGACACCATGGCCATAGGCACTGATCTAAGTTGGCTCGGACAGCTGATGACCTTCTGTTTCTGGGGTGATTGTATGAACCGGAAGACCCCTGCCACTTCCCGGAGGTGGCCGAGGGCGAGGGCCAGGCGGGCACCTCATGCTCTCCACGTTGGGGTTGCCTTCGCCGCGGAAGAACTGGTTGCTCCGGTCTGTCCTGACCACGTCCTTGTCCACGACAAACTGCACGTTGCGCCAGAACGCCCGGTGCTCCTCTGGGGTCATGGAGAGCCTGGCGGGGGCGGGGCGGGCCGCTGGGGGGTCAGCCAGCAGCGCATGCGCTCCCCTTCCCCCACCCGACCCGGAAGGGGGCTGGGTGCTGCCGCAGTGGCTTGCGGGGTGGGCGTCCCGAGGCGCCCGTCCACGTGAACTCGCAGCCCCGGATCAGCCAGGCCCAGAGGGACCTCAGCTCGCGCTTGGTCCCTGAGGGCCCCGCGCCACCCCCCGCGCCCGGTTAAATCTGTTGGAGGGAGTCCGAATCCCTGACAGTGGGACGGTGGCCGCGCTCCTCGGGCCCGACCCTCAGGTCCGCGGTGACCCGCTCTCCACGGGGCCGCGGGGCGCGCGGCCCGTCGCCGGTGCCGGGTCGCGCCCCGCGCCGCCCCGCCGGGCCCGGGCGGCTACCTTTTCTGCTGGATCTCCGCGTATTCCTTCCGCTTCTGCACCCGCAGCGCCTCCCGCTCCTCCGACGTGGAATCGTGGCTGTAATAACGCAGCAGGAAGGGCCAGACCTCCCCCCGGATTGACACATCAATGCCGCCGAAGAAAATGGCCTGGAGGAGGCGGCAGAAGTTGGGGAGGGGCCAACACGGGCCGCTCAAAGCGCCCCCAGGTCCCCGGGGATGTGTGCCGGGGGCTCGGCCCGCACCTCCTGACAACTGATGCCTTGATTCAGGGGCTGCAATTTGCACTTGTTTGCGAGGGGAGAGAGCGGCCCCCGATTCCCACACAGGCACGGCCAGGCTCATTTCAATGTCAATGCCCCCCCGGGGTGTCGC
This sequence comes from Pteropus medius, assembly GCF_902729225.1. NCBI lineage: Eukaryota > Metazoa > Chordata > Mammalia > Chiroptera > Pteropodidae > Pteropus > Pteropus medius. Next base: position 1,940,947 of record NW_024355990.1, on the reverse strand, counting down.
TCTCCCGTCCCGGCCTAATCCCCGGAGTTGGAAGCGCTGCGGCCGCGGGACCCCAGAGCGGCCGGCCCGGGCGAGCGGCGGGCCCGGCTCCAGCCTCACCTTGCGCAGCTTGTACTCCTCCTCCACCTGGCCCAGCTCGTTCAGGTGGCCGAGCCAGGCGGGGACGTCCAGCCGCCGGTGCATGCTCTCCTCGGGGTGCGTCTCGGAGGACGGCAGCTTGGGGCGGCGGATGGAGAACTGCATGCAGGTCTTCTCGTCCGCGACGCTCTGGCCGGGAGGACAGCGGCAAGGTCAAGTGTCCCACACGCAGCTTCGGAAGCCAGCGGCCTCCGCTCTCGGGGGGTGGGGGTGGGGGGATGCTTGCGGGAGCCCCTCCCTCTGTCCTGTGACGGGAGGGGCGCCGCTCCCCACCCCCTCGGCACACAAACCCCTAAATGGCCACTGCAATTAGGCGCGATTAAAATGAAAATGCCTTCGTCTTCACGGCGGTTTTCCCGCAGGCACGCCGCCGGGGCCTCCCTGGCCCACTCCCCACTCCCCACCGGCCATACCCCACACCCCCTGCCCTCCCTCCCCGACCTCGCCGCAAAACAGAATTAATGCCTAGTTCGGCCCAACTTCCCCCTGCCTCTGCCGGCGGGGCCTGCAATAAATTACATGTGATTGGCCGCGTACAAAGGGATCGCTGTTCAGCGAGCAGGGAGCCCGCCTGTCAGGTCGCCTCCACAGGCAGTCACAGATCCAGGGCCAAACTGCAGCTGACATTTAATTCAAAAATCAAAGGTTGTTCAATGTAGGGGGGAAGAAACGGCATCTACCGTAATAAGGGAGCCAGCAGGAGGCTCGGTGGGGAGCAAGGGAATTTTAAAGTCAGCCCGCGTCTAATAAGCACATACAGTATCTTAAACAGATAATTAAAGAGCTCTTATTACATTTGTATGTAGATTGAGCAAAATATGGCAGGAAGCCTTGTCAAAACATGATTTTTCAAGTGCAGAGCACTGACTTTACAAGAAGCCCCGGGCGCATGTTTCAAACCCAAAGTTGCTGCCCGATCAGCCAGGAGCCACCACGGTGTCACCCCACGGGGCCCTGGGCGTAGGAGGAGAGAGGGGTGCCTGGGAGTCCTGGACCCCTGATGGAGGAGGGGCGCGGAGAGGGGGTCAGCAGCCAGGTGTCTCCGGGGCGCCTCCCCCACGGCCCCCACCCCAGGTGCGCCCCTCCCCCGGCTACCTGGTCCCTGAGGTGCGTCTCGGCACAGTACTTCCACTGCTGAAGCACGTCCGCCAGCTTGTCCAGGCCGCCGTGGTGGTAGTGGAAAACCTTGTACTGGCTCTCCCGGCTGGCCACGACCAGCTGGCCGCTAGTGCAGGCCTCGTCGCTGAGCGGTCGACGCAGGGGCAAGAGAGAAGGGGTGAACATGTACACACGGGGTTTTATTTCCAGGCATCATCAGATGCCCCCGTCATGGGTCTCAGAGGCAGGAAACAGGAAGTCCCCGTGGAGTTTGGCTGCTGGGTGGGAAGGGGGGGCAGAATTACGCCCCAGTTTAAGCCATCACCCCCTTTGCTGAAGAAGGCGAAGAGCCCCTCCTGGGGAGGCTGGGAAGTGGCACTGTCCTTGCTCTCTCCGGCGGAGACCTGCCCGAGTGGCCTTCTGTCCCTACCCCCGCCTGCCAGGCCTCATCGTCCCCTCTTTCCAGGAGAGTCCGGGGTGGAGGCCGTTAATGGAGTCAGAATTTGAACCCAGAGGAGGAGGCCCCCAGAGAACCTCCGGCGGGGGCCTTCCTCCAGCAGGCGTGGGTGGCACTGTGGGAGGGGTGTCCTGGGCCGTCACTGCCCGTCTATCAGGCCACGTGCCCGGCCTCAGCGGCCCCTCCGTCAAAGGCTGGAATGTGGCTCTGGGTCTGGCATCCCCTCCTGTCATATGTGACGGACACGCCCGTTTCCTCCAGGCGGGACTTTGGGTGGTGCCGCCCCATGGCGGGGCCCCCCTGCCGTCCAGGAGAACACAGCTGACCGTGCTCCTGTGCAGCTGCTCTGCCCCCGGTGAGAGAAAGGGTGCCCTCCTCCAGGAGGCCCCGGCCCAGCCCCAGAGCTGCCGAGTGGGTGATGGGGAGCAGCCCGCAGCCACCACTCTCTGCAGCCCCGTTTGGCTTGTGTCCCCAGCCCAAGCCAGAGTCCAAAGCGACAGCTGGCCACCACCGCCCTGAAGGCAGAGGGAAGAGCTTGGGAGCACCCTGACCCGCTTCGGTGCCGCCGGGAAGCGGGCGCTGGCGGACACCGCCCCAGGCCGGCCTCCGGGAAGCCGCGAGAGCCGCTCTCACCTGAAGAAGAGGCGCAGGGAACGCATGTGTCCCAGGTCCACGCGGAACACGCCGCAGATCTGCTCCAGGGTGCGCGCCCGCTGCGGCTCGTCCCAGCGCGGCGTCTGCAGGAGGCCGCTGCTGTCCGGGAACCGCAGGTGGGCGTCCGCGCTGGAGGGGGACCTGGGGAGCGGGTGGTGTACTGGCCACACGTCTCTGTCCAGGCAGAGCGTGGGGGAAAACTCGCACACACGCGTGCCGGGCTCAGTCACACATTCGCAGACACGTCGAACACACATGCGCGTAGCAGCTTCTCCAGAAACCCACGAATGAACGAGTGAGTGAGTGAGGAATGGATGAACCCGTTACGAGGCACGCCCGGTGACATTCTCCTGGGGACGAGGACACACTTTCGCAATCGAATTCCGTTCCACTTCAGAACGACAGACAAGGTCACGCTGACCAGCCCACGCTGTGTGACCTTGGGCGAGTCACCATGCCTTTCCCAGCCTGCTTCCTCGTCTGCATCATGAGGATAACGCGGGCTTTGTGTAGAATGAAGGCCCTCGGGGACCTGTCCTGACCACTTTGGACGGAGTGGGCTTTCCGCACGCGTTCAAACCGGGTCCCTACGTTCCTGGAAAATCATTGGTTCAGTCTGCGGTTCAGGAAGGGAGCACTTGGGTCACTAATGCCGCCGATGCCGATGCAGCCAGCGCGGGCCTGGCCCTGGGCTGGCCGCCTCTCCCGGCTCTTAGTGCCTCCTCCACGGTCATGCATGGCGTTAGCGCCCCATCGCACAGAAGAGGACCTGAGGCCCAGAGGTGTCGCGTGACTTGCCTGAGGTCACACAGCCGGCAGGTGGCGGAGCTGGGATTCGAACCAGGCACAGTTCACCGCCTCTAAGTTTGAGTTCAGCATTGCACCCCTTTTACTCTGCTTTTTAAAAAAAAAATTCATGAATTCGTTTGGGACCCCAGTCACAAACGTTTTGTTATCTGGACTCTGCCACACCACAGGTTAGATGCCGTCTCTTGGGATTTTAATAGTCACATCTAGCAAACGCTCGCTAAAACGTACTCAGATTAAGGCCAACATCGGCCTCGGGCTGCAACCCCAGCATCTGACAGAGGTACGACCGCCATCACTTGATCCGGCCTGCCTCTTTTAGCCCAGAACACGTGTTGGGGTGACTCGCCTCCAGCACCTCTTCCCCGGTGGGCACCAGGGCTCCACGTGAAGCTCCTTTGGAGGGATCGAGCACAGTCCCGTGGCTGGGAACTTCCTCAAAGACAAAGATTGCCTTTTTAGGACCTTCGCTGCTTCTGGAACAATCGAGCCAGGTGTGCGGGCCGCGGCGGCTCTTTTTCCTACCTAAAGAAGTGGCCGGAGCCGACCTCCCACCTCTGTGGGGCACCTGTGCTCTCTGAGGAAACAGACTCAGGTGAAAAGAGGTGGCCAGATGGGAAGGGAGGCAGGTAAGCTGCCCCACTGTGGCCACGCGGCAGACTTGGGCCCCAAAAGGCCGAGGGGCTCTCCTGTCTTCCCGCGTAGACCCTCGCCGGACCCTAACGGCACTATGCAATCGTCATTTGTAAAATAGGGCCGGTGGCAGGTCTGAAGATAACACCCCCCAACCTCCCGACCCCCGCCACTGTCCACGGTGTTTCATAATCTGCTTACGGCGAGGGGGCAGCAGCCAGGAGGGTGTGGGCTCGGCATGTGTCCCCCAGCCGGCCAGCCCACCCCCGGCTTACCTCCAAACCCAGCTGGAGAGGGGTCACCTAAGATTGGCATTATTTCCAGCCTCCACTGTCCCCATCGCCACTCCACACGCACCTAGCACCACCCTCTAAAACCTGCGTGCCCTTCCCAACACGCTGCATCTGCTCGCCCTGGGGGAGGCCAGGGTTCCCGGAAACCGGGTCCAGGGTGGACACGCCCTGAGAGTCACGGGCGGAGGCCCCTGCTCTGCGCTGTGGCTGGGGGGACCGGCCCCAGAGAGAGGGAGAGGGCCCGCCACACGCCGTCCCACAGCATGCTGCCTGCCTCCGGGCGGAAGTCTGCTCAAGCCCTTTCTAACTCATCAGGGGGCAATTATTTACATTAATTAATTGATTGATGAATGAATTCACGACACGGTGCTTGGGACCCACAGCTGGGGTTCCACGGGCTAGAAGTGGAGCAAAGTTGATGGAAGCCTCGGTCCTCCATTATTTAGGGCCTGTCGCAGCGGACGGCTGTACGGTCACCTAGGTCACCTAGGATGACATCGGTTTCCCCCTCAAGACCGGTGCCACAGGTCTTGGTAGCTTATGTGTCCCCAGGTCCCAGAACAGGCCTGGCACGGAACGCGAAGGCATTTAATACTGACGCCTGGGGTGGAAACGTAAAGCGTCTGGAGTAAATCTTCGAGTCATCTTCAAGTCATTGGAAAACAATCGTAAGGAAGCACAAGCTCTGCAAAATTGAAATACCTACAGCTTTAACTTTTTATCTTTTTACACATGGAGAGCAATTTGGTTTTAAGACTATTCATATGTGCTGCATATAATTTGGTTTATGCAGAAAATCATTAGGTGCAGCGCGCTAAGGTTGGAGGACGGTTGGTTTAGGTAATAACTCCTAATATTTACCTACGAAAATGTTTTGTAGGTAAAGCTAGAGGATGTGTAGCATTTCTTACTTTGTGTCCTTTTCTGAGGATCTCCAAAATGGAAAGACAGGAAGACAAAGAGCCAGCATGGCCACAGCAAGACACGGCAAGCGAGTTCTTTCTCCACCTAGTAACCGAGGTGGGCAGTCATTTTAAAAATTACAACATCTAGTGTCGGTAAGAGTCTGGGGACACAGACGTGCTTGCACAGCCAAGGGGGTCAGATTTCTCCGAACGACGACTTGGAAATAGGATGCAAAAGGCTTAGAAACGTTTATACATTTTGACCCTTTACTTTCATTTCTAGATATTGATCCTGAGCAAATAACCAGAGATGCCCATGGAAAGTACGTACGTGAATCGATGCAGAAAATGCACCTGACGAAAATCTAACACTCGTTCGCGATAAAAGCCGTCGGCGAACGAGGACTCGAAGGAAGCCCCCTCGAACTGACAAAGGGCACCCCGAACATTCTACAGTTGACATCAGTCAGGGTGAGACACCGACCCGCTCCCCCGCTAAGTCAGGATGGGTGAGCGTATCAGCTTTCGCCACGGCTGCTTAATGCTCTGCCGGAGGCTCTAGCCTCTGGATACGGCAGGAAAAGAAAATCAAATGCATCACGATTGGGGTAAAAGAAGGAAAACTGTTCCTCTGTGCAGATGATATGATCGTTTACGTGAAAAATCCCGTGGAATTTACAAAACAGCTATTAGAACTAATAGGTGAATGGAGCGAGATTGCAGGCTGAAAGGTTAATATGGAAAAATTAATTGTATTCTTAAAGACGGGTGACAGATCATTGGAAAAGGTAACAAATAGAAAAATTCATTTATAGCAGCAAAACGAAATACCCTACATCAAATATTTAGAAATAAGTTTAACAAATGACATGCAAGATTTTTACACTGAAAAACACAAAACCTTGCTGAGACAAAACGAAATGAAACCTAAATGGAGAGAGATGCCACGTCCGTGGACCGAAGCAGTCGGCACGGTTAAGATGACAACTTTACCAAACGCACCCAGATAGTTATCACGATCCCGGTCAAAATTCCAGCGGGATGTTTTGGGGGTAAAAAACGACGCGCTGACTCTAAAGTTCATACGGAAAAGACCTAGAATGAACACAGCAATTACAGAAAAAAAAAAAAAAGAGAGAGAGAGAAGAAAGTTGGAGGACTGATCTGAGTTTGAGACTTACAAACCTGTGGTAGTCAAAGCCGTCAGGTAGTGGTGAAAAGGTGCACTTAAGTCAATGGAGCAGGATGGAAGACTCCAGAAAAAGGCGATATGAGCAAGGGACTATTATTGACAAAGATTCCTTGGAGAAAGGATCGTTTTTCACAAATGGTGTTATATCGACTCGATGTCTGTATGAAAAAGTAAATTAACATCGACCCCTTCCTCATGTCATACACGAAAAATTAACTCAAAATGGATCACAGACTTAGATGTGATACCTAAAACTATAACACTTCTAGAAGAATCCATAACAGAAAAACTTTTGTGAACGTAGAATTAGCCGATGGTGTCTTAGAACACAAAAAGCACAGACCATAAGACAAATAATGAATTAAGCGGAAAATTAAAGACTCGTTTCTTCAAAATACACCATTAAGGAAAACAAAAATGCCAGCCACAGGAGAAAATATTCACAACACCTTCATTCAATGAAAGACTGTATCCAGAATACGTCTGAGGAACTCTTAAACCTCAAGAGTGTTGCTGGACAAAACGTTCTTAGAAATGACACCAAAAGCAAGATCTATAGACAAAAAAACTGATGAATCTGACTTCATTAAAACGCAAAACTTCTGCTCTTTGAAAGACGCTGTCAAGAAAATTAAAAGAAGAGCCACAGACTGGGAAAAGGTATTTTTTTCAAAATACATATTTGATGAAGGAATTTTATCCAGAATGTATAAAGAACCCTCGTAACTCAGTCATAAGAAAACAAACAACACAACTAAAAACTGGCAGAAGATTTGAAAAGACACCTCGCCAAACAAGGTGGCAAATAAGCATATGGTGCCGTTGATCATGGGAAAAATGTAAACAGAGACCACAACGGGATGTAAAGAGACACAACAGTTGAGGATACTCGGGATCATTCGTAAGCCGGGAAATGCAGGTTTAAAGCACCGTGAGCTACCGCGGCGCACCTGTTAGAATGGCTAACATCGAAAAGGCTGATCATACCAAGTGCTGATGCAGACGGTGGCGGGGGTGGCGGGGGCGAGGGGGACTGGAACTCTCTGCGCTGCCGGTGGGAGTGCACATGATCAAACCACTTCGGAAAACGGGGTGGCCGTTTTTTAAAAGGTAAACGCACACCTGCCCTATGTCCACACATACCAGATTTTTACACAAATGTTTGCAGCGGCTTTATTTGTAATAGCTAAGGACTGAAAGTGACCCGGCGGTCATTGGCAGATGAATGGATAGACAAATTGTGGGCTACACACACAACGGGGTAAAAACGAATGAACAATTGCTACATGCGAGGATGCGGACACGTCGCCAAATCGCCACGCGTGTGGAGAAGCCAGGCAAAAATAAAGACTTTATACTGCGCGATTCTGTTTATATGACATTCTAGGAAGGGCGAGCTAATCCGCAGTGACAGGAAGCAGAGACGTCATTTCAAAGGGGGGGACTGCGGGGAGGGATGGATTACAAAGGGACACGGGGCAACGTTCGGGGGCGATGGCTTTGCTTATTACCTCGATGGTTTCACCAGGGTCTACATACAGTTCATTGTACCTCAAATCTACTTCAGTGAAGTTGTAAAAAATACCAATATTCGACTCGCTATTATTATTAAATTGCTAACGATGGGGCAATATTTTAACATTGTGACAGTCCATATGCTACCATGCCATTAAGCTATCATAAAACATTTTATAAAAGTATAAATTCACCAAAGAAAGAGCTCACACCACGACGCTGAATTGGAGAAAGCAGGATGTAAAACTGTATGAAACGTGATGTCAATATGGTTTTACATGGAATGTAGCATTATAGATATTTTATAATAAATAGGTCACGTAAGTAGAAAACTGTGCCCAAATCATAATAATGATCATCTTTAGACGGCATGATTATAGTTCATTTTTATCTTGTGCTTCATTTTATAAATTTTCTAAAAAGAATAACACATCATCTTGCTCATCAGAAACAATAAGCTCATTTTCTAGACACATATCTTTTTAAACAAGTCTGTATTCGTTTTTATGTTGCAAAACCAATAAGGATAATTTTAAAAAAAAAAAAAGAAAGAAAAAGTTAAGGTAAAAATAATCAGTGATCATCATGTTTGCCACTTAACGGAGGCTTCCTCTGTGCCAGGAGCTCTGCTAATTGCTTTAAAAACTTTCATAGACCAACCTTACGAGGGAGATATTGTCGATCCCATTTTGAGGTCCGGAACGTTAGGCCCGTTGCATAGACAGTAAGCGGCAGAGCAGGGCTGGACAGCCAGATGTGGCTGGTCCACCGCTCAGGCGCCCGGCCCCCATGTGCGTGACGTCCAGAGACAACAGCAGTAACTTAAAAGACCGAAAAGGAAGATACGGAAGAAAACAAAACTCAATTTTTTAAAAAAGTGTCTCTGAAAGGATGGCCCTGAAAACTGCCTGCTCCTCCCTTTTGCCCCATGCTCCTGGCTCAGAAAGTGTCCGTGGTCAGGCTCTGTCTCCCGGTCCCAATTTTCAGCCCGGCATGTACTTGCCTTGGAGCAGCTTCCTGTTGCTGCTGTAACAAGTTCCCGCACCGCGTGGGCTCGAAACGGGAGACACTTATCGTCTCACAGGTCCGGAGACCGGAGGTCTGAAATCCAGGTGTAGGCAGGGCGGGGCTCACGCGGAAGGCCCAGGAGGGTCCTGCCGGCCTCCTCCCAGCTTCTGGGGGTCGCCGGCCATCCTTGGCTCGCAGATACGTCACTCCGATCTCTGCCTCCGTCTTCGTGTGGCCGTCCTCCCTCCGCGTGTGGGCGTTTGTGTCTCTGTCCCTTCTTATAAGGATGCCGGTCGTGGAGCCATCGGGTCAGGGCCCGCCCACAGCCAGCCAATCACACCTGTGAAGACCTCATTTCCACGTAAGGCCGCACGCTGCGGTTCCAGGGGGGCACGGATTCGAGGGACATTACTGAACCGAGTGCGCCCTTCTCCACGGCCCCACTATTTCCTCGGCAAAAGGGACAGCTCGCTTCCTTCCCACCTAGAAGGTCCCCTCTCCGGGCGCTCGTTCCCTGGGTCCCGCCGTCCGGTCCCACTGCCCGCTCTGCCTCTCTCTGCCATTCTTTCCTCTCCAAGGCCCTGCTGCGACACCCCTCCCTCTGCGCTGTGTTCCTTCGGACCTTTGACAGGGCCCTGGGCAAAGCGTCTGCCATGTCACAGGTAGCCAACGATGTGTGATGATTTTTCTTTATTTCTTGGAAATTCCTCAGAGATATATCATCCTCTTTCGTGTGTTTTGCTTTTGACTTTGTTCGAAGTCACTTGCCGTTGCCCAAACCGAAGCCATCACAAGAACCTAGAATGCTAGGCCTTTATGAACATCCCTGTGAATGCAGACACAAAATTCTCAGCAAAGTACTAGCAAGCCAAACCTAACAACACATCAAAAGGATTGCGAATCATGACCAAATGGGGTTTATGCCAGGAATGCAAGGGTGGTTCAACATATCCAGATCAATCGATGTAACACAGCAGATTCATAGAATAAAGATGAAAACCACAGAATCATCTCGGTAGCTGCAGAAAAAACATTTGACGAAAATCCAACACCTTTTCACGATGCAAACACGTATCAAACTAAACACAGAAGAGAATTTCCTCCAACTGACCCCGGGCATCTCGGAAAAGCCCACGGCTAACATCTCACTCAACGGCCAAGGACCAAAATGTTCTTCCCTAAGGTCGGGAACGAGACAGGATGTCCCCTCTCTCCACCTCTGTTCAGCATGGATCTGGCGGACCTGCTCAGGGCAGCTGGGCACGAAAAGAGAGAAAAGGCACCCGGACTGGAAAGGAAGTAAAACCCTCTCTATTTGCAGGTGACATGATCTTACATGTAGAATATCCTTCCGAATTCATAGCCACACATAAGAAACCTATTAGAACTAATGTATGAATTCAGAAAAGTTGCAGCATATGAGATTAATATACTAAAATGAATGGCTTTTCTACGCATTAGTAATGAACAATCCAAAAACTGAAGGAAGAAAACCTTTCCATTTAACGCACACGCAAAACCATGAAAACATTATTGAAACAAATTAGAGAAGACCTAAATAAATGGAAAGTCACCCGTGCTCATGGATTGGAAGACTTAATATCATTAAGATGTCAATACCCTTCCCCGAATCGATCCATAGATTCAACACGATCCCTAGCAAAATCCTAGCTGCGTTTTTTGCAGGTATTGACAAGCCGATCCTAAAATACGGAAATGCAAAGGGCCCAGAACAGCCAAAACGACATTGAAAAAGAAGAACAAAGTTGGATTTCAAGACTTCCATTTCAAAGCTCGTTACGAAGCCACCGCACTCAAGACTGTGGGTGCTGCCTGAGGAGAGATGCATCGATCAGGGGAACAGAAACGAGACTTTAGAAATGCGTTCACGGCACCTGGTTGGCACGGTGATGCGAATATGCTTAACGCCACCGGACTGTACACTTAGAATGGTTAAGACGGCAGATTTTATATTCTGTTTTATGATAATAACAACACACGACGGCTTACTCAGTTTCCTCCGGCCCAAAGTGTGTTTCCTCTTTGTTCCTATTTCTCCTGGGCACGACGCCATGCAGGGCTGGCCAGCCCAGCGACCCACGAGACGCCACTGCACGGCCCGCACCCACTTTTCAGATGTGGAAACTGAGCCACAGAGACGCCCAGCCCTGGCCAGAGTCCACACTGTGCCACGGCCGGGACACTAAGCCGTCCCTTTGCAGCACGGAACACGTCTCTGCCCGCTATGGCGTTCCACGCGTGAGGCTTGGTCTCACGCAGGGCTTCCAAACGCTGGCAGTCGGACAAGCAGCCGACTGAAAATATGGGAAGAAGCGTTTGAAAGAGAGAAGGATTCGGGGAGACAGGTCACAGAGGCACCCGCACGCGTGAGTGTTTGAACATCTGAAACGGATGGGCGCCTCAGGCATGTGCGGGGTATGCCCACACCCCCCAGCCGCGGGCCGGCCCCGCAGGAAGCCCCCCCTCTGCTGGCATGAAGCCAGAAAGAGCTGGCCCCTCATCCAGCCTGTGTGGTCCCGGCCCAGCCACCTGCGTCTGCTGGGACTCGGCGTCTTCATCTGTAAGACGGGGGATGGCAGGGGAAATGTGCGGGCACCGGCCTGAGGGGTCAGACCGCTTGCCAGGGGCAGCTTGCTGGTCCGGCAACTGTCCTTGGCTCCTGGCGGGGCAGCCCCGGGCAGGGCGTCCTTGGCCGTCCAACTTGCCCCAGCCCTAGGTCTTGGCACGTGCGTCACCTCCCCTGCCCCACGCTGGCTGAGCCCTCGGTGAGTGACAGGGTGGGGAGGACGAGGGACTTTAGGGAGAGACCGTCGGGTCCCACGCTCCCTGCACCCTGGCCCAGCAGGGCCTGGGTTGGGGCGGGCGGCTACACTAGGGAGGAGAGGACGGCGGGGAGGGTCTGGCGTGAAGCCACTGGCCTCTGACTCCACCGACAGAGACCCCACCTGCCCTGACCGTCACCGCCCTCGCCCACCCCTTTCCCGCATCCGTGCCAGCCCCGGACACACGCCGGCCGCCCCTCGCCGCAGCAGAGATGGCGTCTGAGCCGGCTTTGTACCCTTGCCCCACGAGGGACGGATGACAAAAGAAGTCACTCTCTGCAGCTTAATTTCGCCGCCTGTGAAAGGAGGTGACAGTGGCTGCCCTCTGATCTCCGAGACCCATCAGGCTCTCGAATTCCAGCAGTTTCTAAACTGCACCCTAAGCAGACCGGTCCAGGCGGAAACCGAAGGCCGGGCCGCGGTGACGGACGCCACGCACGCGCGCGGCCGCGTCGGCTCAGGCCCCCGCGGGCTGGACTCCGCCTGGTTCCCGCTGACCACAGAGGCTGGGCCGGCCGGGGCGGGCTGGCAGGGCGGGCTGGGCGGAGCACCCGGAGCACCGTCAATCAATGTCACTTCCCGAATGGTCGGCCAGGGCAGTGGACCTGGGCGGTGGCGGCCACTTCTGCAGCCGCTGTGGGGCTTTTCCAGCTCTTGGGGACCTCGAAGGGCGGTCATCCGGGCAGAGTCCGTTGTTCCAGCCCCTAAAACTCACGGTGGCCGAGCTGGGGAGTGTCACCGGCTCACACCTAAGGCCAGCCTGGCTTTGTCATCCAGAGGGAGGCGCGGCCGCGGGCGGGGACAGACGGGCAGGGCAGGGCGTAAATCACAGACAGCTCCGCCCGGGCGCCCAGAGCCGCCCAGCCAGGGGACAGCGCCTCGCCGTGCGCGACCTCGCGGGAGCTAATGACCAGAGGTGCAGACCACGGGACGAGAGGCCAGGCACAGCACTCGGGTTTATTACCCACGCCCCTTAGGCAAAGGTGACCAGCCGCCGGGCCGTCCCGCCACGCGGGGGCCGTGCTGGCGCGGGAGAGCGCTGGCCGGGGAGACGCGGGCGCGGGCGCGGACGCACCATCCTCCGCCGGCTGTTTTCACTTTCGTTTTTTTCTGAGTCGAACAGAACGACATGGTCAGATTTCTAAGCAAAATTAAGAGCAATTTTATTTAAACAGCCCAAATGCTTTCACGGAGCCCCAGAGCTTCGCGATTGCCACGCGGGTAGCTGGGGCCGCGGGGCTCCCGCCCACCGCAATTATGCGGCATCCTGCGTCGTGGTCTGGGGACGCCGATGGTGATGGCAGGAATCGTTCGTTTTGCTTTTTCCCTGAAGGCATTTGCTGACTGCTTGGAGGCTAAGGGAGGCTGGGCACATCTAATAAATAAAGCGAAATAATTAACAGCGCCTGCGGCCTGGAAACCAAGCCCAGCTCCTCCGAACTGGGCTTCTGAGAACTCGGCTTCTGAGAAGCGGGGTGCTCTGCTCCACACCCCCACCCCCCAGCTGGAAATCCCTCGCTGAGGGCACAACAGCAAGGAGAGCTTTCTGGCCTCGAAAAGGACGAAAAGCTGAGTCGCTTGCTTCCTGCCCCCTGCCCCCAGGTGTTGGAAGAGTCCCACGTGGATGAAAAATGGGATATTTCTAAACGGAAGTGCTCCCATCAGCCGCATGTGCTCCGGCCATTGGTGGTGTCACTGGGAGGTTTCCCACGACTGACTGATAATGCGGAGGGTCCCGAGTTATGTCATCCTCGGGTCCCTGACAGAGGCGAGTCCCCCATGAGCCACCCCGGCAGCTCCCCTGGCCGAGAATACCAGAGGCCACATGCTCCCAACGCCCCACCGAGACTAAGAACTCCCCAGGGTGGGGCCCAGCTCAGCGTGCCAACCTCTCAGGCGACCCTTATAAAGGAAAGCTACGACCCCGACTCCAACCCAAACTGACCCCAGGAAGGTGGGGGGGGGAGGACGGGCAGGAGAGGGTGCACCGGGGTGAGGAAGCGTTCCCGAGTCGTTTCCGGGAGACCAGACATCCCATTGTCCCCTAGGTACTGTTGGGGACAGAAGGAAGTTCGGCTGTCTTGCAGGTCAGGTTGGCCTCGTGCGGTTTTCCTGCACGAACGCCCAGAGCAGGCGATCAGCCCTGAACCATCACCCTACCGTCCGCTGGGCCCTGAATCACCCCGGTTACCAGGAGCAGGAGGGGACCCTGTCTTCCACAGGCTCGTTCAGAAACTTCTCACGCCCACCGAGAAGCCCCCCAGACGACAGGACTGGCAGAGGCAACCGGACGAAGTGTGGGGTAGCTCAGTCACTCAGAAGCGGGTCGCTCGGGGCAGACTTGGGGGTTCACTGCTGGCCGGGACCCCTGCTGTGGGCGGTGGGCTCCAGTGCCAGAGCCTGGGCTGACGAGGCCCAGGTCGCTGTGTGGGTCCCTGCGGGTTCAGTATGGCCAAATCCAGGAGAGCTTCAGGTTCACAGGACCCCGCTGCGGGCACCGCCCTCCCTGGACCCTCCCTGGTCCTTCGCCTCCGGCGTGGGGGGCAGAGTGTGGTTCTGGGGACCCGCGGTGCCCGCCCGGCCCCGGGCTCTGCAGAAACAGATTCACACCACCCAGTCTGGTGGTTTCCCAGCTTCTCCGGTGACGTTCCCCTAGGCAATTTAAAAACGGAATGAATACTAATAATAATTTGACTAAATTTAGGTGTTCCCTTAGGCACCTGATTAAATTTCATGAACTCTCTTTCAGCCCAAATTCGCCTTCTCTCTCGGCGTCACAGTAAGGAATTCTTGGCTGCCATGTGGGTCTGTGAACTCCGCCGGCCAGGCTGAGACCTCCCCTCCCAGAGTGACGAGGCAATGGGAAGAGGCTCTCGGGGGCGGGCGGGGCGTCTGCAGTGACGGCGACGCGGGTCGAGTGACCGAGGTCAGTCCGGAGGGGCAGCCTGTGGTCATAGAACCGCCCTCAAGATGGAAGGGCCATTCGCTGGTTTTCCCAGTGAGGACACTGAGGCACAGGGAGTGATGGGGCCAGCAGAGAAAGGGTGCTGGGAGGAAGGGCAGTGGAAGCCAGAACCTTCTGGAATCTCAGCCCTGGGCTCCTTCCCGTTTGCAGCCAGTCCAGCTCCTGTGAATGGCTTCGGGGGTCCCTGAAGCAGAGACGGCCGGCCGCGACCAGCTCTCCCAAATACACCGTCCAGGACGCTCGGAATGACTTCGCGTGACCCTCTGAACCTGTGCTTGTCACCCTCGGCCTGGAGTGGGAGCCGTTAGCGACGTGGGACCCCCACCCAGAGCTGACCCAGAGCTGCTGCTGCTGTCGATGGGAGGGGTCAGCGACTGGCCTGGTCGCTCCCTACCGCCCCCAACCAAGTACTGCGAATAGTAAAGATAGTGAATAATAAAATCTCTGCATGCTTTGGTCTCCATCTGTATTCATGCACGTTCGCGTGGATTTGCATTTCCTGCCGTATCCCATGAGTGATGTCGGAACAGAACTTGCTTCGATTCCTTCCCTCTCTGCCTACGAGCCCCCTCCACGCTTGTCTCTTTGTCCCCTGGGCTTGATTCCAGATTGACACACAGCATCCTCTGGCACTGAGTCATTGCTCGGTGTGGCTCGGGGCACTCAGGGCAAACCAGGATGGGGACACTGTTGACAGGATGTTTGTGGAGCAAGGTGGCTGTTTGTCAACGCGGGAGGATGGGCTTAGGGAGGCTGTGCTTCCGGGCCGCTCCTCAGGGCGCCAGGCCGTCCTCGGCGAGCCTGACTCAGTGCCCCGCTCCAACGCTCGCCGCCGGCCCAGACCGTCCTCGGAGCTGGTACAAGGGACGGAGACGCCCGGGTGTCGTGGGGGGGCAGATGCCAGAGAGATGGTGTACCCCCCTGCCTCCCGGTCTCCGTAAACATGACTGCGACGGGGTGGTCCTGGAGGGGCCTTTGGGGAACCTCGGAGGGGCCGACACCTTTCCCTCTTTCTCAAAAAATCACAAAGACCCCAGGAAGTAAATGGGCCAATGAGACACACGTCACAAAAGAAGAAACAAAGTGAATAAACACACAGAAATACTCTCAAAATCTTCAGTCATAGAGAAATGCAAAGGAACGTGGCTTCCGTCGTGTGTCAGCAGAGGTTTGTTTCCAGAAGGGTGACAGCCAACGGCGGGAGGCACCCTACACGTGACAGGCACCCCGTCGCACCCCAGGCAGCGCGGACGGTCAGGTGTCCACCCTCCCATCGACTCATCTTCGGCTGGAAGAGGAACCGCTTGTCACAAGTCCAGACACTCGGAGGTCCGTGAATTTACGAAACTGTACAGCCTGCCACTTTCCCCCAGCGTCCGCCCAGACTCTGTCCTGCTCCCTCAGGCAAGTCCCGGGGACAGTGGGCCACCGGGCACTCCGGGGGCGGCGCACGTGCGTACGCGTGCGTTAATGCAAAAAGAGGATCTGGGGATCCCGCCGTCGCGGCCCGGTCACGGCTGGTCGTTCTCAGTTCCCCTGTGTCCTGGCTTGGGCCGGGTCAGCCACGCCTTCGTAAAGGCTGCTCCGGTTCCGTGGATTTATTCAAACATTCCCTACAGACGGAGACTTGGGATATTTCCTGTTTTAATTTTTCTGTAACAGAGCATCGCACCGAACTTCAGCGTGTGTGCATGTGTGCGTGTGTGCACACACAGTATGCACAAGCCTCCGTGCACGCACAAAATCATACATCGAAACAGCACGCGTGGCCACGTGGAGCCTCTGTGTGTGCATGCACGCTCACGTATATTTGTACCTTTGTGCACATCTGTGAATCTGTCCATAACCAAAGCTCAAACCTTTAAAGCGCTAATGGCAGGATGCCCCCCAAATCAAAGCGCTCCCCTCTTTGATCCTGTTTCTGGCAACTGAGTGGAGGAGTCATCTCATTTGGGCACAAGCACCGAGGGCAGACGTGTTTCTCACGGGACATCTGAAACGACCAAGTGTCCCTGAGGTGCCCGGGTCCACGGAGAACGTCATGTCTACCCCACGGGATCTCACGCGGGCGTTAAAGATGACGCCATTAAGACAATAGCCTGGGAAGAACTCACGATCGCACGTGAGTTAACAATAGTGGACAGAACTCACGCAGGCCTGGTGGGCAGGCGTGTAAGCTGGCTCAAGGCCCATGCAGAACAACTGGTGCACCTCACGAAGTTGAGCTCACGTGCACCCAGGTGTGCCCCCGCCCCGGGAAATTTGCTCCCCTGCACCAAAGAGTCGTCACGAGGGCACTGCTCATAGAGAAGGACCCCCCGAAACCAGTCGAATGGCAATTGACAAGAACAGCGCTGCTCGGTGGTCCGAGCGAGTGAGCCACGGCGTCTGAGACACGCACGGCTGGGCCACGGAAGACGGCGAAGGACGGTGACACTTTTGGAAAACTCACAGGCGGGCAAAACTCACGGAGGTCTCGCTGGGAAATGCACACACGTGTGGACAACCTGCTGTAAGAGCGAGGAAATGACGCGCACGGCCTTCCAGAAGGCGCTTCCTTCCGGCATGAGACGTTTCGGGTTTCGGGATGAGACGGGTGTGGGGGGCGGGGCTCGGCCGGTCCCGCTCACGCACCGAGCCACGGATTGGGGTTCGTGCTCTCCTTATGCTGCCTGGTTGACACGTGTTCCATGCGCTTTCGCAAGGATCGAATGTAACAAAATTTAAAGTTAACTTTTTAAAAACCAAGAAACCGAACTTTACAGATAGCGCGTCTGCAGCTCTCTAGAGTAACTGAGGCATCGGGGACCAAAGCGAAAGTAAACGGCACGCAAGGCCGGGGGATGCGACGGGATGGCGACCGAGGCGCCGGGTCCGGGCGCAGGCAGGATGGCACCCCCGTCTCTTCTGTCTCCTCCTTATTTTCAAAAATGTCTTTGGTAAGCAGGTTTTACTTTTATAATTGGAAAAGAAAAACAAAATCCCCCAAATCGTTAAAAACATCAAAGGAAAAACAAACAAAGAAACCAAGACAAAGCCAAAACCTACCCTCTCTCTATAAACAAAAAATAACCAAACCAGTTTCAACAGGGAAATAAAACCAGTGGGCCAGATGGCCACACCTGTGTCAGTACTTAGACCAGAAAACCAGCAGCTCCGCCGCCTCCCCCGCCTCCCGGGCGCCTCTCGCCCCGCCCCGCTTCCTCCCGCCCGCCGGCCACTCTCCGGCTTCAGACAGAAGCACCCGCACTGGGCCTCCCGTCCCCAGGGACCCAGGTATGGTGTCTGCTGTGGCTGGTGACAACCCAGGGCCGCTGTAACCAATGACTATGGACTGGGGACCTTAAAACAGAAACATAGTGTCGTAGTTCCAGAGACCGAAGTCCAAAATCGTGGTGTCTGTGGACCACGCTGCCTCTGGGGGTCCAGGGGAGGGGCCTCCCTGCCTCTCCCAGCGCCTGGTGGCGGCCGGTGACCCCTGGCAGTCCTTGGCTTGCAGACACATCACTGATCTCTGCCTCTGCCTCCGCGTGGCTTCTCCCTGTGCCGTGTGTCCTTCTCTGTCTCTTACAGGGACTCTCCCTGGATCGAGGGCCACCCTAATCCACTATGATCCCATCTGGGTCCTTAACCACATCTGCAAAGACCCTTCCCAATAAGGCCCTGCTCTGAGATTCTAGAGGAACGTGAATTTTGGGGGACACTTCAACCCAGTGCAGACACAAATGAAGACACATCTAACTAATTTTTTATGACGGGGAAGCTGGGCAGTGTGTGCGAGGCGGGACGGCCACTCCAAGGCCAGGCAGATTGCTCAGGGGGCGTCTCCCCTCCAGTCCTGGAGTGGCCAGCCCCCATTTCAGAGGGGACCCCTCGTGGGGATGTGGGCCAGTCTGTCGCACGGGCCATGCTTGGTCCTTCCCTACACCCCACTAGGGAAGGCCCACACCGCGCCTCACAACCCCAGCACTGAGTCGGGCCCAAGTGGTGAAAGGCCAGCCGGCCGGAGTGGCCCTCGTCCTGTGGCGGCCATTTTTCCTCGATCTCCATGTGCTTTTGGGAATGCATTTCTCGACGTAAACTGTGCTCGAAGCTACGTAGTAGCTAATTAACTTTCTATGTGAAGACCTCTCTAACTGCACACTCGCCCCCACCGCCTGGGCCCTTGGGGACACAGAGCTGTCCGAGGGCATTTGATCTGCTCCCTCCTACCTCGTGGGCACACCTTCCAGCCCGACGACGAACTGCCAATCAAAGCTGCAGAGGTCGAGGGGGACCGCACTAGGAGCCCGCCCCCCACCCCCGCCACTGCCAAACTTCCTTGGCGAAGCCTGCTTTCAACAGAAAGCGAAAAGGTTATGGAAAATCATTTCTCCCAGTGAAACTGTTCGCCAGGTGGCAGAAGGGGCCGGTGTCCTCCGCTCTCTGGAACGGCTGGTTTCTTCTTTGAAACGTTCCGACCGAATCTGTTTGTGTTTTGACTGCGCTGGCATCTGCCATCCATCAAACGGAGAGATAATCAGAAAATAAAAGCGTTTGATCAGTGCCCAAGTGAGTCAGGGCACGTGAGTCAGGGCACGGCCCCTGTGCGTGGGAGGCGGGAGGGGGTGCAGGTGTCCCCTTGATCGGTCCGCCCCTGTGGCCAAAGCCATCACTGATCTGTGCGCTGGTCTCGGACCTTGTGCTTCTCGGACGCGCTGGGCCCCTGCTCCACGTCACAAGTGCGCATCCCCTTCAATAATGCAGGGAGGTCTCTGGTCGTCCAGGGCAGACGGCCGACCTGAGCCGATGGCGTTCTTGAGCGACACAAAGCTCGGAACTTCAAGTCACAGCTCAAGAGCGGAGCCCTCAGCATCCTCATGGGGGTTACACGGCCCCGATAATTTCTGGAGAACCCCTGACTACGGGGCACCTTCAGCAGCCTGCTCCCCAAGATCTTCATCGGAAAAGACAAGGGAGAGAGAACAAAGGCTGGCTCGGCAAGCGGGGGTGCAGGGCGGCCTCTCCGGGCTCGGACGGGTGGACGGCGAGGGGCGTGTCGGCCAGGCACCCACGAAGCACCATTCCAGCCTCTTACTCAAGGGCGAAGCCACCGCGGTGAGCGAATGGTTTTAATCTCGCAAACTAATGTCCCTGCGGGGCCTCCCACTCACCAGAAAAGGCTCGACAAACCGGCCCCTACCGCGCGCCATGCCTGACCCTGTGCCCTGTGCCTTCGGTGGGAGATGTCACCCCATTTGGCCAGGGGGGAGGTGTGGCTGAGTGAGGAGCCTGCAGCCCAGCTGGTGTCTGAGGCCCTTCGCTGGGTGGCCGGGTGGCTAGGCCAGCGCTGGGGTCTGGGGGCTATGGAGGCACAGCCTGGGCTGGATCTGTCATGCGCTCCGGAGGCCACTGTCCCCTCTCACACTACATCTGTTTCCCCAGCTCCTTTCCCACAGCGACCCTGGAGCAAAGCTACCTGGGATATATTTTGTCTCCACGGGAGTTCCCCGAACGAAAGGTGGGGCCCGGGCACCTCCACTGCAGACGACAGCGTCAGGACCCGGGATGGCCGAGGGGCCGCGGTGAGCGTCACTGCCCGAGGCAGATTCGGGCCTCCGGCCGGCAGCAGACACACAGGAGCACCTATGTGGGCCGTGGCCCCAACCCCAGCTGACGGGAAGTGTCCCCGAACGCTCCGTCTGGGTGTGGGTGGGGAATAAGCAGTTCTTTAAGAACGGTTATTTTTAAAACAGAATAAACAGGTGCAGGAATGTGCCTGGCGACCAGGACCCATCACTCTTTGGAGAGCGAGGCCGGGGTGGCTGCGGGGCCCCCCGAGGAAATACGTTGCTCCTGGCTTTGTGACTGGCCTCATTCCACCGGGAGAGCCCCGAGCGCTGCCCCTGCCGGTTCCCGGGGGACAGGGCGATCCGCGAGGGCAAGAGCTCATTCGGAGGCCGCGGCGGCTACTTCGGCAGCTGCTGGCTGCGGGCGGCGTGGCCTCTCCTCCCTGGGCCCGAGGTGGGGGCAGACACGCGTGTGTGGCCGTGGCGGCGAGGGGCGCGCAGGTTCGGGACCCTCTGCGGGTCACAGGCAGTACGTCTATAAATTTGAAAAAACTAGGTAGGCCAGCAGTTCTGAGAATGATTTAAAACAAAACAAACCAAAAACGGGAAAAAACACGAAGGGAAAACGAAACACGTAGAGAGAGAGAAGCGGCCGAGCTTCCTCCTCTGGCTCAGACGAGATGCTTCTCAGTTCTTCTGTGTGTGTGTGCGTGACTGTGTGTGCACGTGTGTGTGACTGTGTGTGCACACGTGTGTGACTGTGTGCGACTGTGTGCATGCGTGTATGTGTGCCGTGCGTATGTGTATTGTGTTGTGTGATGTGCCTGTGTGTGCGTGTGCCGTGTGTGTGATGTGTCCTGTGTGTGCATGCATGTGTGTGTGTGTGTATGTGTGATATTGTGCATGCATGTGAGTGCATTGTGTGTGCCATGTGTGCATGTGTGCTGTGTTTGTGCGTTGTGGCATGTGTGCGTGCGTGTGCACGTATGTGCGCCACACATGTATGGTGTGTCGCATGACGTGTGTATGCGTGAGTGTGTGCTGTGTGTGCATGTGTGTTGTGTTTGTGTGTCACGTGACGTGTGTGAGTGTGGTCTGTGTGTTTTAAACCGGGGCCTTTTGTTCCCACCCAGGCCCAGGCCCAGGCCAACCCTCGGTGACGCGTGGACGAGCGTGGACGAGCGTGTCCCCTGGGGCCCCAGCCCCAGACGCTGGGACGAGGGGCAAGTTCTGGTGCTCAGCCCGAAACCGCGGCCGTTTCTGAGTGTTCCGCCAATCCCGCCGGAGGTGCCTGGCCGCCAGCCTGCGCCTTCCAGTGGCATCTGCCCAGCCCTTTATGTTCTTCCCAAAGTCACAGAACAAGAGCCCCACCCCGAGAAGTCACACTGGCTGATGGGCCTCTCCCCCAGTTCCAGAGACGGCTGTGGCGTTTGTCCAGATTCTTCATCAGCTGTAGAGCCATGTGCTGAGTCGGCCGCACCGGGCACGTCCCCCAGGGCGGGTGGGGCTCCCGGCCGCGGGCCTGTCCAGCGGGACGACGGCGGCCTGTCCGTACCCTGCTCGGCCAGCGGGCTTCTCCGGGGGGACTTCTGCCCCCATGTTCCAGAGAATTCTGCCAGCGCACATGGGCAGCTCAACAAATCGGTGACAACACAAAGAGGAACAAACTCCAAATCGTTAATTCCAAGGGCGTAGGGAGTTCTTCCGGAATGTTCTGTGTATGGATGTTGGTCCTTTAATTGGTAATCAGCCCCAAGCAAAACTCAGCGGCCCCTGCTTGTTTTGACATTTGAAGCTTTGCAAAATCAAAGCCGAATTCTGACAAGTACAGTGAAATCTGTCCTGACCTGTCCTTGGCATGGCCGTGTCTCCCAGGTTCTGGCCGGCCTGGATGGTGTCACCCACATCCCAACCCACACCTGCCCTCTTGCCCCAGGCCCTTCGGGGGGACCTAGCGCCCTTTGTCCCACGGAGGAAAAGGCTTTCGATTAATGAGAGAACGTCCCCAAAGGACGTTTCATACTTTGGATAAAATAATAGTGCAGGAGGGGAGGGGACCTTTCCCACTGTCCCCCGGGCCAGCTCGACTCCGGATTAAGGCCCAGTGTGAACGGCCAGGGAGCGGCGACCTGGGAAGCCCTGTCACAGACGGGGTTCGGAGTGGCCTCAGGGGCACCCCGAATGCGGGGGGCCACCCAGACCGCCCCCAGTGAGCCGCTTTCCCGGGAACAGCCACTTCGGGCCTGGGGGTGGATTCTGCCCGCTTGGTAAGTGCGCGGACCCCTCACAGCCGAGTCCCACGTTGTCCGCAGCCGGCTGCCTGCGGGCTGGGCGAGCACGCCCCGACGAGCTAGCTGCCTGCCTCTCCCCCACACCCGAAGGGCCAAGGGCCTTCGCGGAGTCCAGAATTGTTCCGGAGCCTTCTCCCTCATGCTTGCGTCACTGGCAGCCAGGCAAGTCCCAACAGGCACCATCTACAGGCCGGTCCTGTCACCACAGAGATGATGGGCGCTGAGTCATCAGGGCTGGGCCAGCCCGTGAACGATGACCCCAGGTTTGGGCCCCGGGGTGGCCTGAGGGCCTTACTGGGGGCCCTTGCACCATCAGAGACGCTGGCCTTTGAGGCGGCTTCTGGCAAACCCTTGTGCGTTCGCTGCTTCTGGACCCCTCGACTTTGCGTCCGGGTCCCTGTGAGAAGGCAGACGTGCCCCCCGGGGCAGTGTGGCTTTGACTCGGTGACTGCTGCCCCAAATGTGTCTTTGCTCCAGGGCGGGGGGAGTGGTTTGGGCCCACGACCACGGCCACGCAGTGTGGCTCGGTGGCGACGTCGAGCACCCTCAGGGGAGGCGGGAACTGGGCAGCCGCCCACGCCCCACGAGCCAGGCGCCCTCCTCGTGCCTGCCGCACTCTGGGAAGGCTCCGGAACCCTCATTAGAACAGAAAAACCGGTGCTAAGGGCCTAAGACACTGGCCCTGGCCAATCTCATCACGCAATGCCATTGAAAAAGATTCCTGGGGTGGGGACAGGTCCCACTGTGCCCCCAAGGCTGGTGCACCCAGCCAGCGAACCGCGACGCCCGCCTCTCAGATCCCCGCGTTGGCCGCCGATGGCGGATGAAGGCGCATTGGCCGATCCCCACCCTGCTGTGGTAGCTGGGGACTTGGGGGTCATGCTTAGGGGGCCGGACCCAGGCCCGTGGGTGCCCTGCCTTTGGCAGCAGGCCCAGCGCCCACAGCCGGAAGGGTGCACGCCCATTTCCCAGTTCCCAGGAGACGACGGGAGGGTATTTTTTTCAGTTTTGGAAGCCTCTGGGCTGGCAGGATCCCCGGATCTAATTCTGACAAGGCCCTGAGCCCCCCAGGCTCTCCTGCCCATCAGCATCCCTCAGAAGAACAAGCTTTCGGGGCGAGCTCTAGAGTCACCTTCAGCTGCTTTTGATTTGGATGTGAGAGCAGGCGGCTATCTTACAGGGAGGCGTGAGGCCACCCGTCTCGGGCCCCTGGCCAGCAAGAGGACACTGGGTGGTGAGAGGCCAGCCCACGGTCAGCCCCCGGCCACAGAACTACAGCTGGCCGTGTGAGCCTTTCCTCCCAGCCTGGACCGAGGTGAGTGGCCACAGCCAGTAGGGCCTGACTGCCTCGCTGTGCCTCCCCAGTGCCTGAAGGTCAAGTCCAGCTGTTGGAGCGGGGAAAAAGTACACAGACTTACTGACGCCGGGCCGAGGAAGCCAGCTCTCAAAGGCTGGGACGATGTCCACCCAAGGCCGTTTCTCATATTCCCGGTGACCCTGGTGACCTCGACTTCACGTTCCTCCTCTCCCTCTTTTTCTGTTGTGACAAATACACGGGACATAAACTTCACCATTTTCGCCCTTTTTAAAAGTACGGTTTGGTGGCGTTAAGCACATTCGCGTCGTGACCTTCCGTCTCTTGAACTTTTCCATCCGGCGAAACTAAAACTCCGCTTAGTCAACGGTGACCCCGACTCCCCCTCCTGCAGCCTCCGGCGCCCGCCCCCCTCCTATTTGTCTCCTCGAACACGGCTCTGACACCCCGCAGAAGCGGGATCACGTCGTCTGTGTCCTTTGTGGCTGGCTCAACTCTCCGAGTGCGACGTCCTCAGGGTCCGAGCGCGGTGCATCAGGATTTCCAGCCCTTCCACGGCTGAGCGAGATTCCCTTCTGTCTGTCCGTCGTCCATCCGGACACGAGGGCCGCCTCCGCCTTTGGCGACCGTGAGCCATGCGACGCCTGCTCGAGCCCCTGCTCTCAGCTCCTCTGGGTGCCTCCGCTTCACCTTGAACGCGTCTGTATCGACCACACACCATCTACTTAATAATAATGATAATAAATAATGTTCTAAAAGCCAGGGGTTCAGCAAAGTACATTCCAGACGAGGCTCGGGGTGTCCACACAGAGGGCGTGAGGAGACTGTGTCCCTGCACCCGGCCGCGTCCGGCGGGTCCCTGTCCCCGTCCTCTGCTCTGGGGCCGAGGCCGAGTCTGTCTGGGACCCATCTGGTCTCTGGAGAGGCCGTGGTTGGCACAAGGTAGGGTGGGGGTCATCATGCCCGCAACTCCCTTCCCGTCAGACGCCCGAACGCAGGGACAGGACATCGGGAAGGAGTGACCCAGGGAGCCTGGCTGGGGTCTCGGCGTGCGTCCCCAACAGCACCCGCCTGGCCAGCCTGCATAGCCGGCCCGCTTTAGGAGCTGGCCAGCTCGTGGCCAGTCACCTCCTCACTTGGATAAGTAACCCAGCGTGGGCAGAGGCAGCGAAGGCGGGGAGGGCGGGTGGGCAACCGAGGTCAGGTGGAGCTTCCTTCTCGGGCTTGTCCTTTGGCCCTTAGCCGTGGAGGTGGGGACACTCAGGGGTGGCGGGAGGCACTCTGGGCAGGTGCTGCGGGCAGTGGACACCCCTGGCTGATCTAGGGGAAGCCTGCCATCTGCTGGGCACATGGAGATCCCTCCACAGGAAGTGCCACCTCCGGGAAAACGGAGACGGAAGGGTGGTGACAGCAGCCGCAGCCTTCATCGGGGAAGTGGCAGGGCCATGAGGCCCAGCACACCCGGCTCTGGGGCCGGAGGAAACGGGCTGTCACTCTGCAAAGCGCAGGGCCCTGGAGGGCTCGGCGCCCCGTGTCCACGCCCGGCCGGCAGAGGGGCCACGCCTGCCCGGGACGTGGGCGCCTCCACACGTCCACCCAGCGGGTGGGCACAGGCGGGCGCCTCTGGACGGGCTCCCCCGAGCCACGGGAGCACAAAGCATCCTTTCACCCCAGGTGGGGCCGCCGGGGCGTGGAGACCTCCCTGGGGAGCCGGCCAGCTCTGGCCCTACGCTTCCTTGCCTGCGGTTTGGAAGCTCGAGGAGCTGTCACTTTCAACCGCTGTCGGGGGGACCACTGAGACTCGAGGCCCATGTTTGTCACGTTGGTCTTACCCCGGAGGTGACAGCCACAAAGCCTCTGTCTGCCCATGCTGTCCCCAAAGGGGGAACCCTGAACCCGATGAAGCCGTGGCCGTTGCAGCTGGGAACCCTGAACCCGCGGGCGCAGTGGGGGTGTGCGGTGAGCCTGCTGTCACTCGACACCCTGCCCGGCAGCCCGCCAGGCCCGGAGAGAGACCGTAGCCACCAAAAATAATCCTCCCAGTGTTTAAATATTTACAGAAGCCGACAGATCCTGATGCCTTCGCCGAGCACAGGGCCCAGCCCTGGACGCCAGCCCCACGGCCCTGCGAGAGGCCACGCCCATCGCCTGCCCCCGGCCGTGTCACGGGTCCCGTCCCCTCGCCCCAGTGTGTGTGGGTCCCCTTTCCCCAGGACTCATCCGACATGCACGACTGCTCCTTCCAGAACACCCCACGCCACCCCAGCTGCGGCGGGCACCTTTCTCTTACGGCCCTTTCTGGCCCCAGAGCTCCAGGGAAAGGCCCCCCCTTCTCTAGAGGTTGTGCACCCCGCTTTGGAAGCCATCAGACAAACGTAACAGCAGCGGGGTTTGCCCGTCGAAGGCCTCGAGCCGGCCTCAGCATCCCCTCTCCGGGGGACTCGAGGGTGAGACGTGAGGGCTGGCGCCTGGCCGTGGTCCTCAGGCCCTGGCGCATGCGCGGGGGCCGCCGCCACGCCAGCCTTCCGGGCGCTCGTGGTCCCCGTGCCATCGCACAGAGGAGAGACGGGGCGATGGGGGCGCAGAGCTGGCATGGGGCCAGGGTCTCGGCAACAAGGTCACCGCACTCGGGGACATCTGAGCCACCGCCCGCGGCTGAGAGGGCCGGGGCTTGCGCTGCGCCTCCCCTTGGCACCAGAGCCCGCCCCGCAGCTTCTGACCGGTTGGGAAAGGCATGTGGCGGGGCCTCCAGCTGCTCGGATCGTTGGGGAACCCACATTTTCAGGTCCCCAGAACAGATTCCCTAAAGCAAGGAAGCCGCTCTGAAGGTAGGCGGAGGGGCAGCCAGGAGCCCTCTGTCCCCGTCCGCGACAAGTGTTGAGAGAACACGGGTCGAACCGAACGAAAACGCGGTGGAAATGCCCGTTCCGCTCACGCTGCCGGGAACTGCTGTCCAGACGGAAGCGGGCGCTGAACGGTAGATCGAGGACAGAGGCCATTTGCCACCCTCTGCCCCTCACATTCAGGGCAGATTTCATCAGGTATTGGGTTAGGTTGCAACAGCCAGGCGCTGGTCCCCGAAGGCAGAGCGTGAGCTTCCGCCTCACCTGGGAGGTGCTGCCGCGTCGCCGCCCCCGTGACCTCACGCCCAGCGCTCCCGGAAGATCACGTGGGCCTCGGGCCCCACAGAGCCTCCGCCAGGGCGGTTGATGCACGAGCAGGGCCCCGTGGGGCTCTAGCTTCCTGCTCCCCAGGGCTCCGGCCGCTGGAGCAGCACGGCTCCCCAGAGCATCCCCACAGCCCCCGTGCAAGAGTCACCGAGGGTTGCGTCAAGCACCCCCAGGGGACCGTCATGGTTGGTGAGCCGAGTGGAAAAAACTGGCGAGTTTCGTTTTCCTGGCAGGAATATGCGACCCCCCTCCTGCGGCGGGAGCACCAATCCCCAGGGAGCACCGCCCCTGCTGGAGGCCGGACCTCCTTCCTCCAGGCTCAGGAGAGCGGCCGCTGACCTGCTCCCCGAGCATGAGACAGAGGCGGCTTGGCAGGGCCGTCGGGCCTTTGGACGGCAGCCGCCAACGGCATGATTTCAAGAAGACCCGCCAGGCATCTCTTTGGAATCTGGCTTCCTTGTCGCCCTTGGCCGGTGACTTCCGGAGTCCCTGCTCAGAGGCCGGAAGGGGTCAGGGCAACAGAACCCTCTCCCGATCTTCTCCTAGAAGTTCGCAAACGTCCAGGGCCAAGGAAGAGCGGAGAGCAGGAGAATGGGCCAACCAGAGAAGGTTCGAAAAACGCAGCGGCCGGACGCCGAGCCGCACAGACCCGAGCTGAGCCATGCAGGGCCTCGGGTCACATGTGGCAGCAAGCGCTTGACATGTGGCAGGTTCCAGGGGTCGAGCACACACGGGATCCCCAAGACTTAGTTCAAAGACAGAATGCAAGACATCTCCCGCCAACAACTCCTTAGACCGATTGCGTGTTGAAATGGTAATACTCTTAGGTTCACGGGGAAGTATTAAAATTAACTTTACATATCTCTCTTTCCAATTTTAAAAATGTGGCTACTAGTCTCACACAAATAGGCTCGACTGATTTTTGGCAAAGGTGCAAAAGTAATTTAACCGAGGGACAGATTTCTCAACAGAGGACGCTGGGGCAACTGGATAGCCACAGGCAAAAAGGTGAACCTTGACCTCAACCTCACTCCTTACGCCAAAATTAACTCACGATGGACTTACGCGTAAAATGTAAAACGAGCAAACTTTTAGAAAAATAACGTAGGAGATCATGTTTGGGATTCAGGATGAAGCTAGGAGTTCTTAGACTTAACGCCAAAAGCAAGATCTATAAGAGGCAGAACTGATAAATTGGACATCGTCGAAATTAAAATCTTTTGCTTTGTGAAAGATCCTGTTTGGAGGATGGAAAGATTACAGACTGGGAGAAATACCTGCCAATCGTGTATCCGACAAAAAATGAGCGTCAGGAACATAGGAAAAATGCAACGGTAGAAAAGAAAAACTCAATTAGAATATAGGCCAAAAAAAAAAAAACAAAAACAAGAAACAAAACAAAAAATCACAACAACAACCCCATGAAGAGACATTTCACCCGAGAGGGCACATGGGTGATAAATAAAAACAGGAAAAAGATGCTTAATGCCACTCCAGAAATCAGGGAAATGCAACTCAAAACCACAATGAAGTGTCACTTCATATATATCAGAATGGCCAAAATAAACACAGAGCGCCCACGCCAAACGCTGGTGAAGATGCAGAGAGAGAGGCTCACTCATGCAGTGCTGGTGGCACTGTAAGGTGGCACAGCTACCCCGGAAGGCGGTTTGGCAATTCCTTTTAAAACTCGACATGCAGGCACCACGCACGGGACCCAGCCGTCTCCCTCCTGGGAATTTATCCCAGAGAAATGAAAACTACATTCGGACAAGAACCAGGACAGAGATGTTCCTAGCAGCTTTATTCGTAAATGCCCTGAGCTGCAAACGACCTGTCAGACGCCCTCGGATGGGCAGACGGTTAAACACGCCAGCATATGCACAGCGTGGGACACCACACGGCGACAAAAGGGAATGAGCCACTGCCACGTACAACCGCTGGACGAAGCGCGAGGGAATTACGCCGGATGAAAAAGAGCCGAGCTCAAAGGTCGCACGGCGTGTGATGCCATTTCTATAACATTCTCACAGAGACGGAGATTAGAGCAGCGGGGGCCAGGGGTTAGCGGCGGGGGCCAGGAGTCAGACGTGACTGTCGGTGGTGACGGGCGGGAGCCATGTGGCGATGGGACCGTCTTTATCTTGACTGTGGCGACGGTTACACAAAACTACGCATGTGACACAGCTGTGTCGGACTCGACACACACGTACAGTTGTCCCTCGGTCTCTGCAGGAGACTGGTTCCAGGACCCTCGCAGATACCCAAAGACATCGCTGCTCAGGGCCCTTCTAGAAAATGTACTGCAAATCACCTCCAGGCTACCTTTATATACCTGTGACGACGTACGTGCTGTGAAAACTGTGGCCACACCGTACCGTTCAGGGGACAATGTCACGAGAGACGGTGGTGCCACCGTCCACGACCTACGACCTACGGACACGTCAGCAACAACGTAACCATTTCTATTTTTCACATATTGTTGGCCCACTCGCCGGTCCCTCGAGGGCCGACGGTGCAGGCAGATCGACGCTCATGTCACCAGTGAGACCCGGGGTTCTGGCTGGACTCTGTCTTGGGGTTTCACGCAGGATGTTGCCAGCGTGTGTGTGTGTTGGGGGGGAGTGCCGGGTGAAGGGTACACGGGACCGCCCTGTGTGTTCCCGGCAACTTCCTGTGACTCTATAGTTATTTAGAAATGAAGTTTTTAAAGACGTGACGACTAGAAAACTTATTATCGCGTACGCGGTTCACGTGACACTTCTAGGGGCCGGGCTGGTTTAGAACTGGAGCCAACACAATCCGGGCTACTGTCTGTCGAGAATGCGGTTTTTTTCGGCCTTTTAGAGAAGTTTTTAGAGAAGTTTTAGGTTTACAGGAAGGCTGAGCAGAAGGAACGGTTCCTAGCTAAGCCCTGCACGCGCGATTTCTTGTAGCGTTAACGCCACGCATTAGAACAGCACGTCGTTATGACCGATGAGCCAGGGTCGACCGTTATTCCTAGCAGCTGAGGTCCATATTTATATTAAGAGTCCCTCTGTGTTGTTCTATGGGTTTGGACAAACGTGAAATGACCTGCGGCCACCATTCCAGTCTCGAATAGAGTCTATTCACTTCATCCTCACAACGGCCCCATTTCACAGCTGAGGAAACCAAGGCGCAGGGAGGTTAAACACGTTGCCAGGATCATGCCCGAGGGACCACGGGTGGGGCTCAGATTCCCACCTGGCTGCTCGCCAGGCTCCCAGCCCTGCAGGAGCCACGGGGCCTTCCTGCCCCTCCCTAGACAGCGCGAGTGTGAACCGAACAGCCGCCAGAGGACCGGGCACTGTCGAGACTCAGCCTGGCAGCCCCTCCAAGCCCCTGGAGCCAGTGGCGGCCGCCACCTGCTAATGAGCTCCCAGCACTGACAGCAAAGGCTGGCCTCGGCCTGGGCACCGCCTGGCTCCCTGGCAGCGGCATGAGGCTCCCAGGCTGTCCCCAGCCTGCGTGGCAGGGCTCGGATCTGCCACTGCCCCTGGAGTGGCTGCCTTCGGACTCCTGGTCTCAGCCTCCCTGCAGGCACGGCGTGCGGGGAGCAGCTGGTGAGAGCCACCTTGACTTGGGGGGCGGCGTGGAGGGGAGGGGAAGTTGTGGCCCGGAGCCCACCGAGCGCTACAGAAACATACGACGGAACGAGTCTTCACGGCACGCAGAGCAGATTGCGGTGCGTCGGAGATGTGATGTTTTAGAGAAATGAGTGTCAGCTCCGGTTACGGAAGCACAAACAAACCCAAACAACAGATCTGTGGAAGCTGCTGGCTTCCCGGCTGCCAGGACGCTTCGGGGGGCCCAGGAGGGGTGAGGGCAGTGTTCGCCGAGGCCGGCGCTCCGCCGAGCTCTGAGCTTGAGCACCAAGGCCTCGTCCTGAAATCTCGAGGGGCGGGGGACACCTCCCGAGCTCCCCATCACCCCCCCTCAATTCCTGGCCACTCCACCTGCTGTCTCAACAGACCCCATGGGCCTGCTCCCGCTCACGACTGGTCACCCCGACGGTCACCCTCCTCTCCTGGGTGACCGAGGATGGGGGGTCATCCCCAGTCCCACTGCTGCGGGCTTCAGCTCCTCTCCCCTTTCGGGGGGAATTTCTCTTCTCTTCCCAGCGCCGCTGCCCGCATGTGGGTGGACAGAAGAGGAACAGCGAGGCTATTTGTGAAGACCACCGGGAGCGACCAAGAATCTGGTGCTATCACACGGCCACTGCCCTCGGCAGGCTGCGGGCCATGCTGCCGACCCCCCGGGCCCCTCGTGGCAGCTCCCCGGCGATGACGCCCTCGGATGCTCAGACCTGGCCCGTGGACCTGGGATGCTCCCCAGAACGCCTCGTTTCTGTCCCCATGCGGGGAGGAGAGGGCTGTTTCGCCAGGGAGGATGACAAAGTATTAATAATTCAGCCTCTATGGCTGATACCCTGGTGTCATAGAGCCTTTTCCTCTACAGGCAAAAAGCACTTAAGATTCCATTTATATCAGCCTCACATGCCCTGCGGGCTGGGACGCCTGGAGCCGGGAGGGGCCCCACGGCAGCAAGTGTCCCTCCGCACAGGCGTCTGCCTGTGGCTTCACGGCAACCTGAACCCTCCTGCCGCGTCCTGTGAAGCCAGCTACCTGGGGGTGGGGGAGGGGCACCTGTCCCTGGTTCTTGTCTTTCCTCTCTTTTGGGGAGGGCGGCCGCACCTGCCATCCTCACCAGGCTGCTCCAGCTGGGCCTTCGCTGTCCACAAGGAAGCCCCGCCCACACGCGGCCAATAACATTTAAATTCATTAAAGAGGGATAAAATTAAAACTCCAGCTGTTCAGTGGCGACAGGCACATTTCCAGGGCTTGATGGCCATGTGTGTCTAGGCTACCACAGTGGACGGGGACCCACCACCGCAGAATTCTACTGGCCGGTCCTGTTCCAGGAGGTCTGGTCAGTGTCACAAACAAGCGTGTTTTAAACACGACTGAGTGAGATGCACAGGGAGCCACAGGAGCCCGCAGAGGGAAACTCGGGTATGAGTGGGCGTCACGGCGAGCCCCCTGCAGGCTGGCTGGGGCTTCGGCCGTAGAGGGGAGAGCATTCCAGCGTCGGGGGCAGCGAGGCTGGGGAACAGTGCGCCTGGGAGCAGAGCGCGAGGGAAGCCTGGAGAGGCAGGTGGGCGTCTGGGCCAGACCCCATGGGCAGGCGGGCTGTGTGCCCCTGTGGCCGGACCTGGCCCTGCTGGCCCCGTGTCTGGTCTGGCTGGACCACCGCACCAGTGAAGCTGGCCACCTCACCTACTCTGTAACGCCACGTGCCAGCCTGACTGGGGACGGCTGCCCCCGAGACAGCACGCCAAAAATGACCGGAGGGTCCTATGGAAGCGAGGATGTGGAGCTCGCACTTACCCTGGGGGTGGAGGGCACCACTGACAAGCTCTGGGGACTGAGGGTGGCAGGTCGTTAGCAGCAGATTCCTTGGAAGGCCCCACATAGCCCCAGGGGGCTTTTTCATTAATAAGTTTGCAGGTGTCAGGGGAGGGGGTGTCAGGGGAGGGTCGCAGCCTGCCCTCTGCTCCCCCAGGGGATTAACTGGCTATCTATTTTAAAACCTCGTTTTGGTCATAAGGTTAATACGACCACAATATAGCATTTTTGAAAATTAAGAAAAGAAAAAAATTAGTCATAATCATAATGTCCAAAGAAACTGATACATCTTCCCCCAACCCAAGCTGCCCAGTGCTACTTTCATTTGTACTAAACGATAGTGTGTAAAATTAAAAATTCGGTGTCTCCATCTCAGGAGCCACATCTCAAGTGCTCCCGAGCCACACGAAGCCAGTGGCACTGGGTGGGACACCTCTGTCTTGGCAGAGAGCCGAGCCGGGCAGCACTGCCCTGAGCGCCTGGTCCGCGCGTCAGGCCCTCACGTAGATTTTAATCGACGTGCACGTGATTCGCGACCTGCTCTGCGTTTGCCACACCGGGAATGTCCCCGTCACCACGGTCTCGACAAGCACTGCACACTCCCATCCGCAGCACTGAGGCTCTGAACCTTTGGCGGGGCACAGACCCCTTGGGAAGTCGGATGGTGCCCCCCTCCTCAGAAAGATGCACCCCCATGAGCACGCATGCAGAAAGTGGCATGAGATTTCGGGCGGCTCACGGACCCCGGCTAAAACCTTGACCTTGCAGATAAAACGTCATCGATTTATCTCTCCTGCGGTTGGACGTTTAGGTTTTCCGCTCTTTTTCCTCCATTATAAAACACACCGTGATGGACATCTTCATGCAGACGTGTTTGATTTCTGTCGTCGAGATCATTTCTTAGGACGCGTTCCGGAAGGGACACTTTGATTTGGGGGGTAGGAGCTATGTGTCGGTTCTTCATATGTCACCGGTGCTCTTCCCATGGGTGGGTGGGGCCGGCTGACAGGCACACGGCGGTGCACACGGGGTGGGGTCCTGTCACAGGTCGCTCTCGCTCACCTGGCCCTTGAGACTGGACCAGGTGCCTTTCAGGACAGAAGCGAGTGGCGGGCTGGCCGCTGCTCTGCCTGGTGGTCTCGCTGACCTTTGCCCCAGTCTGAAGCCTTGATGCCTGACCACAGAAGGTGGAACCAGGAGCCACAGCTCGCCCTGCTCGGAGAACTCAGACCTCAGCGGGGAGAGGGTCAGTCCCCACCGGGCCTCGAACGCTCATTTGTTTAAGGATTTTTGGCCATCACTGTGCTGGGGGCTGGGGAGGTTATGGCAGGTGGCCTCACCACCGAGGGACCAGGCCCTGCCCGGTTATGCCCACAGGTGGCACACAGATGGACACTGCCATTTTTAACCACTCACCCCTTCTGTGAACTACCTACCATATAACAAAATATTTGGGGGTCTCTCAGAATGGGGAGGCTGTTCCTCCTCTCCCATCCCCAGCCACACACACTCAGCCTCCATGTGTAGTTCTTTGGTTCTGCCACCAGAGGGAACCCGTGAGCCAGCCTGCCTTGTCCCCTCCTGGGGACCCAATTCCCAGTTAAACAGGAGCCTTTGCTCTAGCAGCAGCTAGGGGCCCATGCACGTCCTCCAAGCCCAGCCCCCTGAGGGGTGTCCCGTCCAGCCAGATCCTGTGCTCCGGGTCGCCAGCCCAGACCCCTCTCTGCCCGAGGAGCGGAGGCCATGCCTCTCTCCCTCTGGTCCCCTCACGGGTTCGTCCACCCCATCTGCACACTGGGAACCCCCGGGGGGCTCAAACACTGCCCACGCCCTGGCCCCACCCGCAGCGGTCCTGGAGCCATTGGTCTGGGTGTGGCCTGGGCATCAAGACTTTTCAAATCCACCCTGGGCATTCTCACGACCGCGGGAAAGCCTGCTCTGCTGCCGTCCAGAGCCTTCCACGCAGTCTGGGGGTCCCAGTCCCTCGCCCGCGGGCGCTGTGCAGGTGGGAGGGAGTAGAGGGGTTCCAGCTTTGCTTCCAGGGTCCCCAACGTAGTGGGGGACACAGGAACCCCACACTCAGCAAGAGGGAGCAAGCGAATGGGCCCAGTGCCCAAACCTGGCTCGGGCAGAGTCACCGTCTAAAAAATGCAAGTTCTGGGCCCCACGCCTGCCCTCTTTCGGAATCCAAATCTGAACTTCCCTTAAGCTCCCAGCAACCTGCCACGAACAGCGGTGGGGATCCGGTGTCACAAACTGGCCAGAGGAGCAGCCACACGGAATTGCTAGGGCCTGTGGCAAAGGAGGGATCACCTAGGAATCGTAGCTCTGAGCGGACGGATGACCCCTAAACTAGACCAGGAGGGCAGGGACCCAGAAGGCACAGGCACCGTTCCCGAAGCTTTAGCCCAGGGAGGCCTCGCTCACACGGGGCCGCCGAGCCCCGTGCCTGACAGACACCGCCCAGCGTCAGCCCAGGAGTCCGCACGCAGTTCTGAGTGGAGCTCTCCAGTTCAGCAGTGGGACAATCGCCTGGAAGACCAGCCAGCCATAGAAAGGCGGGAAGTCCTGACACACGCTAGGTGACGTGGATGGACCTCGAGGACATTATCCTGAGTGAAAGAAGCTGAACACAAGAGGCCACACGTGTATGACCCCATTGATAAAGAAACGTCCAGAACAGGCAAATCTACAGACAGAAAGCAGGGGGTTGTCAGGGGGCTGGGGAGGATGTTGACAGTCGCGGAGGGTGGGGGGCGCTGGAGGAGGGGGACGGGGAGTGACCGGCAATGCACGGGGCTTCTGGGGTGATGGAAACGTTACAGAACTAGATAGAGGTGCCGGCTGCACTGTAATGGGAACGCACTGACTGCCACGGAATTGAACGATTCGAAATGGTTCTGTTAGCAAATTTCTGTCATGTGCATCTCACTTCAGTTTAAAAAAACAAAACGATTTCCTTCCTCTAGGGCCCCATGTCTGTCTGAGGCGGTCAGAAGCTCTAGGAGGCCTCAGCCCCGTACTGCTGTCCTGTGCATTGCAGGGCGCTGAGCAGCACCCCTGGTCTCTACCCGCCAGATGCCAGTAGCACCCCGATCATGACGAACATGTCTCCTGACGTTGCCACACATCCCCTGGGGGCAGAATCGGCCCCAGGTGAGACCCACTGCTCTCGAAGCATGGGGCTTTCCCGGGCGTCTGGACTGCATGAACTAGGGGTTCTCACAGGCAGCCGGGGTGCAGACCACCAAGGAAGACAGGTGAATTTTCAGGGTGACCGCATGAAACAAGCATTACCACCCCCCATCTTACAAATGAAGAAACGGGCTCCAAGAAGGTGGGGGTCGGGGGCCCACGCCAACCAGGCCCCCCAGACCCGAATCCCAGCTCCTTAAGCAATCAGGCCGCTGACCGGAGCAGGACGGGCTGGGCCCTGACTCTGGCTCTGCCGCTAAGAGGGGCAGCCTCGGGCTGGAGGCCGGGCCGGTCACCTCTCTAGGGCAGAGTGAAGACGAGCTGGGAGACCTGTCCCTCTGCCTCGCCCGGGGCGTGCCAGACACGGCAGGCATCACTGCACTGCCGACGTGGCACCACCAGGGGGAGCTCTAAGCCGTGCCCGCAGGACCCGGGGTGGGGGTGCGGGGTGTATGTGTTGGGGGGTTGGAGCTGGGTTCATTCCCTGCCTGGCTCTCTGGTCAGAAGCACCACGAGCTCAGGAACCTCATCCAGCACCTGGGGCCCTGGCTCAGCACTGGCTGCTCCTCTGTGTGGACCCCAGGACTCGAAACCAAGGTTATCCGCCCACCTCGGGCTTGAACGCACCTCGTCTCATGGAGGGGACGAAGCAGAAAGGATCGTCTCAAATTCTTTTCCGCTGAGGCCGGCAAAGCGCTCCACACCCCTACGCCCCGCTCCTCTGCCCCCGAGCTCACACGGGGGCCGAGTGACCCGGCACGCTCCAGGCCTGGCGGAGACCCGGCCGGGGTGGCACCCGGCTCGGCTCGTGTGCCGGCTGGTGACCTCTGGCAAGTCCCTGAACCCCTGTGAGCCTGGCTTTCTCCCTCTATGCACCGGAGCGATAGCAGAGCACCCTCGCAGGGCCCGGGGAGCTTGTGAGCATCAAAGGAAGTGACCATGGCACGTGCTTGGCGCCCACACGACGCTCGAACCACCCGAACGCCGCACAGGCCAGGCCGGCTGCCTAACCTCGGTGCTTACTGCCACTGCCACCTCCACTGTCACCACCGTCCGCCCAGAAACCTAGCGGGAGTGAGGACCACAGGAGAGCTCAGGGAGGGGCACAGAAGCCAGTGGTGGTGGCCGCTCCGGGCTGGCGGGAGCCCGCTGTTCACGAGCCTTGTGCCCAACCTCCTCTCCGGGGCCCTGACGCCCCCTAAGGATGCCGCGTGGTGGCTGTGACAACCGCCCGCCATCGGGCCTGCAGCGGGCGCCGACCCCTCGGTAGTGTAGCGGGGTGGGACGCGGCGGAACGGCCCTGGAGTGGGGGGAGCCGGCGCCCGCGGCGGCAGCGGGACAGGACGCGGGGCGCCCTCGGGGCTCCGCGAGCAGAGCCGGCGGCACGCGCGCTGCTCCCCACGCGCCCGGACGGGGGTCGGGGACTCACCCGCTCTCGCTCTCCGGGAACACGGAGCTGCCCTCGGCCAGCGCGGCGCTGACGGGCGACAGGCAGAAGGGTGAGGAGAAGGCGTCGGAGTCGGAGTCGAAGGAGCTGTCCCCGCTCACGCCCTCGGCGGACAGGGCCAGGGAGCCTTCCTCCTCGCCCGCCCCGTCCTGCGGCCCGACCGCGGACGCGCTTCCCGAGTCGCCGCGGGCCGGCGGGCAGTGGGAGGCCGGGAGGGGGCCGCCCGTCCCCGGGCCCCCGGCCAGCTTCTCCCCGTCCTCGCGCGAAGGGCTGACGTGCACAGCGTCCCGGAGGCTCTGGGCCACCGCCAGGATGTCCTCATCCCTGGGGATCAGGGCGGGCCGTGGCTCCGGGGGCGCGGGCCGGCCCCGCAGGCGGGGTGCCTTCCGCACCGGGGAGCTCTCGGGCGTGATGTAACGCAGGGCCTCCTCGTCTTGCCTCTGGATCCGAGAGTTGGGGACCCACGCGAGGATGAGGGTGGCCCCCAGCAGCTCATCCTTCTCCATGTACAAGCACAGGTAGCCTGTGGGGGCGAGGGACAGCGGTCAGCGGCGCAAGGCAGGGCCGCTGACTGGTTTCTCGTGGTGGCCACACACTGGAGAGCGACCCGTGGGCTTGACACGGCCCGGCTGGGCAGACACGCCCGGACTCGGTGGAGCGTGGGGCGGGGGAAGCTGTGCGCTCGCTGGCACACGAGCTCTGCAGATCCGGGGGCTCCGGGCCCCCAGCAGTGGCCTGGCTGTGCTTTTCCAAGCACGGGGAGCCCCGCCTGTCCACTGTCTGGTGGCCCCAAAGCCTTCGTGCCTGCCTGCAGTCAGCCTCCCGGCCTGGGCCGGCCCAGGTGCTGGGCTCAGCACCAGTAGGAGGGACATAGGCTGCAGACTTCAGTCTGCCTCACAGGAGGGCCACGTTCAAGGTGAGTGGCTGGCTCCGGCCTTTTCCGGTCGGCTGCAGCCCTCAGCATCTTTTCTTTCATGCGGCTTGTTGGAAGATGGGGTCATCTCGCGATGCCACCCACCGGATTGCTGACAAGGACGGAGGGCAGTCTCTCCAAAGCGGGGGAACGGGCGGGCTCTCTGGGCTCCTGAACACTCATTTTGGGGGAATGGTGGCATTTCCTACTGCAGCACCTGCCATTTTGGGGTGTCCTGATTCTGGGCCTGTCATGCTGGGTCCCCAGGGCTCCTGGTCTCTGCTCCGAAAAGCCTCTCGGGCAGGAGCTAGGGCCCCCCACATCCCTCGGGGCTCCAGCCCCAGCCAGAATCTCCTTAGCTCAGCTTCGTGTCCAAAACAGGGGGACGCCCAGGGCCCGTCAGCCAGTCGTGCGTAAGGGTGACAGCTGGTGACGCCAAGGATCTCCACACTCTCGGGCCACGTGGCTTTGGGATGAGGAAGAGCCAGACGCCTCCGTCCCTCTCTCTGTCACCTGCCCCCACTACAGGCCTGCACCGCAGAGGTCTCCCTGGTCCCTCCATTTGGTACCCAGAACAGGTAACACCTCAGACCCGGGGCCGAGAACCTCCCCCCACCAACCCCCGGGGCAACAGAGTTGTCCTCTTGGTCAGGCGTCCACAGGGTCAAGGCGCGGTCAAGTGGGGGAGTGGGGCAGGAGCCTTCGAAGCTGGAGCTCAATAATTACAGCACCCAGAGAGCACACCTCAGGCCCGGGACCCCCGCCCCACCCACCCCCAACTCACCTGGGTGGTGCTGCCCCAGCCCCTGCAGCCCCTCAGGAGGGTGCACGCAGACATTGTTCTTGGAGTAGATGATCTCCCCGTCCAGGACGGAGGGGGGCCCGCCTCCACCGCCCGGGCTGAGGGTCAGGAGGTCCGAGGCTTTGGAGGAGGCCCGGCGAAGGAGGCGGCCCAGAGACATCGCGGGGGGAGTGTGCCCATCCTCCGAGCTTTGAGCTTCTGTCCAGGCACGGGGCTCTCCACACCTGCCTGGGGGAGGGAGGGAGAGGGTGCATGGGCTAAGGGCGTGCACTTGGCCGGGCGTCCTGTGGACTGCGCCCTGCCTCACACCTGTCAGCTCGCAGCGGACGCCCGTCACCTGCCGACGGGTCCCGCGAGCACGAGGCCGCACGACGGGCAGGCTGGGTTCTTAGCCGAGGCGCGAGGCGCGGCGGGCATTTGGGGCCCGTTCATTCTTCGTGGAGGGGCCGTCCTGTGCATTTTAGGGTGTTAACCAGCGACCACCCACTAGCTGCCGCTAGCGTACCCCACCCTACAGTGGGACAAGCAAAGATGTCTCCAGACATAGCAAGTGTCCCCTGGGGGCAAAACTGCCCCCACAGAGTGCCACCAAGTCCACAGGAGCCCCGCCTCCATCGCGACCTGCAGGCTGCCTCTTTGCTCTTTTCACCCCGAATCCCCTTCCTTCCTCAACTTCCTGCCCCTCTGTGCTTCCCGGGTCCCTTCCTCCTTCCCATCCTCCACCCCACCCCGCCCATCCTGTGTCCTCGTCATTCTGATGTGCAGCCTGATGTCCCAACACGCTATGGGGCCGGCTCGGCGGGGAAGGGGTGTCCTGAGTTTACACACGACTCATTCTCTGAAAAGGATAAACTAGAGACAAAACGGTCAGAACCCAGAGTAGATACAGAGCTCCTCCAGGCTCACCCCAGACAGGCGTGGCGTCCCCACGGGGCAGACGGCCATCACATGAAGAGGTGGCCAGATGCGGAGGGAAAGCCAGCACCCAGAGGCTGGCGAGAAGCAACCGTGACTCGCGCGGAACACGAAACGATCAAAGGCATGAGCCGCAGACACGTGAGCCAGCGAGGCGTCCCCTCAGCGGGGCGCGTGAGCACGGCCACCAGACGGAGCTGTGCACACGATGTGGCCTGTGCCCACGAAGCGGTGTGCAGGGTCGGCTCCTTCCCGCCGGGGTGGGTGCCCAGGTCTCGGAGCCCAGGGCGGAGCACGGGCCGGCCTCGCGGGGCGGGGGCTGGGCTGGGGACACCCACAGATGGCCTTCAACTCAAGCTCTTTGAAAGAGAAAAGGACTTGGAGCCGGTATGAGGAAATCACCGGTGGGAACGGATGCGCCCAGTGTGGTCCCTCCAGACGAGGGAGCGCGATTCCGCCTTAAGGGGAAGAATTCCCACGCCTGCCGCAGGGGCCGGCCAGACCCGGAAGGACAAATACCCCGATTCCGTTCACGCGGGGCACCCGCAGGGCTCAGATCCACAGACAGAACGCGGAGGGGTGGGTGCCAGGGGCGGGGCAGGGCGCGGGAAGGAGAGGCATGGGACGTGAGTGTCCGACGGGGACCGAGTGTCCGTCTGGGACCACGAGGCTCCAGAGATGCGGGCCGTGACGGCCGCATGACCCCGCGGACGGCCCGACGCTGCAGAACTGCACGCTGAAGCACGGCCGGAGCGGCAGGTCGCATGCCGCGCATTCGCCGTGACAAGGTCAGCTGGAAGCGTCGCCCTTTGGCGGCCGGTGTCGGGTACAGTGTATTGTTCCGTGAACTCTCTGTATTTTGTACACATCTTCCAAACTCCAGAACTGATTTCGATGCTCCCTAAATCGAGTTCTTCCTGTCTCCAGTGCTT
>NW_024355990.1:1888558-1900473 GCF_902729225.1 Pteropus medius | reverse complement strand
CGCCTGGAAGACCAGCCAGCCATAGAAAGGCAGGAAGTCCTGACACACGCTAGGTGACGTGGATGGACCTCGAGGACATTATCCTGAGTGAAAGAAGCTGAACACAAGAGGCCACACGTGTACGACCCCATTGATAAAGAAACGTCCAGAACAGGCAAATCTACAGACACAGGAAAGTTAAGACCGCAAGCTGTCAGCTGGGGAGGACCGCAAAAGTGAGGTGGGGGGGCTGGAGGAGGGGGACGGGGAGTGACCGGCAATGCACGGGGCTTCTGGGGTGATGGAAACGTTACAGAACTAGATAGAGGTGCCGGCTGCACTGTAATGGGAACGCACTGACTGCCACGGAATTGAACGATTCGAAATGGTTCTGTTAGCAAATTTCTGTCATGTGCATCTCACTTCAGTTTAAAAAAACAAAACGATTTCCTTCCTCTAGGGCCCCATGTCTGTCTGAGGCGGTCAGAAGCTCTAGGAGGCCTCAGCCCCGTACTGCTGTCCTGTGCATTGCAGGGCGCTGAGCAGCACCCCTGGTCTCTACCCGCCAGATGCCAGTAGCACCCCGATCGTGACGAACATGTCTCCTGACGTTGCCACACATCCCCTGGGGGCAGAATCGGCCCCAGGTGAGACCCACTGCTCTCGAAGCATGGGACTTTCCCGGGCGTCTGGACTGCATGAACTGGGGGTTCTCACAGGCAGCCGGGGTGCAGACCACCAAGGAAGACAGGTGAATTTTCAGGGTGACCGCATGAAACAAGCATTACCACCCCCCATCTTACAAATGAAGAAACGGGCTCCAAGAAGGTGGGGGTAGGGGGCCCACGCCAACCAGGCCCCCCAGACCCGAATCCCAGCTCCTTAAGCAATCAGGCCGCTGACCGGAGCAGGACGGGCTGGGCCCTGACTCTGGCTCTGCCGCTAAGAGGGGCAGCCTCGGGCTGGAGGCCGGGCCGGTCACCTCTCTAGGGCAGAGTGAAGACGAGCTGGGAGACCTGTCCCTCTGCCTCGCCCGGGGCGTGCCAGACACCGCAGGCATCACTGCACTGCCGACGTGGCACCACCAGGGGGAGCTCTAAGCCGTGCCCGCAGGACCCGGGGTGGGGGTGCGGGGTGTATGTGTTGGGGGGTTGGAGCTGGGTTCATTCCCTGCCTGGCTCTCTGGTCAGAAGCACCACGAGCTCAGGAACCTCATCCAGCACCTGGGGCCCTGGCTCAGCACTGGCTGCTCCTCTGTGTGGACCCCAGGACTCGAAACCAAGGTTATCCGCCCACCTCGGGCTTGAACGCACCTCGTCTCATGGAGGGGACGAAGCAGAAAGGATCGTCTCAAATTCTTTTCCGCTGAGGCCGGCAAAGCGCTCCACACCCCTACGCCCCGCTCCTCTGCCCCCGAGCTCACACGGGGGCCGAGTGACCCGGCACGCTCCAGGCCTGGCGGAGACCCGGCCGGGGTGGCACCCGGCTCGGCTCGTGTGCCGGCTGGTGACCTCTGGCAAGTCCCTGAACCCCTGTGAGCCTGGCTTTCTCCCTCTATGCACCGGAGCGATAGCAGAGCACCCTCGCAGGGCCCGGGGAGCTTGTGAGCATCAGAGTAAGTGACCATGGCACGTGCCTGGCGCCCACACGACGCTCGAACCACCCGAACGCGGCACAGGCCAGGCTGGCTGCCTAACCTCGGTGCTTACTGCCACTGCCACCTCCACTGTCACCACCGTCCGCCCAGAAACCTAGTGGGAGTGAGGACCACAGGAGAGCTCAGGGAGGGGCACAGAAGCCAGGGGTGGTGGCCGCTCCGGGCTGGCGGGAGCCCGCTGTTCACGAGCCTTGTGCCCAACCTCCTCTCTGGGGCCCCGACGCCCCCTAAGGATGCCGCGTGGTGGCTGTGACAACCGCCCGCCATCGGGCCCGCAGCAGGCGCCGACCCCTCGGTAG
Source organism: Pteropus medius (assembly GCF_902729225.1). Taxonomy (NCBI): domain Eukaryota; kingdom Metazoa; phylum Chordata; class Mammalia; order Chiroptera; family Pteropodidae; genus Pteropus; species Pteropus medius. Next base: position 1,898,538 of record NW_024355990.1, on the reverse strand, counting down.
TGTAGCGGGGTGGGACGCGGCGGAACGGCCCTGGAGTGGGGGGAGCCGGCGCCCGCGGCGGCAGCGGGACAGGACGCGGGGCGCCCTCGGGGCTCCGCGAGCAGAGCCGGCGGCACGCGCGCTGCTCCCCACGCGCCCGGACGGGGGTCGGGGACTCACCCGCTCTCGCTCTCCGGGAACACGGAGCTGCCCTCGGCCAGCGCGGCGCTGACGGGCGACAGGCAGAAGGGTGAGGAGAAGGCGTCGGAGTCGGAGTCGAAGGAGCTGTCCCCGCTCACGCCCTCGGCGGACAGGGCCAGGGAGCCTTCCTCCTCGCCCGCCCCGTCCTGCGGCCCGACCGCGGACGCGCTTCCCGAGTCGCCGCGGGCCGGCGGGCAGTGGGAGGCCGGGAGGGGGCCGCCCGTCCCCGGGCCCCCGGCCAGCTTCTCCCCGTCCTCGCGCGAAGGGCTGACGTGCACAGCGTCCCGGAGGCTCTGGGCCACCGCCAGGATGTCCTCATCCCTGGGGATCAGGGCGGGCCGTGGCTCCGGGGGCGCGGGCCGGCCCCGCAGGCGGGGTGCCTTCCGCACCGGGGAGCTCTCGGGCGTGATGTAACGCAGGGCCTCCTCGTCTTGCCTCTGGATCCGAGAGTTGGGGACCCACGCGAGGATGAGGGTGGCCCCCAGCAGCTCATCCTTCTCCATGTACAAGCACAGGTAGCCTGTGGGGGCGGGGGACAGCGGTCAGCGGCGCAAGGCAGGGCCGCTGTCTGGTTTCTCGTGGTGGCCACACACTGGGGAGCGACCCGTGGGCTTGACACGGCCCGGCTGGGCAGACACGCCCGGACTCGGTGGAGCGTGGGGCGGGGGAAGCTGTGCGCTTGCTGGCACACGAGGTCTGCAGATCCGGGAGCTCCGGGCCCCCAGCGGTGGCCTGGCTGTGCTTTTCCAAGCACGGGGAGCCCCGCCTGTCCACTGTCTGGTGGCCCCAAAGCCTTCGTGCCTGCCTGCAGTCAGCCTCCCGGCCTGGGCCGGCCCAGGTGCTGGGCTCAGCACCAGTAGGAGGGACGTAGGCTGCAGACTTCAGTCGGCCTCACAGGAGGGCCACGTTCAAGGTGAGTGGCTGGCTCCGGCCTTTTCCGGTCGGCTGCAGCCCTCAGCATCTTTTCTTTCGTGCGGCTTGTTGGAAGATGGGGTCATCTCGCGATGCCACCCACCGGATTGCTGACAAGGACGGAGGGCAGTCTCTCCAAAGCGGGGGAACGGGCGGGCTCTCTGGGCTCCTAAACACTCATTTTGGGGGAATGGTGGCATTTCCTACTGCAGCACCTGCCATTTTGGGGTGTCCTGATTCTGGGCCTGTCATGCTGGGTCCCCAGGGCTCCTGGTCTCTGCTCCGAAAAGCCTCTCGGGCAGGAGCTAGGGCCCCCCACATCCCTCGGGGCTCCAGCCCCAGCCAGAATCTCCTTAGCTCAGCTTCGTGTCCAAAACAGGGGGACGCCCAGGGCCCGTCAGCCAGTCGTGCGTAAGGGTGACAGCTGGTGACGCCAAGGATCTCCACACTCTCGGGCCACGTGGCTTTGGGATGAGGAAGAGCCAGACGCCTCCGTCCCTCTCTCTGTCACCTGCCCCCACTACAGGCCTGCACCGCAGAGGTCTCCACAAGTCACCCTGGTCCCTCCGTTTGGTACCCAGAACAGGTAACACCTCAGACCCAGGGCCTAGAACCTCCCCCCACCAACCCTCGGGGCAACAGAGTTGTCCTCTTGGTCAGGCGTCCACAGGGTCAAGGCGCGGTCAAGTGGGGGAGTGGGGCAGGAGCCTTCGAAGCTGGAGCTCAATAATTACAGCACCCAGAGAGCACACCTCAGGCCCGGGACCCCCGCCCCACCCACCCCCAACTCACCTGGGTGGTGCTGCCCCAGCCCCTGCAGCCCCTCAGGAGGGTGCACGCAGACATTGTTCTTGGAGTAGATGATCTCCCCGTCCAGGACGGAGGGGGGCCCGCCTCCACCGCCCGGGCTGAGGGTCAGGAGGTCCGAGGCTTTGGAGGAGGCCCGGCGAAGGAGGCGGCCCAGAGACATCGCGGGGGGAGTGTGCCCATCCTCCGAGCTTTGAGCTTCTGTCCAGGCACGGGGCTCTCCACACCTGCCTGGGGGAGGGAGGGAGAGGGTGCATGGGCTAAGGGCGTGCACTTGGCCGGGCGTCCTGTGGACTGCGCCCTGCCTCACACCTGTCAGCTCGCAGCGGACGCCCGTCACCTGCCGACGGGTCCCGCGAGCACGAGGCCGCACGACGGGCAGGCTGGGTTCTTAGCCGAGGCGCGAGGCGCGGCGGGCATTTGGGGCCCGTTCATTCTTCGTGGAGGGGCCGTCCTGTGCATTTTAGGGTGTTAACCAGCGACCACCCACTAGCTGCCGCTAGCATACCCCACCCTACAGTGGGACAACCAAAGATGTCTCCAGACATAGCAAGTGTCCCCTGGGGGCAAAACTGCCCCCACAGAGTGCCACCAAGTCCACAGGAGCCCCGCCTCCATCGCGACCTGCAGGCTGCCTCTTTGCTCTTTTCACCCCGAATCCCCTTCCTTCCTCAACTTCCTGCCCCTCTGTGTTTCCCGGGTCTCCTTCCTCCTTCCCATCCTCCACCCCACCCCGCCCATCCTGTGTCCTCGTCATTCTCATGTGCAGCCTGATGTCCCAACACGCTATGGGGCCGGCTCGGCAGGGAAGGGGTGTCCTGAGTTTACACACGACTCATTCTCTGAAAAGGATAAACTAGAGACAAAACGGTCAGAACCCAGAGTAGATACAGAGCTCCTCCAGGCTCACCCCAGACAGGCGTGGCGTCCCCACGGGGCAGACGGCCATCACATGAAGAGGCGGCCAGATGCGGAGGGAAAGCCAGCACCCAGAGGCTGGCGAGAAGCAACCGTGACTCGCGCGGAACACGAAACGATCAAAGGCATGAGCCGCAGACACGTGAGCCAGCGAGGCGTCCCCTCAGCGGGGCGCGTGAGCACGGCCACCAGACGGAGCTGTGAACACGATGAAATCACCGGTGGGAACGGATGCGCCCAGTGTGGTCCCTCCAGACCAGGGAGCGCGATTCCGCCTTAAGGGGAAGAATTCCCACGCCTGCGGCAGGGAGCTCTGCCCTGGAGGGCGGTGCGCTAAGGGGGCCGGCCAGACCCGGAAGGACAAATACCCCGATTCCGTTCACGCGGGGCACCCGCAGGGCTCAGATCCACAGACAGAACGCGGAGGGGTGGGTGCCAGGGGCGGGGCAGGGCGCGGGAAGGAGAGGCATGGGACGTGAGTGTCCGACGGGGACCGAGTGTCCGTCTGGGACCACGAGGCTCCAGAGATGCGGGCCGTGACGGCCGCATGACCCCGCGGACGGCCCGACGCTGCAGAACTGCACGCTGAAGCACGGCCGGAGCGGCAGGTCGCATGCCGCGCATTCGCCGTGACAAGGTCAGCTGGAAGCGTCGCCCTTTGGCGGCCGGTGTCGGGTACAGTGTATTGTTCCGTGAACTCTCTGTATTTTGTACACATCTTCCAAACTCCAGAACTGATTTCGATGCTCCCTAAATCGAGTTCTTCCTGTCTCCAGTGCTTGGATGACGGGCTCTTGGGGCCACGGAGTGAGGGCGGGGGGTTCCGGCTGGCTCGGGGGATGGGGACAGCGCACCGACCCTGGTGGGGGAGGGGCGGTGGCCGTACTGTTCTTCGCCGTCCTGGGACCAGATGGCTCAGCGCTGGAGTCTCAGCCCTTCCTGGCTCTGCGGCTGTCCCTCCTGAGCCCCCGGCTCGGTCCTCCGGTCTCCAGCCTCCATTTGTGTATTTCCAGTTGCCTCCATGGCTAAGTCACCTACACACACCATTCTGACAGGTCCCAGCGTCTTCGCCCAGAAAGATCCATCACTCTCTCCCCCATCACCGGGTTTCCCACCCTCAGCCTCACCTTGGAGATCTCCAGTCCTGGGGGGCCGGACGCCAGGTCCTCTCCCCGCCAGCCCTCCGTCACAGACATCCCTGAATTCCCGGCCACGTCCAGGGCCCGGAGTCCATTTGGCTGTGCTGAACCCGCCCCTTCTCAGGCTCCCCCGTCCCAATGCTTCCAGTGGGGGCCGTGGAACTGAGCTGGCCCCTCGGCCAGGGGTCGCGGGCTGGTCTGTGGTGAGCCAGACAGTAAATGTTTCTGGCCCCGCAGTGTGAAAGCGAGAGCAGGCGGTAAGCGGGCAGGTGCGTCTGTGCCGCGAGGCTTCGCTACAGACTCCGCGCCTGAACTTCATGCAATTTTCATGTGTCACAAAAATGTCTCCTTTCGATTCTTTCCAACCGTTTAAAAACCAACCGTCCTTAGCTCACGTACAATACAAAACAGGAGGAGGCCTTGTCTGGTCCATGGGCTGTCAGTGGCCAATCCCTAGCTTAACCGCCGTCTGGACACTTGGGGTGGGGCGCTCCTCGCTGCCCACATCACCCCCAGACCACGCTCTCCAGGAAGCCTTACTGGGAACTCCAGGTCGAGAGGTGTCTTTCCCTTATCTGTATTTTTTTAAAATTTTTTATTAAAACATAGTTGGCATACAAGAGTGTATTAGTTTCAGGTGTACAACACAGTGATTAAACACCTGCATAACCTACGACGGGATCACACGCTAAGCCAGTAACTACCGGTCACCACGCCAAGTTATCACCGTGCTGCCGACCAGTGTTCTGACTGTTTGACCACTTCGCGCCACGTGACGATCAAGTTATGAAACTTTTGAAGATTCGCACATCAACTACGTGTCGTCTTTCCGATTCATCGTCTCGCAAAGGCTGTGTCTTTTCTGGCTATGACTCCCTGGTCTGGAATATTTTTTAAATTCCAGAATTCCTCACGAACGACAGGCCGGTTAGCGAGCCACGCAGCAACGCGCCCCCCCTTTACCCAGATCGGCGGCCCGGACGCCACGCGACGCCACGTAGGATGTGGCAAACGTCCTAGCTGCGTGTTTACAAAGTGAGAAGACGTGGGGGAAACTCGCTTTATTGTCACTTGACCCATTGTCCCCCAAAGAGTGCCGTTTCGGTGAGCGATCAATGTGAAAAACTCTCGGTGAGCTTTCTCACATTCTCTAAGTCCCCGAGGGTGGTGTGTAGTTTGCACTCGGGCACACCTGAGTGCAGAGCAGCCGCGCGTAGGCGCTCGGCGGCCTCCCAGCGGCCTGTGACCTTGGGGGTGGGGGTGATGCGAGGCCCTGGCTGGTGGCGGGGGCTCCACCTCCTTCGGCATCTCAGACGGGGCAACTCCGTTTATCCACCACGACTGCCCACCAGCCTGGGCCGCAGACAACTCTCGGCCGATTCCCCAGACCAGAGCAGCTTGAAGTGACAGCGGTCTGTCACGGTTGAGCATGATTGAAAGAATGCGCCAGACGTTTTGAGAGGAAGGAACTCTAAAGTGCATGTGCTCACAGGCTGGTGCTTTCCCACACATCGTCAGCCGGAACCTCACACGAAAAAACAGGTTCGGCGCCCCCAAAAGCACTCCGAGAGCCAAGAGCCCGCAACAGGAGACCTTTGTCCTCTGGGCAGAGTTCCGGGTCCTGCCTGGCCCGGCTCCCTGGAAGCTACGACAGTCCCACCCGGATGGCTCCGGGAGGCAGAGCTTTGGGTAAGTCGGGGGACAGCTGCTGAACCAGTGCTACAAAGGCACGCTCTCTCGTTGCTCACGTGTATTTGTTCATTCGCGAACCCGTTTCGCCCACACTAAGCCCGGTTCCCAGCTTCTGGTCGCCATCGAACTGGAAGCAGACAGAATTTCCGATCTATTTTTTAAAGCTTTTTTTTTTTTTTAAATTATGAAACATACGCAGAAATATAAAAAAGACCACATGGCTCTGAACTCACACAATCCAAAAACATTTGCGTGTTTTCCATCGTCTGCGCCTTTCTTAGAATCCGAACCATGAGAAACACCACTCACTGGATTACATCATCTCTGTTTTCAGTCACTTTATATTTCCCATGTGTCGTGGGTTGAAGTATTCCGCCCCCCTCCCCAAGTTCACGTGTGCAGGTTCTGACCCCCTGGACCTCAGAATGTGACCTTCCTTGGAGACGCGTCTTTACAGAGGTCATTGAGTTAGAACTAGGCCACGAGGGTGGGCCCTCGTCCAATCAGGCCAGTGTCCTTCACGAAGAGGAAATCTGGGGACGGACACCTATATATGAGGACAGGAAGATGGCCGTCGGCAAGCCAAGGAGAGGAGCCTGGAACAGACCCTCCGTCGCGGCCTCAGAAGGCGCCAACCCTAGGACGTGTGGCCTCCGGAACTTGGAGACAGTCATGTCTGCTGTTTGAGCTGCCCGGTCTGTAGGGCTTTTCCTGGCGGCCACAGAAAACCAACACACCACGTTCTTAACAAACCGAGAAACGCAAAATATCCACCCTCCACGTTCATGGCCGAATGTGTACGTCACGTGGACGAACCATTCTTCGGCCGGCCGCCAGTGCCTGACGTTTGGTTCCCACTGAGTGGCTACTTGAATAATAAACTCTAAATCTGGATCCATAGACTGTCTGCTTCCTTGCTATTGCCCTAGGATAATTCTGGGGATTCTCGGCCACTTTCCTGCGAGGGTGAACTGGACCCCCTGACACATAGCACCCAGTGGACTTCCAAAGCTACCAGCATCATTAGAGGGCACATCTTTGCCAATGTGGTCATGGGAACAGGGTTTTCCGATGACCCGTTTACTGGAAGAGGCTGTCCTGTGTTTATTAGGCACGGGGTGCATCTTGTGAATCGTCCGTTCACGCGCGTTGCCAAGTTTTCTACTGGGGTATCGGCGTTCTTATTGATATGTAAGAACTCTTTGTATAGCAAAGATCTTAATTCTTCGCTGTAGCTGCTGTATGTGTTTTTCCTAATCTGTTGTTTGCCTTTTCACTGCGTTATCTATTTGAAATGCAGACGTCTTCCACGTCTACGCAAACCGATGGGAACTTTTCCCCAGTGATTTCTTTCTGTTGCTTTTATACTGTATGTCGTCCTTCCCGAGCCGAGGACCCGTCCATCGTCGGCTTACATTCTCTTATAACTTCGGTGTTCAGCGACCACTTTTGATATTTCAAAACCCCTCATTCGAAGCGCAGACGTACCTGGAAAGGCCACCCGCGGGCGCTCGGGTGTCGGCCAGCTGGCTGCGTGGCCGACGTTGCTGCTCCTGTGCGCCTGGTTATTTGTCCGACAGAGATGGGGCCATCGAGCGTCACTGGATTGTCACGAGGCTTGTTATAGAAAACTGTCCAGAACGCTCAGAAGGGGGCGGGGGCCGGAGTCGCGCCCCGGGGACCTGCGAGGCCTGGGCCGAGCTCTGGCCACACCTCCTCGCTTCTCCCACGTGGCGCACGTGACGGACACACGTGTGCCAACCCGTGGTCTCGCAGCAGGGACGTGCCCCAACGAGAACATTTGTCACTGGCGTGTTTCAGCCACGGGCAGGAGGCGAGGCGTTTCAGCCCCCTCCCCAGGCGCCTCCCACCCCAACGAGAGCACCACTGATAAACGCGGAAGCTCGCGGGCCACCTCAACCATGACACACGTGCCCCCGGTGCCCTGCGAACCAGGCTCTGCGCGTTGGCGGAGGACACGGGGCCCGTGCCCGGCCGGCCGCCGTCCTCATTAGGAGCCGGCAGGTCCGGGGGACCCGCCAGCCACAGGTTCCTCACTAGGACCGAAGGAACGACCCCTGAGCAAGCTGTCCAAACACATCCTTCCTGCCCGCGTCCCCCACCCTGCGTCCCGTACCCCGCAGCCGTTCCCCCTGACTCCCCCGTCCAGCTTCCCTTTGCTTCTGTTTAAAGGAGGGCTCACTGCTCTTTAAACTGCAAGGCCCATCGCGCAGGGTGCTCACGCCCACGGGTCCTGCCAGGCTCTCTCACCTCCGTCCAGGCCAGGAGCGACAGCTGTCTCTTGCCCACTTAACTGTGGGAGCCCAGAGACCCCAAGCTCCTGGCTCAGGCTGCGGGCCCTGCTCTCCCTGGTGGCCCACTCACTCCCCTGGCCCCCAGCCCCCCAACTGTAGCTTTGTGTCCTGTGATTGCCCACCGCCACAGTGGGAGGGGCTGGGGGGACACGAGAGTCGGCCCAGCACCGGGCTCGTCACCGGGGTGAATTTCCGCTTGGCTCCCACGTTCTGAGTTGGCAGTGCTCTAATTTGGCAGTTTCGTCCTCCAGCTGGTGACTCCAAATCCGAGTGTGCCCCCCACCCTGTCAGGGAGCGGGGAGAGGAGGAATAGGGCCCCAAACTGCTCAGCTGTCGCCAGGCCACCTCCCGGCGAGCGAGCACCGAGGCCGCACTCACACAGCTCAAGGTGCCCGTGGGGACAGGGCGGCTTGAGAGGCCCTCCGAGGCCTGGCCCTACCAGCCCTAGAGCACTGCCTTTAGCCGTGGGTCGCCGGACACAGTGCTTCTCAAACGAGGGGCTGGAGGCCAAACCCCTGGGCTTCTGACCCAGCAGGTCCGGGAGGTGGTGGCCTGGTGTCTGCACCCCGAGTTGAGATGGCTTACTGCTCCCCCCGCCCCCAGAAGAAGGCAGGAGGGGGCGGGGGTCTCCGACCAGAGGCAGACCACCCTCTCCAGCTGTCAGGCCAGGCTGGCACCAGCGTAAATTAATGGCATGTCAGTGGCCACGCGGTGTGCCCACCATGCCCTGCCTCCGCTTTGTCACCAGCTGGGTGTTAACCAGGATTGAGGGGCAGCTGTGGGTGGATCCAGGACGGCACGAGGCTCAGTCTCACAGCAGCCCAGAGCTCATCTGTCGCCGGAATATTAACGCAGCTCGGGCCCACCTGTCACCCGGAGCAGTGGGAAGCGCGGGGTCCTGTGTGTCCCGGGGTGTGAGCTTGAAGGAGCAGCGGGAAACGCCCGGCAGAGAAGCCTGGGTGGACAGCCCGGCCTCTGGCTCCTGGGCTCCAGGGCGCCCTGGTCAGGCGCTGGCTGCGACACCATAGGCGGACGCAGGCAGCTCTCTGTGTCCTCTCCTGTCCCTCGGTGTTCCTGTGAATCAGGGACCATGGGCAGGTTCGCTGTTAGTGTTAGGTGGCTCCGTCCTCACGGATAAGGAATCGGGCAGCAGAGGACAAGGTCCTTCTCTCCTTCAGGCCCTGAATCCCGCTGACCGGAGCCTGTTTCAGGAAGTGGCGGTCCGCTCGGCGCCATCGTGTAGGTCTCCCTCCTAGATGTCTAAAGTCCCAGCCGTCCTGGCTCCTGGCCGCTGGCTTCCTTCCGGAACTGCTCCCCGAGCCCTGAGCGCTGACCGCTGCCCGGTGGCAGCGGGGCGCTGCGGCCGGAGCACAGGCCGGGCCTGCCTGGAAGCAGCTTTGGGGAGAGGAGGAAGGTCTGGAGTCCAGGGGAGGTGGGGGAGGGGAATGGAAACGCTCCTGGCACCTGTACCCCCCTTCCCGACACCCTCACTTCCCTGATGGGTGGCCTCCGACCGCAGGGCAGCACGCATGGCCCAGCCCCTCCGCCACCTCGCCTGCTTCGACAGTTCACCTAGGAGAAGGGTGCTGGCCCCAGACCCCAGGCATCCGGCCCTGACCCCAGCATCGGGGACCCACAGGCTCCCCGGGCACCCTCTGCTCACAGGCCCTCTTCCCTAGACCCCGAGGCAGAGGACGCACGCAGAGGCTAAGTCAGACCTGGGACCTCCACGGGATCCCACGGCTGTCGGCGGGCGGGGCAAGCAGCGACACAGGGGTGCCCGGGGTCACGGGGTCACTTATAGCCTTTAGTATGGTCAGGGGGTCCACGGCAGGTCCCCATCCCCACACCAGGAGCGGGAGCCGGAAGCTTCCTAGGAGCCCTGCCTACAGGGCGGGCTCTGCGGGAGAGCATGCGGGCCACCCTAAAAGCTGTCAGGGACCGGGCGCAGGTCAAGGAAGATGGCAGTGTCAAGACACCCGCTGATGCCTCCGGTGGGGGGGCAAAGAAGATGGAG
>NW_024355990.1:1866403-1888525 GCF_902729225.1 Pteropus medius | reverse complement strand
CCAAGGCCCTGCCCCCTGCCCCAGGGCCCGGCTGACAGAAGCTGTGGGGCAGGGGGCAGCAGCCAGCGACAGGCGCACAGAGAAACTCGGAGCCCCAGGGGAAGGCCAGGTGAGCAGGAGGAGAGGGTTCCGGGGCGCACGGGGTGCTGGCNCTTTCTCCAGGCCAAGTGACTTACTCGAGCAGAGCTGGGGGCGGGGCAAGTTACGTACAATCTTTCAATGCCATCGGCAGAGATGCTAAGACACACAAAATGAGCTAACGCCCCAGAGGGAGCTGAGAGAAGCCTGGAGCCAGGAAGAGCTAGCTGACTTTTCCCATCTCTAGTAAGGATTCGGAGTTAATCGAAATCAAAGTAGCAGCCTGAGATGCTCAAAGCACTTCGTACCAGGACAACAAGCCTGCTCCTCAGATCCTCAGAGATGAGGGCAGAGCGAGGAACGGCTCAAGGTAGACCCCGACAGCGATAAAAAACTCATCTCCTCCAACGGTTTACTTAGTGTTTTTATTTCAAAATGGTTATGTCCGCGTTGACTTTAGATAAGCTCCTGCGTCCGTGACATCTCTGAAAGTTCCTTTTATGATGTGCCACCAGAAGGAGGTCTTCGATCAAGTTCCAAACGCCTCGTTTTCGTTGACAGAAGACATAGCAATGCCAGCCTGGCAGCTGGCACAAGGAAGACAGAGATGGGGCCAGGCCAGGACCTGGCATGCGCATCGGCTTGCATGTTCAAAAACAAACAGAAGCAGGTCATGATTCGAAAAGGTATAAAGTAAAAATGCCAGGGCTGGTTTTTCAGTATCTGATTGCAGTGGACTAACAAGTTGAGTTTTGTGCTGCTCTGAGCTGTCAGAGGCCACGAAGTAGGGCCAGATTTTTGCAAAATAGGCTATTGTGGAATCCGAAAGGAAGGAGCAACTTGGCCTCCCCTCAGAACAAAACACACCTGCTCGGAACACAAAAAACTCGCCGCGGAAACCCCCGACTGGGAGTCACTCTTCCCTCTTCCCACTAACCCGCAGCTCTTTAAGAATTAAAACACCTTTGAGAAGCAGACTCTTGGCCACGTGTGGGTAATGCGAACTGGTGGTGAAGGTAGCTTGAGTTTGCTTCCAGGAGAGGGGTTTGGAGGTGGCTGGAGTATGGGGGTGGTGCCTGGAGAGGAAAGATGTCAGGGACCCCCCAGAAGGCCGGAGGGGAGGAGGAAGGGGGTGGGGGAGGGGAGGGGGCGGAGAAGGAGCAGCAGATTTCTCGTTTTTTGAAATCCTGTTCAGAACGGGCCCTGCTGCTGGGCTGGAGCCAGGGGACAGTGGCCTGCTGTTGACCACACACGTCCCCTCCGCCCTCTACCAGCCACATGGCCACTGACTCTTGGCCTAGAGGCAACTGCTCAGCGGCAGTGGTCCGGTGGGGCTCTCCACTAGCCACCACCCACAGGGTAAACTTCAGACATCTATTCCCCAAAATGCGGGCGCCAAGATTTGCTGATTTACGCCCGAAGAAAGAGAGAGAGTCCTTCTGGGCAGAGAGAGAGGCAGAGTCACTGAAGAGCCAGAAATGAACAAAACACGGATTGTGAAATGACGCCCTTTAGAAAAGACGCACGTCTCGGGCTCACTGTCTACCGAAAGCATGCGCGTTACCACACGCCACCGTTCCCTATGGCCGCGGTAACCGATCACCGGAAACCTAGCGGCTTCAAACACCAAACATATCATCTCACAGTCCGGAGGTCAGAAGTCCCACCTGGCCTCAAACCCAGGCGTCGGCAGCGCTGGTTCCTTCTGGAGAATCTGTTCTCCAGCCTCTCCTGGCTTCTACAATCACCCGAATTCCTCCTCCTCCAAAGCCAGTGATGGCACTTGCATTTCCTACATCACATCACTCTGACGCCAACTCTCTGCACCCCTCTTCCTCTCTCAAGGACCCTGCGGTGACACAGGCCCACAGGAGAACCCAGGACACTCTCTCATCCCCAAGTCATTTGATTAATAACCTTAATTCCATTTTTCTGTGGATGGCACAATACCAAAGACCCTGGATAGAGCTGACTTCTAATTTGGGGGGCTTTCCGTCTACACCCACTGGCCGTCACGCCCCACAAAGAGCCACTGCTCTCTGAGCAACATGTTGAGGACCCAGGCCCAGGACCAGGACGGGAGCCCCTGGACCCGTGACCCGGGGGAGCAGCTGGACGGGACAAAGGAAGGGCGCCCACTCACAGACTGGCACTGGCCCCTGGGTGGCTTCCTCAGCCCCAAACCCCAATTTCCTGTCCTGGAATAACGGGCTCGTCAAGTCCCAAACAGGGAAACAGACAGGGGCTGAGGTGCAAATGTGTCTTCTGGAACCTTTCTAGGAAAACCAAAGAAATAGCAGCCTGGAGCCACTGGGAAAGAGGCAGCACCCCGACTTCTCCCGCTCACCGCTCTGTGCCACGCACCTCGGGGCCACCCTGGGTCACGTGCTGGGACACAGAGGTCAGCCCTACCCACGTGGGGATGCGGTCCCGGCACCCCATGGGGCCAGCAGTTCCCACACACCTGAAGGACACGGCCCGTACCCATCGTGTCAGCTGCTGGCTGCATCGGGGGGAGGCAGGCAGGGAGTGGGGAGGCCACTGGACGCTCAGGAGGGTGTGATATGTGACAAAGCCCATAGGCGATTATACCCCTGGCCTTGTCACTGTCGGACTGCTTGGGAGCAAAATGCCCTGAGCTCCAATCATGTGGTCGCAGGAACCGGTTCATCTGCTTCGCCCTCAAAGCCCAACAAAAAGCGGGGATAAGACGATGCCATATTAAACACAAGCCGGGCACGCAAACGAGACCTTCCCCTCCACGAAACACCTGCTGCTCACACGCCCGGGGGAGGTCCCAGCTCCCTCTCCTTCTCAGGACCCGGCGGACCAGGCACAGGCACCACGGCCTTTTGGGAACTCCCAGCTTCACCTTCGAAGGGTGACAAAAATCCCGCAGGTGGCCCAGATCAGGGGTCCTGTTCCCTGGGAGACATGGTTTGGGAAAGCTGGGTCTCCTTCCCGCCTGCGGGCTGAGATGACCCCTCCTCTCGGTTATACTTAACTTCAAGTTATGGGATTGTTGCTGCGCACACACGTGGCGTTCGGGATTCACACGGCTACGACGGGGCTGCTGGGGGCGGGGAAGTGAGAAGCCAAGGAAGTAGGTCCTGGGAGATGAAATCGACTTTAAAAATGAGCCAGGCCTGGGGACCAAGGAAGGACTCATCCGAAAAGGCAGGGAAAGATGCGAATCCAGCCAGGAAACCGACAACCGCCTCCAAAGCGGACAAGGCGCATTGACTTCTAGATCACCCCTGTAAACTTTAAGACGCCGAGGTTCTCACTGCTGTGGCAAAGCCGGAGCCTCGCACCACCAAACAAAAATCCAATTGGGGGAAGATGGATTGAACAGCTACACGGTCCATCTCGTCTAAGGAGAGCATTTAGTTACAGAACCTGAAAAGCGAAAGGGTGTCAAAAATGGCACCCGTCAAGTATGCCCTTTGCCCCAATTCCAGATCTGCCAGAGTGTGACGACTGTTTTATCAGACTACTGAATTCAGGGTCACGCGGTGTGTAAAGAAGCACCGAACCCAAAGCGTGCAGGCCGGCGTGGACCCGGGCTCCGGTGCGCCCAGGTTATCACGGTGGTTTTGACAGTGGCCAATCCAGGAAGAGCATGGAGAAGACGTCGCCACGCCTGCCTTCGGCGGGTCCGTGCGGGTCGCTCCTCGCATTTGGCATTAGACATCCGGACACACTCGCTGTCCCCAGCTCTGCCAGAGAAGGGCAGCCGCTCAGACGGGACGACGGGCTGGGGCTCCCGCTGTTCCCTACCTCATGCTAGCCGTACGCCTGAGCTTCTCAGCCCAGCTTCTCTCCTCCTCTGAGGGTGGCCACTGAAGTTCAGAAGGCAGAGGATAAGCTTCAGATCACAAACCAGATATCAGAAAGCTCATCGAAGTAGATTTGCTAGAGATGCAAGACCAGGTGCCCGAAGGACGCACAGGTGGCCAACAGCATCAAAAACACCCCACTAAAGTGAAGGGGAAAAAACTTCCTACGGCGTTTCCCTTCAATTTTTTATTTATTTTTATTTTTTTATTTTTTGCGGGGTCGGGGGAAGAGTACAGACTTGTGCTTTCTTTTCTGGGCACTGGACTCATCGATGTTTGACGGAACACAAATACAGCAAGTTCTCATGAAACATCATAGGTAGGTTCTGTGACTTTTAAGCAAATGACCAACAACAAGACTCATTTTGCCATAGGCTAATTGATGCAAACAGTTAGGTCCCCAGGAGTCTCATCAGTGTTACAATGAAACAGTTGAATGAAACAATGTTATTCAAGGCCCTGCAACTTTATGCAGGACCTGCGGGAGCGCAGAACAACGAAGATACAATGAACACCAACAAAATTGACCTCTATGCTGCTTCACCTGCAAGCCACGCCCCCACACACACACATTGTATCAAACTAAGTAGCTGATCTTACAAGAGAGGATTAAGGCCTGTGAGAAAGTAGGGTCCCACGGCTGGGGGGAGGCACGGTAAAATATCTAACTACTCAAGATTTGTTGCCAGGCAACCCACTCACACCCCCGCCCCCGTCCCTAGAATAGCCGGCAGGGACCCAGGCCTCCCGCAAGCCCCACGAGGTTACAAAGACGAGAGTGTGTAAATATACCTCAGTGGAGAATTACGCTTTTGCTAAGGATTAACTTTCCACCTGATGAACCACACATACGAAGAATCAAAAAAAACAAAACAAAAATGTTTTTACCCATCTAGTTACAGGTGACAATCCAAATAGCGGTCCATAGTAACAGTAACAAACAGTAACGAGCCCGCAGCGGTTCCAGGTACTAGACGCTTTAGATCATCGTTGCAACAGGCCTTTGAGTTGGCTGTATTATCTCCATTTTCCAGATGGAGAAACTAAGGCACGGAGGAATTAAGTCACCACCGTGGACCGGGATTGGTGTTTAAACTTACTTCGGAGGCCATGTTTTTAACCTCCGCACTGAGCTACCCAAAACCCAGGGCAGAGAGGCCAGCACGATCGGAGGCCTGGGAAGCCCTCTGCAGACGACAGATATCAGCCACTAGTGTGACATGAAATTGGTCCCACTCCTTTGCATTTTTATGAATCACTTGGCAGAGCCAACACTGTCATCTTGTCTGCACAAAGAGAGACAGGAGCGTGTGTGCCTGTGAATGACAGAGGCCAGTCACAACAGGGGAGGTAGTGTGGCTCAGTCGTTTCTTGGGGCTGGAGCATCCTGGGCCCCTACTTCTGTCACTCTTAGCTGCATGAACTTGGGGAAGTTACTTCTCTCAGCCTCAGTGTCCCCATCTATAAAATGAGGATAATTTCAGTCTTGACTTTATGGGTTTTGTGGGTTAACTGAATTCATGCATGATAATCAGAAGCTATTTACATAATGACCATGATCATGGGGGATTAAAAACGGCTCCTGATAAAATCTTTCCTTGGTATATTCTGAGGCTCTGGTCTCCATAAATGCCCACAAGCCAACAAGTGATGCGGAACACACAGGCCTGATAATGAACTTGGTAATTACTACTAAAAGGCATTCCTCACCTTAATGATCCTTTCTTTGCAAAAGCTTCTTAAAAGGTTCTTTAAAAGTGTTTAATACTCAATTAAATGTTAATGTTTCTAATGAGGAAATTCTAAAACAAACGAGAGTTTTGAAAGTGTTCTCCTCAATCCCTGACAGGAGAGGATTCTGGGATCTGGGCCTTGGGTCCGGTGGGGCCCCCTGATGATGTGCGCATCACTTGGCCTTTTTTTGAGAACCCCTTCCCTCTTCCCATGGCAGAGAAAGCGAGGGCCGGTCACAGGGGCTGGCCAATTGTCCCAGGCTCCAGAGAAACAAACTTCTCCCCAGGAAAGAGATGGGATCCTGTCCTTTTCTATTTCTGAAAAGAATCTGAACTAGATTGTGGCCAACATAGGACACTGACTTCCCAGCGTGGGAATAACAGGATTTCAAGACTCACGGGCTTCTGGCAGGGTTCTTTAGGTTATATTTAGCGACCTTAAATTGCCTATTTTTCTCTTTCTCCTTTTTTCTATTCTTCTTTCTTCTAAAGTAAAGAACAAGGGGGAAGAACCTGGGCCTAAAGGAAGTGAGTTTCCTGACACGCGGTTCTTAACGGGGCCACCCGTCCCGAAGGCCCGGGAAGGCTAAGAGCGCGCGCGCTGTGGGGTGGACAGCACAGTTCGGGGGGCCGTGTCGGCAAACAGCAGCCCCTACGACTTCTCATCGCGTGCTCCGACCATCCAGCCAGACAAAGACCCCAAGTTCCCCGGTCCACGGTTCCAGACAGGCGGGGACCGAGTCTCCACGAATTTAGGCCCACTCCCGGCCCGGGGCGCCCCCACCGCCGCGGAGAGGGTCCCCGGGATGCTTCCCGCGTGACCCGGGGTGCTTGCGCGCCACCCCGTCTCTGCTCGGGCCCCGCACCTCCCCGGGCTGCGGCCAGCAGCTGGCTCATCCCGGGCCCCGCGGCCGCAGGCCCACGGCCCCGCGCGCCCGCCCCGTCCGCGGCGGGGAAGAGCTGCCCGGCCCCCCGCGTGTTCCTCGGACCCCGCCCCCGCGGCCCCCGGCCGGGCCCCAGTACCCACCCGGGTCCCACAGCGGGGGCCGGATTCGTGCCGGCTCCGGGAGCCGCCGCCGCCGCAACCGCTGTCGCCGCCAGTGAGGCGCGGCGGGGCGGGGACAGTGGCGAGGCCCGGCCCCCCGGCCCGCCCCCCGGCCCAACGCGGTCCCCGCCCCCGGCCCAGCTCGGCCCAACCCGGGCCCCGGCCCGCACCCCGCCCGCCCCGGCCCCCGCCGGGCCCTGCCTCGGTCGCCTTCCGCCTTATGGTCCCAGGTCCCCGGCCCCCGGCCGCCCCAATTCCTGTCCTTGCGGCCCGCCGGGGTCCCCGGCCACGGACTCTGGCCCCGACGCGAGCCCCGCGCCCCCCAGCGTGAAGGCGGCGCCCCTGGGCCCCTCCACATGCGTGCTCGCCCTCTCCATCCGGCCCTGCACTTATGTTTTTCCCCATTTGGGGTAGGAAGGGACGACACCAGGCAGAAGGCCACTGGGCATCCCTCCTGCACCGAGGATTCTTCGCAGGAAGCCCGCGGAGGGGGCGCCGAGCCCCCAGGTCTGGAGAGGAATCAGTGGGCACCAGGCTGGGGTCTTTGGTCCCCCGAAGGTGCAGCTGGCTTCGGGCCCCTTGCGCCCCCCACCACTGCTTGCAATCGCCGGCACTTAGATGTCCCAGGTACCCGGGTGCCCCGCGGGGTCCCCTGGAGGCATCGGAGGTGCCGGGCCGGACGCACGTTGACGCGGTGTCGCTTTACAGAAACTGAGTCAGGTGGGGCACGGCTCGGGCCGAGACGCAGAGCTGGAGGATCCATATTTATGCTTTAACATATTTGCATATTGAGAGTCTGTTTCTAGTGCACAGAAATGGCACAATGGCCGCCCGGCCGGCTGCCCGCCGCGCGCGCCTGGTCTCCGCCCGCCGGATGTTGACAGCGTCACCTAGCAACGGGAGATGGCGGAGCCGGGTGGCGAGGCCGGCGGGTAAGCGGGGCCGCAGGACCGCGGGGCTCAGAGCGGACCCCGCAACTCCCCCCCCGCCGTAGCCCCCGGGGCGCCCCTTCCCCTGCCACCCCTTTCCTCCCGCCTCTGCCCCTTCCGTGCCCACCCTCTGGGCCTTTCCCGCCCCCGCCCCGGCTTCTTCACCCTCTCGCCGCCCGTCCCTTTGTCCACTGCGGTACCCTCCTCCCTCTTTCCTCTCGCTCTAAGAGCACCACCCTCTAAAACCTTGGGACCCTGTCGCCCCCTCCGTAACCATGGCAACCACTATGCTTGGCAGCGTCTGCTGCGGAGCCCCTGCGGTGGCGCTGGGGAGCGGGAGACCAGCCCAGCCCCTGCCACCCTCCCGAAAGGGAGGATCCCCCCCACCAGACTTGGGGGTCCCTCCGGTCAGGCAGCCCCTCCGCCAGTGTCCTGACCACACCGAGAGGGCAGTCTGCTGAAGAGCCTGCCACCAGGCACCCGCTCTGCTCTTATGCTTCCTTTAAAAGCATAGAATGTATTTGAAAGAATTTGCCCTTTACCTTAGACGCTTCCGTATTTTTCAGTTTTTTTTTTTTAAGGTAGGTCTCTGTACCTCAGGGAAAAATCAGGTTACCTTAATTGAAAGGCTAGATATACCATATGTGACGTGTCACGGGAGAGTGAAACCTATATACCTTAGAAGTTAAGTGTGTGTGTGTGTGTGTGTGTGAAAATGCATAGAAAAACATTTGAAAGAATATACCTTAAATCTTACTATTACCACTTGAGAAGGAGAGGAAAAGTCACAGGGGATTTTTATTGTTTGTGTCACACATTTGTTTTAGTTTGACTTTTTATTTAAAACATAATACACTTGTATTTTCTGATCGGAAACAAACCGAAATAATTTTAACAACGTAACTCAGGACATTCTTTTACCGGCCAAGAGTTCGCGGAGCGTTTGTCCTTTTTGTGCGGTTTCCTCTTACTTTGTCTTCCTTTTCCCCCGTTTTGTCACAGACACGAGTATATTTAAGGCGACTTTCTGGCGTAATCTATCTGTGCCGTTCCTTTGATGTTTCGATAATTGTCTGATTCATTCATTCATTCATTCATTCACGGAGCGACTCTTTCGTGGCACCCCCGCCACGTGACAGGCATGATTTAGTTCTGGGGTTAGGGACACACATGACAAAGTCATGGCCAACGGCCAAGAGGGGAGGCAGATAATTAACAAGTAAATAGATATACAGACATCCAGGCAGTGACAAATGCCAGGGAAGGCAACGGCTATTACGTGAAACGATTATGCTGTCTCTCGGCCACCAGGTCTCACCAGGAAGGACGCTGGCCTTCTGAAGGCGAGGAGGACCAGCATAAGGAAGCCGACAGGGTAAGGTTCCCCGCGGGGCGAGTCGTGCCGGGCTCGTGTTCACTGGGAATTAAAGAGCTGGGACTTGCTCGGGGACACTCCGTACGGTCACAGAGAACCTGTTTCCCTCCACCCCACGCAACGCGTCGGTGGCCAGTCAGGGACACCAGGGACATCCTACCCTTCCATGGCCTGAGTTGTTCAGAATTCACTTCCCGAAAAGAAGGATACAAAATAATTACAAACAAAAAATAAGAGAGTTCAGATAAGTGAAAGCATGAAACGTGATCTCTTAGCGACGCTCGAAAGCTCGACGGCAGCTTTCGCGTCCGCACGTTACTCTATGGAGAATCCAACCTCACGAGATCCTTTCTACTTTGTTCCCTGATCCCCCCTCCTCCCCGCCACGGCCATAGGTATCAACGACAGAGAAGACCAGTGACCAGGAAAATGAAGAAACCGTTGATGCTCCAGAGCATTCTGAAGGGGAGGCGTAGCAATTGAAACTGAAATAGCGAGGAAGGCGAAATAAGCGAAAAAGCCAAGATGATGGCGAGGAAGCGGGAGAGCGATGGCGGAAGCGGCGATGTGAGAAGCGAAAACGATGACGAAAAGCGAGAGCGATAACGAGGCGGGGGCGATGGTCAGGAGGATTGAACGTGAGGACGAAGAGGCCGTGGAAGTGGAAGAGGCATCGCAGTTTGGAAGGGAGTCGGAGTCCGACGTGGAAACCACCTCCCCTGAAGGCAGAGTCAGTTCCATAGACCTGAGCTCCTCAGACGTCCATGCCGAGGACGCGCCCGCAGAGGAAGCCGGCCCCACGGACACGGGTGACCTGGCGAGGATGGAGGCTGATCGCGAGGACGGAGAGTCCCTCTGGCTGTCGGAATCCAGAGACGAGGAGGACACCTCCACAGAGCCACCCCCGCAGGTATTAGGCTCATCTGAGCAAACGGGTCAGGGTGCTTCTGGACGCGGGGCTGGCCAATCGGTGAGTGTCCCTGAGGTCCGTTTAATGCAGGTATTTCGCCGTCTACGTGCTTTGTCACCCCATGCGAGGAACTCGGAGGACGCCGTAAACACAAGTCGCAAATCTCTGTTAGAAATTCCTTAGCGAACTCAGGCCTGAGAATGCCGAGTGTCAGACCCGCTGAGTGTCCCCAAACCCAGACGCTCCACGTGAGGCCAGCGCATGTCCGGTCTCCAGAGCAGTGCCGTCCAGTCAAACTTCCCACGGGGACGGAAACGCTCTTTATGTGGCCATCTGTTCCGAGTGGCCACGGAGACAGAGGAACGGCTGCGATGACCCCCACGAGGAGAGCCTCGGGAACCACCCCCTTCACCCCGTTCCGGCCCCTCGCCCCGCATGAGCCAGGCTCACCTGTTGGCTTTAGGTCTGGAATGTTCCGGAAGGGAACCCGGGGGGGGGTGCAGGGCGGGGCGGGAAGCATTGCATTTCTCTGTCGTCCACTCTGGGATGCAAGCTCCCTCGCAGTGAACCCCGACAGCAGCCCTGTGAGGTGGGGACTGTTGCCATTCCCATCGCACAAACGAGGACACAGAGGCAAAGGGGCGTCCTCGCCCCGGGTCACGCAGCGGTGATGGCGGACGGTCGCTCTTTCACGGGAGCCTCACGCGATCCATAATCTCTGAGCTCTCCTTAAGCTTCATGTTTACAAATGACACACGCGACCCAGACCGCTTTTAAGAATTAACAGCGACAAAACGAACAGCGTGTTCACCTTCTAAGGTGACCACTGGATTTGAAGTGCAGGTCACCTGTGGAGCTGTAAACCCAATTCCCATCCTTGGGCCTAGTTTCTGGAAAATTCGCTGGGAAACAGCTTCCAAATTTGACCCACCAGAAGGGCAGAGACCCTGAGACGGAGCCCCATTTCCTTCCTCTTCCGAAGAGACAGGATGTAGAGTGGGGGCTGCCGAGTCCAGCCGTGTGTGGCGGCCTCGCTGACTTCTCATTAGGAAAAGCCCCGTCTGGACACCCCAGAGGTGGGCATTTGACTCGGGCTCCCCACTGATGTCACTAAGGCTCTGGATGTAGCAGACGTCATTTTAGAGCCAATGTCACTTGGAGAAATAGAGTGAGAAAGAGCGTTAGCTGGGGGTCGGGGCAGCCCGGCTTTGAACACGCCCTTGGCTGCTGCTCACACTTCAGGCAAGGTCTTTAATTCTGTGAGGCCGCCTCCCCCACAGGTAAGAGAAGCGACTAGTGTCCCCCTGCCAGGGCCGCGCAGGGTCACTGTGGCTGGGAACCTTCTCCGGTTCATCATCAGCGATAATTATTGTCAACAATAATGATTACAAGAGTCTCTTTTAAAACTAAAATGGGGCCAGGCGTTTTTATCGAGGGAAAATATTTCCTTATCGAAATGTCCCTAAAGCAGAATGGTCTGAAAGGAGAGAAGAAACGGTCCCCTTGGGGGACCGCTGTCCGGGGCTGAGGCCTTCCCATGTGCTTTCATAGAGAGGATGCTCAAAGGTGTTGCTTACCATTCTCGGGGAGATCAGCATTTGCAGGAAAGAAACCCATACCTAACAGTCACCTGTCCCTCAGTGTCCATACTTTGCTTCAAATCTAAACAGGCAGAGGCCACTCCGGGATTTCTTGTTGGGGTGGGAGACGATTTCCATTTTGACCATCTGCAAAAGCCAAATAATGTTTATCTCCAAATGGTTTTCTACTCCTTTAACAATCATGTTCGACTCTGAGCACTGTAACGAATCGCATTGAATGACCTCTCGGTCCTGATGAAGCCCTCAGTGACGCAGGCTTGGTTGTTCTTGCTCTAGAAAATGTCTCATGAGGAGCCCGTGCAGAAGGCCCCTCCCTCCGAGGCATGGCGCCGCCTCAGGCTGAGCCAGGGGAGCAGCGACAAGTCCTTCGAAGAGCTGCTCCTGAGCTTGGAGGAGCCCTTCGCATGGGGGCCAGGTACCATGGCACTTACCCGCGGGTGAGCCCCTTCACAGCCCCTCCGTGCCAGGGGTACGCCACCCATTACCTCCTTTCCTGCTCGGCTAAGAGCCAACACATAAAACTATCATTAGCAGATATGGTGAACATTTACTCTCCGCGCTAACCGATGAGGTGGGATCTGTTCTCCATTGTGCAAAGACCCTAAGAGTCATTAAGTAACTTGTCCCAGGAAGAACCAGGCCTTGACCGAGATCCGACGGCGGCCCAGCCCACAGCCCCGACCACCGTGTCTCACGGCCTCCTGGTCTCGGAGGCGAGCTCGGTGACGGCGTCCCTGGGCGCGCGCCTGTTTGCTGGGTTTCGAAGGCCCTCCCGGCACACCCCGGTCTTTGCTTCTTGGCTCCTGGGTCCCGCCGTGGTGTAAATGGGAAAACAGGGTACTTCTCTCTGCATGTGACGCAAACGCCAGGCGCCTCGCTTCCCTTACAAGCGACACGAGGACAGCACACACGTGAGCGGGTGGGACGCGGCTGGGGGCCGCCCGGCTGAGGCGGACGAGCCCACGGCCAGCTTCCTTTCCTCCAACCCTATCAGCTGCGTCCTTTCCCCCGAAATCGATCTAGTCCATCCGTACAAGCCACCTCTCCGTTCCCTATTTATGTATCCAAAAAAAGTGTCTACAGAATATATTTCCTTTTTTCCTGCCTTTAAGAGGGGACCCTTCCCCTGGGGGGCGCTGCACCCGTGGGCAGAAGGGGCCACGCCCCGCGCTTCTGAACCGGACCCACTCACGGGCCCTTCCTCCTTTCCACACGCGACATGAGGCTGGGCGTCAGCCTTGTGTGACGCCGCCGCCAACTCCCGGCGGTGTTCGCTGCCCCCCAGGCGCCCCCCTGGAGGAGCCAGTCGCCCACCCCAGGGAGGGAGCCCAGCCCTCCTTCCTGGACAGCATTCGGCTGCCAAGCGGGATGGAGGAAGGTGCCTTGGAGAGAGTGGAGTCCGAGGGCAGCGACGAGACGGAAGACGACGGGTCCCAGCTGGTGGTCCTGGACCCAGACCACGTAAGGAGAGTCCCCGGGCCTGCTGTGGCCCCACACGGACGTGCCGCCCCCTGCCATTCAGGCCCTTCTCTGCCCTCCACCTCCAAGGCCCACTCCCCACCCCCACACGTCACGCTCCCATCCAACCCGGGGCCCCAAATCTTCCCCGCTGGGGCTCGGCCGGCTGCTTGGTAAAGCGTATTCTCCTTTTAGGCCATATGCCCCGAGTCAGCGTTTCTCAGCCTCAGCACCGCTGGCATGGGGGACCCGCTCATTCTCTGTGGTGGGAGCATCTTGGGCGTTATGGGATGGGCGGCACCCCTGGCCGCCACCCGCTAGCTGCCAGTAGCACGCCCCTCCCTTAGTGGTGGCAGCCGGATCATCTGCAGGCACTGTGGGGTCAGGGCAAAACCGCCCCGACCGGGAGCCAGTGCCTTGAGTGTCCCAACCAGGTCATGTGTCCCATCCTCTGAGACCTCTGGCAAGCGGGGAAGGCAGGTCTTGACGATGGACCCGTTTGGAAAGCCCCATACTCCCCGTCCCGTGGGAAGATGGGGGCGTGTTGGGAAAGGGGCTGGGTGCTCAGTTTGTGCAAGGACTCCCCTCTGGCCCGCCCCTGGAATGAAGCCCGGACCACCACCCCAGCTTGCCAACACACGCACTCAGGACGAGACCTCTGGTGTCCTTACTTTGTGGCTCCCCAGAAGTGGGGAGCCCCTCCGAGTGGTAGTCATTCCTGTCCATTAACCCCCTCCGATAGCGGTGGTGCCTCAGGCTAGGTGCAGGCGGAGACAGGGGACTAACGGGTGTGCTCCACGTCCTTGCAGCCCCTGATGCTGAGGTTCCAGGCTGCTCTGAAGAGCCACCTGCACCGCCAGATACAGAAGCTGACCCTGGAGCTCCAGGAGCTGGTGCGTACCGCCGCCCTGCGCCGCCTGGCGCGCCCTCGCCCCGCTGACCGCGTTTCTCTCTCTGCTGCAGGACGTGGCCACCAAGCAAAGCCGGGTCCAGCGGCAGGAGCTGGGGGTGGATCTCTACGGGATCCAGCAGCACCTGGCCCGCCTGCAGATGCAGCTGGAGAAGAGCCACGACCGCCACTCGATCGCCGCGTGCGCCCGGGGCCACAAGGAGCAGGAGCTGCAGGGCGTGCGCTGCCTCTACGCCAAGACCTGCGAGGCCGCCAACGACGAGCGCAAAAAGCGTAAGCGGCTCTGCGTCCCGCGGGGCGTGCGTCCCCGAGCGCCCCATAGATGTGTAGATGCGGGTGCGGCCCGCGGGGGTTCCCAGCCTCCTCGGGAGGGAGGGCATAAGGGTCCAAAAAGGCAGCCTCTTAGGCAAGCAGCAAACGCCGAGGGGCGCACGGTCCAGCCGCGAGGGAGTCAAAAGCAGAGGAGGCCGGCGGGCTGCGGGGGTCCACGGAGGGCGTGTCCCAAGGTGGGGGAGGAGCGGGACCGGGGGCGGGGGGAGGCGGGGAACCGGCGCCATCACCCAGGCGAAGCCAACCCAGGGCGCAAGGGCTTGAATAGCTGGGGACCCACAGCTGGGCGTCGGCGCCGATTTAGGGGAAACCGGTGGCTGCGGGCCAGAGGACACAGTAGGGTTATGACTCATTACGCGCAGTGTGACTACTGAAGCGACACCCCGCACGCGGGGGGAGGCAGGGGTCGTGGGTCACAGTTGGACAATGGCTTCCTTCCTTAAGCCTCTGGGGGTTGTTTTAGTGTTTTAGCTAAAAAAAAAAAGTCTCCAACGTTCTTTATCGACTCTGCATTAATGCTACAATGCGGAAAATAACCTAAAAAGATGCGGAAGAAAACGGAACCCCACGGAAGTCCCAGGCGTGGCCGGAAAGAAACGCGTTGGACCCCGAGAACTGCAGGAGAACGTTCTGGTCGGGAGGGTTTGAGCAGGTGCTCGCCGGGTCAAGCTCTCCTCCCCGTCGACGCCAGACCAACACGAACGCCGAAAGGAGAAGGACGCGACATTCGCGATGAAAAGAGCCGCGTCCCGCGCACGTAATGGATTCTAGACCAACCCGAAAGCGGGCACAGCCCCCCGCCCCCCGACGCCTGCAGTGAGCGCCCCCAGCGCCCCTCGGCGGGGCTTCCGGGAAGGTCCAAGCGCCTCGCGGGCTTGGTGTTCCCAGCTGCCCGCCTCGCCAGGGACGGAGGGAAAGGCCACCGACCGCTGAACCTACGCGTCAAAATATGAGTCATCAGCGGCGGTCCCCAGTCCCGAGGGGAGGCACAGACGCCTCCGCAGACAGACCGGATGCGAAACACCGAGCAGAGCCTCGCAGCGCCAGCCCAGTCGGCCCTGTGCGTGAGATTTCAGCGGACAGTCATCGGTCAAATGAGAGCGAAGTGTTGGGGAAAAGGATACTTGGAATTTAAAAGTAATCATCAAAAAAATTTAAAAAAAAAACCAACAAAAGTAATCATCTAGGGAAAAAAAAAGTAATCATCATCCGAGAAATTCTCCCCAGAATTCAGCGCGGAACCCCCAAGCGCAGGAGACAGATGCCGCGGTCGGTCGGCAGCTCTGGAAGGGGTCATACCCCTGAGATAGAGTCCCGAGGTGAAGGGCATTAACTCATGACGTCCGAGGAGACCGTTCTCATGAGCGCAGGGAAACGAGTCTTGTGCAGGCACAAGGTGGGAGGAAAACACGAACGGGCCTAGACAGAGCTGGTGACGTTCTTCAATTCCGAAGGGAAAGGGGAAAAGGCTGCAGGCTCCCGGGCAGGATGAAACCAGACACTCCTGTGTCGTTTGGGACAAGCCCCCCTCCCTCGGGGCTCCCCTTGAGGTGTAATCCTTACTGCGACACGGAACACCGAAGCGTCCTGCTCACGAGGTGCGAACATCCTGAATAAAATACTAGCAAACGGTACGTGTTTGCTCAGCAACGACGGCTTAAGCTCGGCAAGATGTTAAAAGAAAAATTCCCCTTCGTCCGGAAGGGCTTCCTTCCGGAATAATGCGACATTAGGAAGCCTCCCGATTCAACGCGTTTTTATGATTCGTCGGTTGAAGGAGAAGGGAAAAAGATATTTTCTGATGGATGCCCAGTGGCGTTTGATCGTCCATCCTACACTGGGCTGGAAGGAAAGTTCTCGCTAAGCATTTATCAGGAGCTAACGAGGAAGCTTAACTCCGTGGAAAGCACCAGAGTTAAAACCAGGAGAGGCAAGGATGCCTGGCAGCTCCGCTGTGGGCACCGTTTGGAGGTTCCAGGATGCAAGAAACGGGAAAAATAAGTGAAGTACCGATATGGGGAATGAAATGATGAATTTCTCATTCTCTAGCAATGACACAAGAGTTTGTTCACCTGTAAGATTCAAGGTTACCGACGAAAAAAAGCTAACGGAAGCAGTGAGAGGTTGATGACGTAGCTGAATGCCAGGTCTACAGTTTTCTTCCATACCAGTAAGATCCAGTTGGAAATTATAATTTTGTAAAAAATCTCACTCATAATAGCTCTAACAACCATAAAATACTTAGGTATAAATCTAACAAGAAGCGAGCGAGCCTATCTGAAGAAAAATAATACAATTTTACTGACAAACATGAAATGGTATATGGAACAATCACACGACTGGACAGAAGATGCGCAATATAAAAAAATGTCATTTCTGTCCAAATTGATAGATAGTTCAGTGCAATTCCAGTTGAAATCCATGATGAGATGTTTTAGGTGAACTTAAATTTATTTAACATGGTTATTTATTTACTTATTTTCAAGACATAAACTTGAAGCGCTCTGTGGTAGAGTCGTCCGCCCTCCCCCCAGCCCCCAGCCCCCTCCAGGGAAGCACCTGGTTTTATTCATTCTTGTGTGTTCTTTTAAAGATATCTTTGCACATGAAAACAAAGTTACAAGGGCGTGTGTATATTTTTTCCTCTACTTTTTTTTTTTACACAAGTAGCTGCATGTTACACCCGCCGCTGTCTCTCGCTTGGTTTTCGCTTATCGATGTATGCTGGAGGTTATTCCACATCCACACCTAACGCACGCTCCGTTCTTGACGACTTGACTGTAAAGTTCCCTTGGAAGACTAAATGCACCAGAATATCCGAGAAAATTTATGAAAAAGACGGCTAATGAAGGAAAATGGCCCTGTCAGGTATCAAAACACAGTATGGGTCTGTAGCAATACAATCGGAATGGTACCGGAGGAAAAACAGACGTGGGCGGACAGAGCAGAGAATCCCCGGAGAGCTACCCCGGGAATTTCGCTCTTGTAAATTACATGAACGAAAATAGGTCGTACTTTTAAATCCCGAAATATTTTTTGATCACTTGTCCACCTGAAAGTCAATACTTAGACCCCTATTTGACACTTTACAAAAAACCAGTTCCGGATGCGGTAGAGACTTCAGGAAATCGCAGAAGCAGCAGAAGAATCCGTGAGGTAATACTTTCCGTCCTCTCGAGGTGACGAAGGTCATGGTCGGCAGGATGCGAGGTACCGAGGCCAGACAGGAAGAGTCTCACAAGCGCGACTATGCATAAACATAGAGCTTGCCCGCGAGGACGCATGTAGAGTTAAAAGACAAACACAAATTGGGGGCAAAAAAAAAAAAAATACATTTGAAACGTCTGTGAACAACATCCACATCTTCTGTTTTGGTTTTCAATTGCCACGTGACAAATCGCCACCAACTGAGGGGCTTAAAGCAACCCCCGCTTGTATATCCGCCCACAGACCTGGGGCCAAGCAGGTTCTGTGGTTGGGGCACCACAGAGCTGAACCCAGCGTCGGTTGACTGGGTTCCCGCAGGTGCAGACTCCGTGGTGTCCCCGCGGCATTCAGCTCCTTGCTGCGGCGGGGCAGGCGGCGGGCCGAGGGCCTGCCCCTCGCTGGCCGTCAGCAGGGGCCACTCGGCTGCCTGAGGCTGCGCCCCTCCTCTCGTGTGGTCCCCTCCATCTTCAAGCCGGCAGCGGAGCATCTGCCCCCCGCCACGCTCCCTTCGCCCTGTGCGTCTTTCTCTCTTCCGCTTTTGCCAACGGCCTGAGAAAGCTCTGTTCGTAAAGGGCTCACCTGCTGAGGGGGGCCCACCAGGCGAGCCCCCTTCGGCCATCGAATGGCACATAATCACGGGAGTAAGGCCAGGGGCAAAGGACGGGACCTAAGAGTGCCAACCTCTAAGCGGTAAGAAATCAGTGAAATGCCCACGAGGCCTTACAGCTGACACGACGAGGACACACAACGTGACCCGTGACCCGGAGCCGGGCAGCTGGCTGTGACGGGCGGGCACAGGTGCCACGCATTTTTGTCTTTCCAGTTGGGTTGTAAGGTCTCTGATGGCAGAACCTGGGGCTCGGGAGTTTGAAGCAGTTCCCCAGTGCCACCCTGTGGCGGCGGGGAGTGGGGGGCGGAGAGGGATGGGGGTGCTGCTCCCACGCGTGCGCGGTGCCGGAACGCCCCGCCCCGCCCGCTTCTTCCGCAGTGGCGGCTCTGCAAGCCGAGATGGAGAAACTGGCCCTGCATCTCTTCTACGTGCAGAACGCCGACCAGGACGTGAGGAGCGACATCCGCATCATGAAGCAGGTCGTGAAGAAGTCGGAGGCCGAGCGGATGCGGGCCGAGGCGGAGAAGCAGCAGCAGGTACTCCGCGGACGCCTCTCCCCGCGCCTTCGACCTTCCAGAAGGCGCCTGGCGCTGGCCCTCGCGTGAACGCCGCTGCCCGGAGAGGCCGCGGCCGGCCTCGGGGGTCATCGGCTTGGGTCGGGGGTTGGTCCTTGTCCTTGAGATGCTGACCCGCGGTCCCGTTTCCCAGGACCTGCACGTGGACCAGCTCACCATGCAAACCAACCAGCTGGAGGAGCAGGTCGCCCTGTTCGAGGCCCAGGCCTATGCCCAGGCCCAGGACACGCGTGCCCTCAAGCAGGCGCTGAGCGAGGTGAGAGCGACACCGCGACCCTCGGCGGCAGGCCACCCACTTAGCGCCCAGCACGCGCGTCGGGGCGGGGCCTCCGTGCCTGCTGGACGAAGGCCTGAGCCCCCCTTAGCCGGCAAGCTCTCGGTACAGCTGCGGGTCTTCGCAAGTATTTAGGGGTCCCATGTGGGGATGAAGTAGGGACCGCAGACCTGTGGCCGGTGCACTTGCGCCCCCCGTAGCCAGGATCCGGGCATTTCTGCTTGGTGCCGCTTGGCTGGTTCCTTAGCAACCGCAGGTGTGGGGAGAGGGGCGCTGAGGTCTCCTATGGTCCCCAGACCAGGCAGCTGGGGCCCCAGCCGGTGCCCACATGCCCACTCCATGTGGGATAAGGGAGAGGACAGACTCAGCACAACCCCAGATTTGGTGGCCAGCACTAGAAACCAGACTTGCTACATTTTTTTTTTAATCTGCGAATGACCTTCTGCATACGCGTGTGCAGGGTCGACGGGAGCAATTATGGAAGCAACAACCTTTCACCGAAGGAAACAGAACAGGGCTTGAAGGCAGGACGCAGAAAGCTGCCTGTCCTCTCCGACCTAGGGACATACTTGATTCCAGCATGTTCCAATCAGCGTCTCGGGAGAAAAGCACCAACTTTACAGTGAACTGAAAGCGATTCTTTATGTTTATCTGAAAAATGGATTCAGAGGACTAGCCAAGATTCATTTTGGAAGAGAAGGTTTGGGAAGGGTGACCAGTGGTTTTAGACTCTCCAGTGTCTAAAACCATAGCGTCCCGGGCAAACGGGGATGGTCAGTCTGCCTAGCATCGCCCTACCGATTGTTAAGTACCAGAAAGCCCAAGAGGCAAAAACAACGGTATTGGAGCCAGGGAGCCCCGGGTAGGCAGGGGAGCCTGTGGGGGAGCCCAGGAAGCATGCAAACGTTTATATAAAAACATTATAAATTATAGAGAACAAGCGAATTATGCACCCAGTGGTGTTAGGGAATTTGGTTAATCATTTGGGGTGTGGGGAGGGATTAAATCTTTTTCTCATACCAGATGCTTAAATAAATTCTAGACGGGATCAAGGATTTAGCGGGGGAAAATGTAGCGGAAGAAAATAAAAGATCTTAATAAAATCCTGGGTCGAAGAGGTCTTTCTAAGCGTGACGTGGAAAGCAGACACTTTAAAGGAAGAGACGAGGATGGTGGGCACAGCTTCTGTGGATTACGGACGGAGGCCACCAACAAAACGGAGAGACGAAGATGGGGACACACCCGGGAAAGATGACTTTCGGCTACGACAAGTTCCGTGGCGGGAAGAGATGTTGAAAACCTGTAGGATGCACCCCGTGCCCGTTCGTACGGCGTGGCGGCCGCGGCCTGCACGCGGTTCTGTCTTTTGGTGCCTGGCTCCCGTCCTTGCTGGGCGGGTCGCTGCCGGGGCAGGGCCCCCCTGCCTGTCGTTCACGTTGCATCCCACGCCTACGACAGGTGCACCGCAGACATCCGCGAATGAACAAATGAGGATCGGTGATAGAGAAAGACGAGGCAGCCCCTTTGCCCACCGGCTCGGCCGAGTCGACGGCGGGCAGAGGGGAACAGGCTCCCTCGCCGAGTGAGAGTGCGCATCGGCCCTCCTCGGGAGCCCCATTCGAAGACAATGTCATGATTCTCATTGGGAAAGGGACTCCCCATCCAAGCTCGGCTTCTGCCACCCCACCTCTGGAACACCGCGTCCGTGCCACCACAGCCCGTCCGCCTCTGCTTCCTCCTCTCCAGCCTAGGGAGGCTCTGCGCCCCACCCCGGACGCTCGCATCCTGCTGCCCGTCATTCTGGAGACACCCCCCACCCCCTGTCCAGCATGGGCTCTTTACAGTGAGGGGGTGTCAGCACCGTGGCTGTGCCCATCCCGTGTGGCCTGAGACCCCAGTCTGAGGACGGGTGTCATCGTGACCCACCCTGGGTCTGGGGTCTGGTGTGGGGCAGGTGTCCATCAATGTTGGCCCGCTGCCTTGCTCCCCCGGCACCGAGCCCATGGGACCCCAAATAAAGGCCCAAGCAGAGGTTTGGCGAGTCTTTAGCACTGCGTGTAATTTCGTGTGCGTCCCTTTGCCGGGGCACGGTGACGAAAAGCCAGGGACACGCGGGGAAGGGAGCCGGTGCAGGACAGGGCGCGCTCACGGCTGCCCCTCGGTGGCTCTGAGCAGAGCGAAGTCAGGCGACCTCCGCGTAACCCCGCTGCAGGCCTGCACAGAGATAGACAGCATCAGCGTGGAGAAGACCCACATCCTTCAGCAGTGGAGCACCAGCCTGGTGGGCATGAAGCGTCGGGACGAGGCTCACAGGGTCGTCCAGGAGGCGCTCAGGTACGGCCCGCTCAGGGGGGTCATGGTGGCCGGAGCCGGGGGGCCGGGGTGAGGGCCGAGGGCTCAGGGAGCTGTGTGGGAGCTGCAGAGGTGGGGGTGCCGGCCCCTGCCCCCACCTCCGCCCAGGCGAGCAGGCCTCCTGGGACCAAGGTGGCACCTGCCGCCCAGCTGCTGTCCTGAAAGCTCCCTTATTGTTTGCCCTAAGTCCTTTCAAACGTCCGTGGCCCCGGGGCCGCCAGCTTCCGTGATCAGACTTCCTGGGAGGACTGGGGAGAACCGGAGCGTGAGAAAGACAAGGATGCTTGTCTTTGGGAGATGAGGTGTCCCTTTGATTGGCAGTCTCACCACCTGTGTGCGGAAGCGCCACCCCTCGCGATGGTTCTGCCGAGGGCCGCGTTCCATCTGAAATCCTGTTCGTGTCCTGCTCCGTCACTTCTGAAGGGTGGATGTGTGGCTCGGGCCGGGTGTTGGAGATGGCACAGCTCTGCCTCCACTCCCCAAACCGCCTGGGGCGTGGGGGACCCGGGTGTGATGCCTGAGAGCACGCCGCGGGCCCCTTCGCTTTGCCTTGGTCCACGGCTGGCGCCAGCACGGAGCCGGGCAGGGAGCCGGTGCCGGGCAAGACTGGCTAACGGGAAAGGGTCACCGTCATCAGCTCCTGGTGCTCAGACAACCAGGAGACTCCTTTCCCTCCTGGTCCCGTGGTTACACATGTATACACACATGTGCACACGCACGCGCACACACACTCACATACTCACAGTGACTCACACACTCACACTCACGCACACTCACACACAGTGATGCACACATACTGTCACACACTCACACACATACGTACACACACACATACTCATACACTCATATACTCACACATACTCTCAGACTCATGCATTCACACATATACTCACACT
>NW_024355990.1:1744835-1865709 GCF_902729225.1 Pteropus medius | reverse complement strand
CGGATACTGCTGGGTTGAACACACTCACCGCCTCACTTCCTGCGGGCAGTACAGTCGGGGGACAGCGGCGGGTTGTCCCTGCAGTCTGGTGAGAGATCTGCTTCCCCTTGCACCGAGCAGGTGAGGAGCCGGCTGGGCTGGGGCTGGTGCCTCTCCCGGCCCCGCCCTCCCGGACTGCTGGCCGAGGCTCCCATGGCCTTCACTCCCCTGCAGGGATCCCGGGGTTCAGGTGCCACCTCCATGACCCTCCCCACTGTCCAACACTCCCAGGCCTTAGCCCAGAGTGTCCGCCCCACAGCCATCTTCTTACCTTGTCCCCGTGGCTATTCCTACAGAGAGGGCCCGTTAGAAAAGTGTCCCCAGACAAAGGGCCTTGAGCGAGACCCTTGGGTTCGCTCTGATGACACCCTGTGTCCTGTCCCTCCCACTTGGGAGGCCGAATCACCGTCCCTCTGCCAGGCTCCCAAGGCTGACGGGCACATCCCGTCGATCTGGACCCGGCTAGCCATGGAATCGTCACAACGTCTGTGACAAAGTCGCATCAAAAGTGGGTCCCAGCCCCAGGTAAATCATCATGGTAGAGACTGCAGTCAACACAGAACGTCACACATACAAAGGAACTGGGTCATTGTCATGCGAAACTTGTCAGAATAAGCCAGACACGATGACCACACAGGCTTAAGCAGGGGTGCCTGGACTGGGCTTCACGCTCCCTTGGGGACGGGCCCGGGCGGCTCCCCAGAGCACCCCCAGTCCTTTCCATTTCGTTTATTTTCTATTGGCGTCTGCTAATCGAGGAATTTTTTTTTAACGCATTACTAAAAAAATTTCCTTTTCAAGGATAGTGATCTCATGACGGAACATTTGAAAAACCGAGGAAAGGATTTTTAAAATGCCACTGTCTGTGACAATCTATTAGCATTTGGGCCACTCACGGGCGTCTTTCCTCCATGTCCATTCATAGGGGGTCCAGCTCTCTCTACCACGTGTCACTGTATCTTTGTGAATCGGACATATTATTTTTATCGTTAAATTTTAGACATTCATGAGGCTGTTACTTTTCTAAAAAGTGAGAAACTTTTTAAAAATTTTAAGCCAGGTTTATTGAAGATAATTTATGTACAAATTTATTACGTACCTAAGTCGTCCGTTTTTAGGGCACAGTTTGGTGAGTTGTAGCAAATGGCCGCAGGCAAGTAACCACCGTACACTGAGGCACCAGCCATTCTTTACCCCCCAAGTTCCTCTCCCCACCCCCGCCCTGCCCCCAGCAACGCCGACGGGCTTTCTGTCCCTATAGTTTGCCATTTTCAGAGTGTCATAGGAATGGGGATCACACAGCTTTCCTGTCGGCTTCTTTCACTGAGCATCGTGCTTTTTGAGATTCATCCCTAGAAAAGAAAGTTCATTTCTTCTTTTCGCTGCATGGTATCCGCCACAGGGATGCAGTGAAACCCATCCATCTCTCTCGTCATGGAGTGCTGGGCATCTCGCTTGGCTCCAGTTTGGGGACATGAAGGAAGCTGCTAGGACAGTCCGTACAGGTCTTCGTGTGGGAACACGTGTCTCCATTTGTCCCTGGTAAAGCCCCAGGCGTGGGTTTGCTGGGAAGCGCGTGTTTTGCTTGTAACGAACTGTCCCCGTGTTTGCCAGAGTGGCTTGTCCCATTCTGCATCCCTGCCAGCGGTTCCACGAGTCCCCGTCACTGCCGGCGTCATCTTAGTTTCGGCCGTTAGGAGGTGTGTCGCAGTGTCTCTCTGAGGCTTTAATTTGCATTTCCCTAATGACTAATGATGCTGAGCACTATTTTCCCGTGCTGGTTTGCCATCCACACATCTTCCTCAGTAAAGCCCTTTGCTCGTTTTGAAATGGAGCGCTTTATCTTACTGCTGAGTCATAAGCGTCCTCATACATTCCGGGTACAGGTCCTTCGTCACGTGCGTGTTTTGAAAATATTTTCCTCCCAACCCGGCTTGTCTTTCCGTTCTCTCAACGGTGTCTCTTGAAGAGCAGAAGTTTGGAATTTTGATGACGTCCAATTTATTAATTTTTTAATTTCATGCTTCCCGCTCTTCACGTCCCCTTCAGGAAATCTTTGACCCAGGGTCGGAAAGATTTTCTCTTCCGTTTTCCGCTAACGTTGTCTAATTTTAGCTCTTCCGTTTAAG
The DNA here is from genome assembly GCF_902729225.1 of Pteropus medius. Taxonomy (NCBI): domain Eukaryota; kingdom Metazoa; phylum Chordata; class Mammalia; order Chiroptera; family Pteropodidae; genus Pteropus; species Pteropus medius. Next base: position 1,863,541 of record NW_024355990.1, on the reverse strand, counting down.
TGTACGATCTATTTCAAGTTAATTTCGTTGTGGTGCGAGGTTCAGTCTTTTTTTTTTTGGTCTATCTCTAATTGTCTTAGCACCAGCGGCGAATAAACTATCCTTTCTTCCTTGAAACACTGTGGCACGGTTGTCACAGATCGGTCGCGTGCGTGCGTGTGTGCGTGCACGCGCACGTGTGCACACGATCCTGCCCCGCCGATCTATTCGTCTTTTCCTCCACCAGCACCTTGTCGTCTCGATAACTACAGCTTTGAAATCAGAGAGTGGATGTCTTTATTCTTCTCGTACAAAATTATTTGAGCTGTTCTGGGTCCTTCAGCTTTCCCCATAAATTTTGGCAAAAGCTTGTCAATTCCTGGAGGAAAAACTGCCTCTTAGAATCGCGACTGGAATTGCACCGGTCTGTAGGTCATTTCGGAAGGAGCTTCTCCCGCATGCGCTCATCACGTCTCTCCACCATCTTTGCTATGTGGATGGATGTTTATTGCTACATTGGCGAAGCCAGAAAAAGATGGAAAACTGGAAAGAGCCTCACTGTGTATGAATGAGGGCGATTAGATGACGGCACGTTCCTCACGCAGAATACCATCCGGTCATTGAAGAGAACTGAGATTTCTAGGTACACCGATACCGACTAGCTCTAAGATATAGCGCCAGAAAAAACGTAAGGTCCAGGATAGGATATAGCGCGCTACCAGTTGTAATTTTTTAAATGGAGAGAAAGACGTAATGTTTACAGATGCACGGAGTATGTCTGGAGAGACAGGTAAGAGATTATTATCCCGAGTCGCTTCGGGAAAAGAATTGAAGGCCTGGGAATAGAGGGGAGGAAAGTATGGAAAATCTTTTTCTAGTTCGAGAAGAAGGGGCTCTTGGGATTAGATATTGCAAGCGGAGAAAGGTTTGTTTAAAGTTCAGCAGGACAGCTCAGAATGACGAGGAAAATCTCACGTACAAACCAAATCCCATTATCTAGTACCTTTGTTTTTTAACTTGATGTTACTTATAGGTATTTCTGTGGCCAGGATGCTGAGGGGAAAACAATGGAGTGTGAAGTGACAGCCACCGAGGGTCCCCCCGGCCACACCACTTACTGTGGCCCCGTGGGGCAAGCGTCGCCAATGCTGTCGGCTTCTGCGATCACACCGTTAAAACTAGGATAATAACCTCTTTCTAGGAAGGTGGGGCGACCGACTCCCTTCCTTCCCCTTCCTCCTTCTTTCATTATAATCTTAAGAGTCTTGGACTTTGACTTGCCTGGCTGGTTCTATCACTATGTCTGAGAACAGCAGTCGAGACTCCTAAACAGGAGTCGGGGTCCTCGCTGGTGTCTGTCCACGGGGCGAGCGGCTGCCGGCGGGTTCCGACGGCCCGGCTCTTCTCTCTCGATTTCGGCAGTGAGTGCCAGCACCAGCTCAAGTCCATCGATGGCGAGATCGAAGCCTATAAGAAATCCATCATGAAGGAGGAGGAAAAGAATGAGAAGCTGGCGAGCATCCTGAACCGCGTGGAGACGGAAGCCAGCCTGCTGCAGAAGCTGACCACGAACTGCCTGACCAAGCAGGAGGCGCTGCAGAATGAGTTCAGCACCTACCAGCTCGCCCTGCAGGACACGGAGGACGCGCTGGGCAAGGCCCACGTGGTACGGCCGTGCCCCGCCCCAGCAGGCCCACGTGGGACAGCCGTGTCCCGCCCCAGCAGGCTCCTGTGGTACGGCCGTGCCCCACCCCCCAGCAAGTCCACGTGGTACGGCCACCCCCCCCAGCAGGCCCACGTGGGACGGCCATGCCCCAGTACCATGCCTCCACGGCCCCCCATAACAGCACCCGCCATGTGACTCCCTTTCCAGGAGTACAAGACGACCATGGGAGATTTGCAGACCCTCCACCAGGACATCCGGCAGGAGATGGACGTGAGGAGGAAGCTGGACACCTCCATCCTGGAGAAGCTGCAGGAGCAAATGACCTCCAACAAGATGAGCAAGCACTTCCGCCAGCTCATCCTGAAGCTCCAGAAGAAGAAGACCAACCTGGTAGGCCACCTCCCTCTGCCACTCAGGGAAGGAGCCCCTGGGGACAGCGGGAGTGGGGAGGCGGCTCAGGCGCCCAGCAGACCGCACGCAGCAGAATCAGTGTCGGGGGGCAGCGCGTCTCTCCACTGTCCTCTGTTGTGGTTGTGGAAGCAACACATTGGTATCATAGAAAATCTGGAAACGCAGAAAGCCATAAAGAGGGAAATACCTGTAGGAGATAATCTCTCCTAAAATCTTGGCGTATTCCTTCCTGGAGATGTTTCTAAACACACGTGCTCGTCCTGACACATGGAACCAAATGACCACGCACACGGAAAGACACGCGGAAACACATGCGTGTGCACATCCCCGTGTACACACGAGCACACACACACAAGCTCATGCGAGCTCACAAACACGTGAGCACACACGTGTACACACACCTGGAGCTCCTTCCTGCAGAGCCGGCCTGCAGGTCTTCAGTCCATGCGAAAACGTGCTTCCTTCACGTTACTGACATAGGACGTGAAATACGCAAATGATCAGTAGAGTCAAGTTTCTCACTGTGTAGCTGGTGTTTTATTTTACTTTATTGATCATATTCAAATTCACGTTTTCCTTGTTCGTTGACAATCTATCTGTTTCTGCATCACATTTCATCATAGGAACCTACGTATTCTGTTAACGATTCTCTCGTTAGACGCTCCAGGTTGTTTCTGGGTCTTAAATATTAGCAATAACTCTGCGTCGCACATGCTCGCTGGTTAGTCCTTGTCCGCACGCCCGAGGATGGGCCGCTGCAGCAGAAATCTGGGTCAAAGGGTGCCAGTCACCAGAGCCCCTGCCCCGCCAGGGCTGGGCCTGGAGGTCCCGGAGCGGGCCGTGGCCTTCCCGGCCTGAGGAGGCCCCCACGAGCTCTCTCCCGCTCCCCGGGGGCCTCTCTTCACTCTGAGCTGTAGTCCACACCTTGCGTCGTTGGAAAAGCAATTCTCTAACTTGAATCGTTTCTCCTTTGCCTCTTTCCCAAGGGTGTGACCCCCCCCCACCTCCCGCTGTAGTCCGCTGCCTCGGCGGGCCCCTCGGAAGCCCCACGTGGGCCACTGCAGCCCGCAGCAGGCAGGGAGCACCCCAGCGGAGCCCCACTTTAGTCTCAGGAGGAGAGGCGGGTCCCATCAGCCCTCTGGGTTCACGAAGGGGCCGCATGCGTGCCTCTCCCGGCTTTCGGCCCACCCACCAGAGGGATCCCCCCACGTGACTCCAGCCCAGGCCCTTCTGGCAGAGGCGAGGGGGCCCGGTGGGGAAGAGCCTGCACCTCTGCCTCGCTCTCTCACTTGGCACCCGGCACGTGACACCACACAGCTCACAGTGGTTGGAGGGTTAGCTCTAATGGTTAGTAAAATTTGAGCAAAATGTCAGGGGAGGGCCAGAGGCCATGCTCCTTAAACGTCCCCATTGCCGCTGCTGTCCTGGTGGGTGCCGGTCAAGAGGGGGCCCAGCTGAACAAAGGCGACCTAGCTGGTGGGCTCACCTGTCCTCCTGGGGGGCGGGGCCACCGTCTACCTGGCGGCCGCCTGTACACACCTCACCCCTCCCAGGCACCTGGGAGGGGGCGGATTGCTCCTGGCCCGCTCATGCCAAGGAAGTGGGGGACACACACAGAACTGGGTCTCCTTGGCACGTCCTGGCTGACACCGGGGTGCCCGGCGGTCCCTTCTCTGGGAAGTAGGAGCAAGACCAGCCAGGAGCAGAAGCAGGAGATGCGGGGTGCACTGGAGAAGCTGAGTGCGGTAGGCGTGAAGTAAGCTGTCCGCCCCGGAGGTGGGTCCCCAGGCCTCCTGGGACCCCAGCCCCAGCCGCCCACGCAAGCCGTGCATGCACTGCTGCCAGTGTCCAGCGGAGGGCAGTAAGGAGTCTTGGTCGCATGCCGCTGTTACAATAGCCCAAGTCCAGCATGTGGAAGAGGACGCTCCCCCCTCTGCTGGTGGCAGGAGGCGTGGGGCGCGTCTGGGATGAGGTGCAGAGATTATGGAGTCATTGGAGCTGGGGTCCAGAGGGAAGGTGGGCACGGGTCAGTGGTGGGGTCTAGACGGTGAATTCAGGACCGGCACTGACATCCAGGAGGAGGCCGGGGTGACCTTGACAATGACAACAGACAGTCCTGGGCGGGGGAGGAGGGTTCTGGCTGGTGGCTGAAGGGGACTTAGGGACTGAAGCCCCCACGGGGTAGAGAGGAAGACCCCAGAGTGCCTGGCGGTCTCAGACGGTCTTGACAAAGAAAGGTGTAGGTGGCCTGGCCCCAGCTCGGGGGGCCAGAGGGCCCAAGAGTGTCGCCGCAGGGCGCTGGTGACTCGAGATACTGGGAACGCCTGCTCCGCGTGGGCGAGGTCTGGCTATATAACCTCGGAATGCCAGGCGTACTGGAAAGTCACCCACGGTGGCCGGTCAGAGAGTACATGTGAGACAGAGCCAGCTGGAGGGGACCCGGGGGCTGGGGTGGGTGGGGGCCACGACCATGAGAGGGCGAAGGGCGAGGGGCTGGCGGGTGGGGTCAGGGCGGACCCACGGCCCCGGCTGAAGCACTCGTTCCCGAGTGAGCCTGAGTGGCCGTCACTGCCTCCGTCTCCCTGCCTGCCTATCATGAAGACCCTGTGACAAGCCCCGTGCACAGGGGTCCGAGCGCGTCTGCCTTCTGAGAGCCAGACGAGCAGGCGGGGGTGGCCGGTGGGGCACTCAGGACAGCGGCCTGCGATGCCCTCAGCTGCCCACTACGCCCTGAAGCCCCTGTCCTCCAAGCCCAAGCTCAGCAAGAGCCCCAAGGTCATGTGCATCCAGGGTCCGCGGGGTGGCAGGCACCCCATTGTAGGACCTTTCCTTTGGGGGACTATGTCTAGCTTTATATACGGACTTAAATATACGGACATTGATTTGTCCGCCGAACACAAGTGAGAAACCGTTAAGCGTTTGCCACAGCGTCCTTGAGGGCGGGACACCTCACCGGCACACTCAGGGCCGGCCCCGCGGCTCCCTTCCCTGCACCTCGCCCGCACACTCAGGGCCGGCCCCGCGGGACACCTCGCCCGCACACTCAGGGCTGGCCCCGCGGCTCCCTTCCCCGCACCTTGCCCGCACACTCAGGGCCGGCCCCGCGGGACACCTCGCCCGCGCACTCAGGGCCGGCCCCGCGGCTCCCTTCCCCGGAGCGTGCCGACCGCCTAGACCGGGCGCTGAGCTGACAGCTGTGACACGCACAAAGGGATGCGTGACGGCAGCTGCGACTCGCTTCCTAGACCACGTCACAAACACGCTGGAGTGCGGCACAGCCACCGAACGTCGGACAAGACTTATCAGATTAAGAAGTGGCTTGCAGACCTATCTGCAGAGCGTGACCCTGTTTTCGTTTTTGGCGGGGGAGGTCGGGGTTCATATATGGGACTCCAGGTGGAGGGGGGCTCACCGCGTGGCAGAACCAGGGGCCGTTAACACGTTCTCCCGTCTCCTCGTCTGCATTTTCACATTTTCCCCCGCAACCTATGTTACTGTTCGCTTAATAAGAAGAAACAATAATGCTACCTCTCTTTATTGTGGGAAATCGCCATGAGGATTTCAATAAGTAGGTCCTGGAGATGAAGAGCAAACCAGCCTCCTGGTTGCCCGATGACGTCGTGGCATTTCTCCAGACGAACACCCAGGCGATCGAGGAAGCGACAGGCACCTCCCCCCAAGAGGAACTGTTCAGACATGTTTCCTTTTGCTCACACAGGTGACACATCTTTCCAAAATTGACGGCGACATTGCTCAGACCACCCTGGACATCACAAACACCAGCTGCAGGCTGACCATGTACCAGAAGATGCTGGGCGAGCTGGACAAGGAAGCGAAAAAAGTCAACGACCTCATCACCAACAGCGAAAACGAGATCTCCAGGCGCATGGCCCTGATCGAGAGGAAGCAAGGCCTCATCAACTTTCTCAACAAGCAGCTGGAGCAGATGCTGTCCGAGCTGGGGGTGGGGCCGCAGGGAACTGCCCACGTTTAGAGATGACCCCTCATCGAACACGGTCCCTCCTTCCCTACCCGTTACTCAGGGGTCATTGGACGTGTGCGGGATGCTCTAAGCAAGGGCCAGATAGTAAATATTTCAGGCGTTCCCGGCCAGGCGGCCTCTCGCCCCTGCTCTGTGGGGACAGGAGCCATAGGCGAGCAGTAGTCAGACGGGGGTGGCCGTGTCCAATAACAGCTTATTTATGGCCACTGAAATTTGAATTCCATACGCCTTTCACCTGGCACAAAAATCTTTTTTCTGATTTTTTTGTATGGCCCGTGGGCCACACACACACAGGCAGCTGGTGGGATCAGACCCGCGGACCGCTGCTGACTATGCTCTAAGACATGTGGTCTCATGGGTTTGAGGCTTGAGGTAGGCCGTCCAGGTGTCCCTCACCTGGGGACCCCACCGCGTGCCTCAAGTCCCAGAGGAGACGGCGGCGAGCTCTCAGGTTGGCCCCGAGCACCGGGGGGCCTCTCGGAGGCACACCCGAGTGGATTCTAGGGGTGCGGGGAGGACCCTGACCTGTGACAGCCATTACAGTACAACTTGCAAAGCCCCTTTGGATAAGGGAGTCCTCACCGATCTGCACTTGTCCCCCCCACAAAGCCGAGGCGTGGTGGGGCTGCAGACCCCCTGAGACCTGTATCTCCCACGGCGGGTCAGGGGCATGCGGCCGGCGCCCTCAGGTGAGGGTCCCCATGGACGGAGCCCTGGCCCTGCGTGTAAACACCCCAGCGTCACGCAGATACAGGATCTCAGGGGTCCCGGACCCCGGCAGCGCCCCCAGAAAGCCAGCCTTTGACGACGAGGAGGCTCATTTTGCTTTTCGGCAAATTTCCCTCCCAGGGGGAAGAGTTGGGACCGCTGGAGCTTGAGATCAAGCGGCTGAGCAGGCTGCTGGACGAGCATGGCACGGCCGTGTCGCAGGCCCAGGTGAGCTGGCTCCGCCTGCAGCAGGAGATGGTCAAGGCCACGCAGGAGCGCGAGGAGCAGCTGGCCGCCCTGAACATGTTCAAGAAAGAGGTCCAGATCCTGGAGCAGAAGAAGCTGCGGATAGAGAGTAAGTGCCCGCGCCCCGCGTCACGGGGACCGCGAGCCGCCCTGGCCGGTTCTCACGAAGCGGTAGCGGGAGCCGGTGGCCGCACTCACGGCGCGGTTCGTGACTACGAGCCGTGGCCCTGACCGCGGGCGGTTCACGGGCCCGGGGACGGAAGCGTTGAGAAAATGTACTGAGTTTGTGAAGCTCACAGACCGGGCGCTACCAGAGAGGGGGCCACGGAAGGGTCCCCTCCTGCCCAAGGCGGGAGGCACAGCTGAAGCCGCCAAGATGCAGCGACACGTCATGCCCCATTTCTTCCCAGCGGTCCTGCTGCTGCCTGTCCTGCCTTTGGGGGGCCCAAACCGCCTGCTGGAGACTTGGCGCGGGCGGCGTTGTGGGGAGGGCAGGCCCCCTCTTCCTGCAGACTCAGTGTCCAAGCAGAGGGTCCGTGTTCGCAGGGGTGAGGGCGCTTGCCCTCCGTGATCACGCCCCCCACCCGCAGGTCACCCCGCAGCCCCCTTCTTTCTGTCCCTCCAGGGACCAGGCTTCAGAAACCAGGAGCTGGGGAGGGGCCCCTCCCCCTCCTCTGGCGCGGGAGGGACGCGATCCGGTGGGGGCGCCCGGAGGACGAGAGCGGGAGGGGGCCTGGCCCCTGGGGCTGACCCTGGGTCCCCGCCCCCCGCCCCCCGCCGCAGGGAAGATCGACCAGGAGAAGAAGGAGCAGAAGGACATCGAGCAGCACATGAAGGGCCTGGGCAACGACCTGAAGAGGCTGCACGTGCTCAGCAGCAGGAGCCGCAGTGACTCCGAGGGCCTGCAGCAGCACAACCTGGTGACCGAGAACGAGTTCGTGCGGTCGCTCAAGGTCCGGTCCCTCCGTCCCCGAGGGCCCAGGCCTGGGCGCATGTCGCCCGGCGCCTGCCACACAGCCGTCCCCGCCTCTTGCCCCCGCAGGCCTCCGAGAGGGAGACCATCGAGATGCAGGAGCGGCTGGACCAGCTGACCGAGGAGAAGGCGTCCATCCTCAACAACCTGGTGGAGGCCGAGTGAGTGCCCGGGGCCGGGGCCGGGGCCGGTGGTCCGCGTGCGGCCGCCCCTGCTGGGTCCACGGCAGAGTCCCACCGTCCATTCGCGTCCCCCCGGGCAGCTGCAGAGTAGCCGTGGGGCCGTGCGGTAAAGCACCAGGGATGTCGCCCATCACACTGAAAACAAAAGGAAAGCACGGCAAAGCTCTCCCGGGCTGGCGGGTCCCAGACAGTTACAGACTCCACCGCCCCAGTCTCTGCGTCTCTGCCTCTGTCTGCCTCTCTCTTCACGCCACGGGTCTGCCTCCTTCGATGCCTGGCGGGGAAGGCATCGGCTTTTCGAGCCTTCGGCGTCTGTGGAAGCCGCGGCTTGTGCGCAGCCCTGAGCGAGCAGGGCGGCCGCGTGCCAGCGGATTTGATCCGTGGATGCCGGAATTTGGATTTTACCTTCTCTTCTCCTGCACTCGGTCTTTGAGATCTGCTGCGTATTTTACACGTATGGCACATCCCAAGTTCAAGGGCTCCGTAGCCGCACGTGGCTGCAGATGCCCTATTCACGCAGGAGAGGCCAACGCTGGCCGCTGGCCTGGGCTGTGACAGTGTCCAGCCCCAGAGCCCTCCGGCCACGCTCAGCCCCTCGGTTCTCAGCAAAGCAGATGCCCACCCCGTGCCTGGCCGGGGTGCTAGTGGGCCTCCTGCTGATGTGGCGGGTGCCCATGAGGTGCAGCCTGTGAGCCCCACCTGCCCACCCACACGGGCATCGTAGGCGGAAGAGCCCACCGGTGTAAGGGACAGCCAGGTGGCCGCTGGAGGCTGCACCGTATTTGGGGAGCGTGACTTCTGGGGCATGGAGAGGGGAGGAAGGAGGAGGGGACAGCAGGACAGTCGACCTCCAGCCCCACTGTGGCCTCCAGGGTGGGGCAGTCCCCGCTCCCCGCCCCCGCCGGCCTGGGGGTGGGGGGGCCAGCAGGCACTCGAGGGGGGATGTCAGGCGCGAGGGTTCAGGTTGACCTTCTGGTCCCAGACCGGGGGAAATGTCCTTACTTAACAGCCACACCCTCCCCTCGTGCTGGGTGTTGAAATACACCCCTGGGGGGGTGTCTTCCATAGTGACCGCACGGGACCGCAGACACTGGCCCCGTGCCTGAGCCCGCTTCCGCTCAGACCCGGCTCTCGACCCCGCCCCACCCCTACCCGCCACGGTGGGTGGGCTCTCAACTCCCGGAGCTCAGCGCGGCTTCCGGAAGAAATCTCCTCAAATTCTCCGGCTCTAGCTTGGCCTCCTCCTTTTTACAGACACCAGATCATGCTTTGGGAGAAAAAAATCCAGCTGGCAAAAGAGATGCGGGCCTCGGTGGATTCCGAGACCGGCCAGACGGAGATCCGAGCCATGAAGGCCGAGATCCACAGGATGAAGGTGGGTGGGGAGGGCGGGTGGGGGGCCCGGGGAGGGAGCCGCCCCAGCACAGTGACCCGCGCGCACGCTGAGCGTCAGCGAAACACGCTGTCCCCTCTGCCCACCGGCCTTACGTCCATGTCCACTTCTGTTCTTCCTGCACCGAGACCATCGGAGAGCAGCTGGGACGCACAGCTCCGTATGTTCTGTCCCTAGCACAGGCGATCTGTGCACCCCAATTCTTAAATGCTGGCTGTGGTCCCCGCATCTCACAACCCACGAGTGGGGTGTGCCCCACTGCAGGAGCCAGGAGGGTCCCACTCAGGGAGAGGGTTCCAAGGGCACGGCCCCCCTCTTCCCGCTGGGACGCCCCCACCACCTCTCCCCGCCGTCATCTTTAGCTGGATTTCACGACCTTAAAAAGGTGGGTGATCAAATCACAAGCTGTCACGGAGCCAAGAGTTCAAGGCTTTAAGGGTACAAATAAGAGCAGGTGACAAAAATAAACGTGACATCACTTTCACAACGCTGTTTTCAATAACCCCTCCGGCTGTTGAGCTCAGAGGAATTCTGATCAGACGCATATACTTTTGAAGCTTTAAAAAAACGGTCCATTTAATTGACTTTCCAAACCACACAAAGCTCGTGGGACCAAACCGTAGGACCGAACCGTCCGGCACAGCTCGTAAACGCATGGCCCGGGGCCGCCTCCCCTCTTCTCCGTGTTTTTTTTCCTTAACGAAAAGAGGATCCGTACCTGCAATTCAGCAACTTATTTTTAAAAAAAAACAACGTGGCCATTAATCCATTCTTTAAGTCCCAGAGTTTACCATGGACGTATCACGATTTTTCCGATGAAAATTCAGACTGTTTCCAGTTCGTCGTCTCGTCACTGTGAACGACATTACGTAATATCCTTACGGGAGGTCCCCCCTCACGAAGGGGGGGCGAATTCCAAGACCCCCCCTCCCCGGTGGACGCCCTGCCCTATGTGTACCGGGTTTTTCTCTGCACGCACATTTCCTGCTCCCGTGAAGGAAGCACTTCAGGCTTCTCCGTGGCGTAGTGGGGCCACCCGCGTCACTACTCCTGCACTTTGGGGCCACCGAGTAAAATGAGGGTGACTTGAACACAAGCCTCGCGACACGCAGCAGTCGGTCTGATAACCGAGAGAGACGGCCGGATCCCCCACTAGGTAATCGTGCACTAGGATTACGGGGTCGCAGAGTCTCTGGCCATACCGGCGTGCGACTGGTCACTTTTCCAAAAGCTACCTGAGCATGGCTGTGTCCCGAAGCCTCTTTCCGTCATCGTCACATCCCCTCGTGCCCTTCCGCGCCGCCCGGCCCCCGACAAGCACGGATCCCGCAGTTTCGGCTTTTCCAGGATGTCATGAGTGGATCGCTCAGCACGGAGCATTTGAGCCCGGCTTTGCTCACCGGCCGCGGCGTGTCTGAGATTGGTCGTGGATAGCTCTGGTGATGCGTCTAAGACATCTTCTGTGATGTTTTCTTCTAGAAGCTTCGTGCTTTTGGGTTTTCCACTTAGGTCTACGATCTATTTCAAGTTGGTTTTCGTGGACGGGGCGAGCTGTGGTCCCAGGTCAGTGCTTCGGCGTGTGGACGTCACATTGTCCTTCCCCCACGGGGTGCCTTCGCGCCCCCGTCGCAATCAGCTGACCACATCTTCTGGGCCGTCTGCGGCGTCCCGCGGATCTGCGAGCCCGTCCTTCCGCAAATCCCGCACAGGCTCCGTTCCCGCGGCTCTGTACTGGGGGGTTCCTCCAGCTTTGTCCCACCTTTTCAAAATCGTGACGTCTGGTCTCCATCTTTGGCCTTTCCATAAAAATGTGAGCATCGGCTCTTTCATTTCTACAAAACTTCCTGCTGGGATCGTGGCTGGAACTGAACAGGACGTCCAGGTCAGCGGGGAGAGAAACGACACACGATGGCGATGGCTCTGACCCCCGAGCATGAGGTCTCCGCCTTCGCTTAGGTCCTGTTTGACTTCCCCTGCCCGTGTTTCTGGTTTCTGCCATCTGGGTCTTCCAGACCTTTTTATTAGATTTATGCCTAAGCAGTTCAAGTTCTCTGGTGCTGTCGTAAATGATATTTAAATGTTTTTTCCAACTGCTCGTTGTTACCGTACAGAAGTACAATTGATTTTTGTATATTAACGATTTCTGCGACTTTGCCTAACTCGCTTGTTCATTTCCCAGTCTTTATAATATCTGACGATTCACTGTGTGAAAAGGGGTTTTGTCAGTGTCCCGTGGATTTGTGTTGCTGGCTCGCCCGGGGGGATTAGGCCGAGGCGTGTGCCTCCGCGTCCGCGCGTGTGTGCACACGCGTGTTCTGTGCTGCTGTTTGCATTTTGTCAATTTCTTCTTGGGCTGTTTTCTCGTTTCTCAGGAATTCCAGGAGCTCCTTGTGTTTTGGGGCACTAACCCCTGTCTCTAATACCTATTCCAAATATTCTCTCTACCGCTGGCCTTTCCGCCTGCGTGGGGTCTTGCCCGCTCAGAACGTATGCCACGTTTCTGTTGGAGAACGTTATCCGTCGCTTTCTGTGTGGCTCCTAGGTCTCCTGTGTTGCTTCAGCAGGTCCCCCCAGCTCGAAGTTACACAAATACACCCCTAGGTGGTTTTCCATGGTTCGCACATACTCAGACCTAGAATCCGCCTGGAATTTCTGTTTGCGAGGGGGTGAAGTAGCGGTCCATCTCCATTTTCCCCCAGCTGGGGAGTGAGTTTTGCCAACAGCGTGTATGAAAGAATCCACGCTTTTCTCACTAAATCGAGGTGACCCAGCAGCTCCCCACATGTGACCTGACCACACCCCGCTGCTCTGTTGTGACAGTCACTTGGACAAGGCTTACACCAGTGCGGAGCGTTTAGTTACTGTCACCCTGTGGTCCATCTTGAACCGGCGTCGGCCAGGTCTTGCTGCACCATTCTGGGGATTCTGGCTCACTTACCCTTTTTCCTTATTGTAATCAACTTGCTGAGGTGTAACTCACAGACAACAACGCACATGCTTTAAACGCCCAGTTTGGTGAGTTTTGACACATGTACACACGTGTGCAGCCATCACCATAATCAAGACGCATAACACTCCACCACCAGAGAAAGTTCCCTTGTGCGCCTTACAGTCGACCTGTCACCACGACCCAGTCCCCAGCCCAGGTCCCACACGCCCTTCATGGCACCCACTATCCCACGAAACCATGGTGCGTTTGTCCCAACCGAGGAATCAACCTCGAGACACAACGACGAACCGAACTACAGACGATAACCAGATTCCGCTGTTTGGGGGCGATGTCCCTGTCCTGCTTCCAGGAGCCAAACCCAGGCACCGTCCGCACAGCTCCCGCCCCCTCCGGTCTCTGACCGTTTCTGTGCCTCCTGCTGCCGGTTCGTTCTCTATATGCACCTTAAACCCATCCTGGCCGGTTGACGATGCCTCCAGATTCTCTGTCCTCGGGCGGGTCCCCCTCGCTGGTTCCCTGCTGGTTCCGTGGGGTGCACCGGGTGCGGGGGTGGGGGGGCTGGCAGCTCGCCCGGGCAGCCGTGTCTCAGCCTCCTGCCCGGCCCCTCTGCCCTGCGTACCCAGGTCAAGCACGGGCAGCTGCTGAAGCAGCAGGAGAGGATGATCCGAGACATGGAGCTGGCCGTCGCCCGCAGAGAGACCATCGTGACCCGGGCCGAGGGGCACAGCAAGATAGACAAGCAGTTTATCACCCGGACAGACTTCCACCACAAGCAGACGGAGCTGCGGCGGAAGATCAGAGACGTCCACAAGGTAGGGGAGCCCCGACGCGGAAGGGGACGCGCCGAGGATGGCCTGTCTGCGGGCTGGCGTCCACCCGCCATCCCCCTTGCACAAGGTCGGCGTGTCACCAGCCTCTCTGGCAGGCATCGCTGGCCCGGGCTGTCCTCGGATGCTGCGCCTGCCCCAGCCTGGGCTGCGATTTCAGTCCGTCCCCACAGCCCGCTTCTCAGCCAGCGCCTCTCTTTCTGCCCCTCGTTCTGGGGCTGTCGTCAGAGCTGCTGCGTCAGGCTGTTCTATGAGACAGAGAAGTGACAGTGGGGCCCGAGGGGGAATAGAAGGGGCCTGGCTTTGGAATCAGATGAGCCAGCTTTGTCCTGCACCGTGGACAAAAGCCACCGCGTCCTCTGAGCCTGAGACCCGCACCCCACGTGCTGGTTCTGGGTGGTGACACAGTGGCTGCCAGAGAGCCCTGGAGGTCAGTGGGTGCCTCCCCAGGACCCCTGATGTCTGCAGTGTTAGGGCCTCTCTCGGGTTTAACAGGAGGTCTCACTGGAGGGTGCAGCTGGGAGCTGGAGGCGGCCATATACCAGCCCCTTCTGCGTAACGGAAGCGCCATCAGGGACGCGTGGTGTCAGCGAAGGCATGGGCCTCCGTGTCTGACGCTGAGTGGGTGCAGGGCAGAGGCCGATGGGGATGCGAAGACACCCACGCGAGCCCACATCTCCGCTCGCCAGGCCACACTGACCAAGCACGTGGTGTGTGCCCTGGACGGGGAGCAGCTGGTGTCCCTGAGCGATCGCCAGGCCAGGGTTCAGGCTCAACCTTCCCTCGGCCCCCGCTGCGCAGCAGTGTGGCCTTGGGTGCGTGTGGAAGCTTTCTAAGCCTGTTTCCTCGTCTGCCCGGTAGAAACGTGAGCAGTTAACCCCTGCCAGCTAGGCCAAGGGTCACGTGAGGCAGACCCTGACCGCGGACCCCCGCAGTGGGGGTCCAGCCAGCTCTGCCTCTCACAGCTCAGGCCGCTGGCTGCCTCTCTGTGCCTCAGCTTACTGACCTGTGGAATGGACGCTCACGTCACGAAATGCTGGACTAGCCCCGAGGGAGTAAGTGCCGTGTAAGGGCAGGTCAGCCGAAATGACAGATGTGACCCAGCTGCTAGTTTGGATGTCACTCGAGGTGGCCGGGTGGCCTTTTCTGGGTCCTTGTCGGCTGATCTTCTCTGCCACACCGGCCACTCCTGACACCCATTCCTCCCCAGCCATCCCGGCTCCCCTGGGCGTGCCTCTCAGCCCCTCCCCAGCAGAGAGTCCTGCTGGGGCCCCCTCCCTGCCTCGCCCGCCCCGACGCCCTCCTGCACCCACGTCTGGCTCCCGGCGACGGGGCAGGTGCACACCAATCCTCCTGCGTCTCTCACACACACGCCCAGCGCGACCTCCGGTCACCCCGGCCAGCCGCATCGCACACGCTCCGATGTCCCCAGCCACAGCCCGAGCACTTTCTCCTTCGTTCATCCACTGGAGCCGCCAGCTGCCAAGCGCTATCAGACTTCGCTTCCTCTTAATCATCTGCTTCCCCTGAGAACCAGCCCCTGCCCCCCAACCCCACGGTGACGGTGCCCAGCCTGTCCTCTGTGCTCTGGGCTGCAGATGCTGGCCACCTCCACTCCCACGCCCTGCCTCACGCTCCCCGGCCCACACCTGCACCCCTGCGACACGGCCCCTGCCCCGGGAGTCTCCCCCACTTTTGGCACGCAGCTGCCAAGCGGCACCTGGTTCCCGGTGCCCATGCAGACACATCCCCTGCAGGAGGGGGGCCCCCCAGGACTCTTGGCACCCCCATCTTTGTTCAAGCGGAGCCCGTCTTTGGGGAGCGGTCCACAGTGAGGATTTAACTGGGCCCTGGCGTCCCACTGGAACTTCCTCCCGCCCCCGCCCTGGTCACGGTGTGAGGCGCAGGGACTGTCCTCGCCCCCGGGAGTCCTCCCAGACCCTGTGCATAGGAGGCTCTCAGCGGGGCCTTCCAGCTCAACTCCTCTCCGCCCACTAGAGAAGCAGGACGCAGGGTCCCCAGATGACCCCGCCTGTCCCCTAGGCCACCGAAGCATGCACCACCACCCTCTCGGAGCTGGAAGACACGCAGAAGCACGTGAGCGACCGCCTGCAGGAGCAGCAGGCTCAGCTGTCGGCCGCGCAGGCCCACACCGAGGAGCTCGATGCTGACCTGGACCGGCTCGTGGCCCTCAAGCGACAGGTAGACAAGGCCGTGAGCCACGAGGGCCACGAGGAACCCAGGCCAGGGAGTCTGCTGCCGTCACAGCCGCAGTGCCACATGTCCACGGGCGCGGCCTGCCCCGGACCCGGTCAAGCGTGGCGTGACTCTTTGTCCACCTCTGTGGTCCGGGCATGGCCCTGGGCACTTGGGCTGCAGCGTGGAACAGAAAAGCCCCCATCCCCCGTCCCTCGTCCCCCGCCCTCCCAGAGGCCACGTCCTGGGGGCGGGAGGGAGCGCATGTTAGATGGCGGCAGATGCTCTGGAGAAAATCGGGGAGGAGCGGGGGCGGGGTGACAGGGGGTGGAGATGGCCGCGTGGAGCAAACGTGAGTCGGGCTTGCAGGAGACGAGGGAGCGGGCCACCCCGGCAGAGGGCGCAGACTGTCTCCGCGATGCGGAGCCTGTGCCTGCGGCCGTTGGCGTCCTCTGCCGTTTCCCCGGACCTGAGTGCGTGTGGGGTGGCCCCGGGGGCCCTCTTTTCACTGAGCACTGCCTGACCCAGATCCCCTCTCCCACCCAAGAACCTTTCCGAGCTCGTGGCCCTGCAGGCACGCCAGAAGCACCTGCAGGCGGTGAAGGATGGCAGGTATGTGTTCCTGTACCGCTCCAAGGACTCGCTGCTGGGGGAGCACAGGCGCATGCACAACCGGCTGGCCGCCATCGGCTCCATCCTCGACCACGTCAAGGACGAGTACCCCCAGTTCCAGGAGGTCCTGCTCAAGGTCAGACAGACGATCGCCAGCAAGCTGCAGTCACCCGGGCCCTCCTAGAAAGCGGCCTGGCCGGCGACTTCCCGGGCTGGCCTCCGTGGAAGAGCTTGGGATAGCATAAAAAGATTTAGGACCTTTCTGTGTCGCTGAAAGCCACGTTTGCCCTCAGAGAATAACACCATTTAAGAAAAACAGGTTAGCACTGTAGGAATTTCTTCAGCCGCCCAGCTGGTTAAACCCTGTCGAATCCCAGTGTTTCCAGTCGCATGGAAGGCAGGCGTCCGTCTGCGAAGGCCGTGCTTGCTCTCCCCAGGGAGACCTGGGCAGGTGGGGGCCCCCACTTCCCCACGTGAGTGCTCAGAAGGGGGCTGTGCTCCCTGCCGTGTGCTGACGCCAATTCAGAGCCGGGTGGGTGAGTGAAGGGGAGGGGCCCACCGGAGGCGTGAGCACGAAGGTGCCCAGGCCTCAGCGCCTCTGCCAGGGCGCACCCGAGAGCCCACACGCCCCCTTCTCACCCGTGCTTCCCCGGCCCCCACCCCCACTCCCAGCCCCGGCTAAGACCAGACTCACAGCTCCCAGGAGGAAGTGCGGGCCGAGCGAGCCCACGCGGCTGTTTACAGGGACCTAAGGACTGAAACGAGACCCTGCACGAGGGCGAATGCTGAGACCACGTCCCATTGTCCCGCCTTCACCGCCACTGGCTTCCTTCTCCCCCGCCCGATTCCTGAGCTCTTGTGACCTTGTGGCTTCTATGCAATGTAAACGGAAAATGTTCAACACGATCATTTCATTTCAAACTTTTCAGCAGAAAAATAAAACTTTTTTTTGAGAATAAGGGAGAAAGGCATTTATCCTGAAACATTTCAGAAATACAAAAACCATAAAGTGGGGTCGATTTTATGTTTCCCTTTACGTAATGAGTAAGTTAATAAGTGACTTAACTAAAGCCGCTTCCACGCGTTCGCTCTTTGCCATTTCGGTGCCGAACACCTGTGCCCGCCCCGCAGGCCGGACTGGCGGGAGGGGTGTACCCCCGGACGGCCGGGCCGGCTCCCGGAAACCCGACAGCCGCGGGGCGCGCTCGCCGGTGGGTGGCGGCCCCTTCCCCACCCCGAAAGCCAAGCTCGCAGCTCGGAGCGCTTCTCCCCGAAGTGACGGTCCCCGGCAAGTCGCGCGCCCCTCGGTCGCCCCGCCCCCACTTTCCGGAGGCCGGGAGGCCGGAGCGCGAGGACGCGGCCCGCGGCCCAGCCCGCCCCTCCGCCAGGGGGCGCACGGCGGGAGGAGCCCCCCGCCCGCACCCAGGGCGCCCGCTCAGGCAGCTGCGGGTCACGTGATGCGCACCCGCCGGCGCCTGATCCCGGGCGCCGCTGCGGGCCAGGCGCGCGTGCGCGGAGCCGAGCGGGCCGGAGCCGAGCGCGCGTGCGCGGCGGCGAGCGGGCTGCGGCCGGCAGCGGACCGGGGACCCAAGGCTGTCCCAGCGCAGGACCTGGTGGGTCCGCCGCAGCCCCTCCGACGAAAGGCTTGGCGGGTCGGGGCAGTCGTGACACCCGAAAGGGGGAGGGATCGATGGACGCTGCCCCGTGGCGCCCGTGTCACAGGGAGGAAAGCGGGTCCACCCTTGCTTCCCCCTCCAGTGCTGGAGGTGGCCTTTGAACCCGCTGGTCTACACCGCCAGCCTGGCCTGCGGAGCGGCGGTTCGGAGCCACTTACCTGCCTGAGAGCGGTGACAGGCGCTGCTGGTCAGCAGGGCCACTCGACCGCCTGACCTTCAGCTCTTCCCCGTGTTCTGCAAATCGCCTCGCCGGGCCTTCCGGGTCTAAAGTGGAGACCCCAGGAGGGGGTGTGGTGCTAGCCCCTCTGTGCCCGGCACCTCCGTAGCCTGCCAGCTGGGGTGCCGAGGGGTGGGCATTGGCCAGGAGCTCCCGAGTGAAGGCTCTCATAATTAGGTGTCAGACGTGGAGCTGGGACACTGTGTGGTATAGAAAACAGCCTTTGTCCCCTGTTCCGGCACACAGCTCCCAAACCCCTGGAATCTTGGGAGTAATAAGAATGTGTTTTTTTTATGCTATGAGATGACTGACAGCTGGGGGCCTCAAGAGAGCCTCAGGATGGGGGCTGCTCCCCAGAAAGATCAAAGCAGGACTGGAGGGTGGGAATTTTCACCCCCAGCTTCTGGGGAGCCTACGGGGCTGCCGACTGATCACTGTTGGCCAACAATATAATTAGTTGTGCCTACATAATGAAATCCTAAACTAACTGGGGTCTGGAGAGCTTGCAAGCTGACGGACACGTTTTGGTGCTGGGAGGGTGGCATGCAGGGGGAGAGCACAGAAGCGCCACGCCCCTTCCCCCACACCCTGCCGTCTGGCGGTCCAGAGTTGTCCCTTATAAAAACCCATAGCACCAAGTAAAGCATTTTCCTTAATTCTGTGAGTTGTTCTAGCCGATGGGTGAATCTGAGGCTGTGTGTTCGGGGGTGAACCCTCACAGCTATAGCCAGTTGGTTGGAAAGGTGGTGATCACCTGGGATTGATGACTGGCATCCGTGGGGGCAGACTCGCGGGACCTTAACCTGTCGGGTCTGTGCTCATCCCGGGAGTTCGTGTCAGAATTGAATTGAATCTTCGGTCACCCAGCTCAGCTGCTGCGCCCTGAAACCCACCGCTGTGCTGAGGCCAGGCCGCTCTGGGAGCTCTGGACCCCACCGATGGCCAGCTCTGGCTCGAGGTCCCCTCCAACCCCATGGCCTTGCCCAACCTCCCTTACCCCGCATGGCATTCTGGGGTGCTTGGACCCAGCCACTCTCCTCCCCACGGGGTCAGACTTAGGGCTGGTGTGGTTGCTCTCCAGCCCACCCCCGCAGCCTCCCATTTTCTCTGAAATAGACGGAGAGGCCGTCCCCGATGGAACCCGTGCACACTAGGTCCCATCTGGGCCTCTGCTGCTACTCAGAGGAGCTGGACCAACAAGGTTCCTTATAAAGTATTTAGAACATACACGTGAGCAACATGCAGGTGACGACACTCTTACCACTGGAGTAACCAAGCTGAGACTCCAGCGCAGCTGTGGCGAGAGGCAGACCCAGGACCACCAAGGGGGACCAGCGTGGTCCCCTAACCGCAGGGCCAGGAGGGGCTCTGACTGGCCGGCTCCTGGGGGCCAGGCCTTTCTTTTGTGGCTTTGCCGTCCTCGGCTGCCGTGCTCAGCACATCTCCCCAGGTGACATCTACACCTTGGGCAGCAGGAGGACAGAGGGGAGATGGCGAGTCCCTGTGAGGGCACTTCCATTTCCACCCCGCTGGTCACACCTCAATGACTTCGGCCTCAGTCTTTGTGCAGAAGCGGCTCTTTGACTGCCGTAGCTTGCTTGTTCCATGTGTCTGTCACGTCGGTCTTTGTGTCATAAGTCCTTTTTGATGGCGATCTAAGCATTTTACAAGGCTCCACCGTGTTCTGCAACCCCATCTGAGCCTTTTCTTCCCACTTTCCTCTCTCCCCTGCTTTTGTCTGCAGTACTGAAGGCTCGTCCATCCCACCATCCGCCTCATCAGACCTCGCCTGCGCCCTGGGCACTGCTGGCCCCAACAAGTTCGGGTCCGGAAGCTGCTTTGAGAGCCGCTGAGGCCCTGGCCACACCTCCTGCCTTCCCCGCTGAGCCCGGTTCATCTGTCGGCAGGCCTCCAGGACGGTCCCTGCACCGAGACCATAGACATGCCGTGGCCGCTCTGCTCCCGCCCCCAGCTGGGGCTCTGCGCCCTCCTCTCCCTGGCTGCCGCTGCCCTCCTGGGGCACGTCCTGCTCCACGATTTTGCCGTGGTCCCCCGAGAGCTGTACAGCTTCTCCCAAGTACCTGAGGAGATGGATCAAGGTTGCCAGCAGCGGGCTGGCGGCCCAAGGCCCCAGCCCAGTCCTGGAGCAGCACCCACACAGTGCGACGTGTCCCCCAACAGCCGCTTTGACTGCGCCCCAGACAAGGCCATCACCCAGGAGCAGTGCGAGGCCCGGGGCTGCTGCTATGTGCCCGTGAGGTGGAGATCTGGAGAATCCCAGATGGGGCAGCCCTGGTGCTTCTTCCCACCCAGCTACCCCAGTTACAAGCTGGGGAACCTGACCACCACAGACACGGGCTACACAGCCAGCCTGACCCGAGACAGCCCGACCTTCTTCCCCAAGGACATCCTGACCTTACGGCTGGAAGTGCTGATGGAGACCGAGAGCCGACTCCACTTCACGGTGGGCGGGCTGGGCAGGCGGGCGTGTGCAGGGACGGGGCAGGGCGCGCGGACAGCGGCGGGCGCGTGCGTGGACCAGGCAGGGCGCGCGGACAGCGGCGGGCGCGTGCGTGGACCCGGCAGGGCGCGCGGGTGGACCCAGCAGGGCGCGCGGACAGCGGCGCATGCGTGCAGGGATGGGGCAGGGCGCGTGCAGGGACCCGGCAGAGTGCGTGGACAGCAGTGGGCGCAGATACGTGTTGTGTCCTCACTGTGAGTCCAGGTGTTCAGCAGTGCCTACGCTCAGGCAGCAGCGGCCACTAAGACAGGGACTAGAAGAGTCTAGAACTTGCTCTGGACGGCAGGTGTCACTGTCCGGTGGAGGGAGGTTAGGCCTCCCCAGGAAACGAAGGCTCAGCCAGGAGTCGGCAAGCAGAAAGGTGAACTGGGAGGAAGGGGACCAACCCAGGCAGTGGTCCCCAAGGCAGAGTCTTTGGTCTCATCATTCCCTGCGGTGTCCCAGCCCCTCTTAAGTGTCTGGCACAGAACAGGTGCCCAGTAAAATCCTGACAACAGAACGAATGTGCAGGTTCAAGGGCAAGGGCTTGACCCACCGTTTGCTGGCCCTGTTATCATTAGCAACTTATAACGCCCTCGTGGGCGGAGCGGCCGTGACCTACCCGACGAGCTGGCGCTCAAAGTCTGTCTCCACCCGGAGGCAGGTATGCCAGGCTGCAGAGCGTTGCCGGATTCAGCAAATGAAAACGCAGGATGCCGAGGAAATTCGAACCAGATAATCAAAGGACGAGTCTATGATTTTACCGCCTGTCCCAGGCAACATCCGAGACATACTTAGCTAGAAATAATTTTCTTAAAAAATGTTGTTTATCCGAAATTCAGATTTACTGGTTGTTCCGTATTTGACCTGGCAGCCCGCAGCAGGGGACCTGACTCCGTAGATGAGACCCAGGCCCAGGGAGGTTGAGCGGTGCCCAGGCTCACGCGACATGTGGCCGTGCTGGGACTGGAACCACCCCCTCTGGAGGGCGAAGCGGGGAGCGGGGAGGTGAGCAGAGGCGGCCGCCAGCCCACGGTGACCTCGTGACACCACCTCTCTCTTCTAGATCAAAGACCCTGCCAACCGGCGCTATGAGGTGCCCTGGGAGACCCCGCGCATGCGCCGCCGCGCACCGTCGTCCCTCTACAGTGTGGAGTTCTCCGAGGAGCCCTTTGGGCTGGTCGTGCGCCGCAAGCTGGACGGCAGGGTGCTGTGAGTGCCTGGCCCCGAATGGCATCGTCCCTGACCCTGCCCAGGTCCACCCCACCCACCCCCACCCCGTGGGGCCCGGTATTCCCTCCACCCCGAGTCCTCAGAGGTCTTCCCCCGTCTAAACTAGGGAGTCCCAGCCAGGGGAGATTTTCCCCCCAAGGGACATTCAGCAATGGCTGGAGATGTTTTGGTTGTGTCACAGGGGTGAGGTGCTGCTGGCATGTAATGGGCAGAGCCCGGGGATGCTGCTCAAGCCCCTCCAATGCACAGGACAGCCCCACAGCACAGCAGTGCCGGGCCCCCCACAGGGCCAGCCCGAGACGGCACCCGCTCCCAGCAGCATTCCCGCCAGCTCTGTTTATTTAGCAAATACTACGTATTGCTTATGACTTATCAGGCGCTGTGGCTGCCACCTCATCTCATCCTTGTAATAGCTCAGCAGTGGGTGCTGTTATCCCCACTTTACAGATGAGGAAACTGAGGCACGGAGAGGCGAGGTGCTTGCTGGCAGGTGACTGAGCTGGGGCCCCAGTGTCCCTGCTGTTGGCCGCTCTGGTTGGCGTCCCTCCGGGGCTCAGGCCCTCCCATGGGTTTTTCTGTTTGGATCATTGCTGCTGTCACCCGCGGCAGAAGCCTTTCCTGGTCACGGCTGAGCCTCCAGCCCCCGGGGAGGTTCTGACCCACAGCAGGCGCCCAGCGCCCCTTTGTTGGGGAGAAGAGGCCTCGGTTGGTCCCACCGCTGCCTCCAAGGAGAGCGTGCCACCCCCCACCCGACCTTCACTGGATGCACCCGAGCATCCTGGAACCCGCTTCAGACATGACTGTTGTGTCTGTGACTCTGCGTGTCCAACACGGTCCCCTCCTCAGGACAGGCCCACAGGCCCAGCGGTCAGGCCCTGTCTGCCCTGACGTGTGACGGTGCGAGCACATTTCACAGGACGCACCCTGCCCACTTTATCCACGTGGGCCCACACAGTACGTGCTCCGAACCGCCAGGCTCTGCTTTGTCACCGAGCTGAGTGACACGCGACGTGGACTGGCCTCAGTCTTACGAGAACGTAACTTTGGAAAAGCAGCCCTTTCTTTCCCGCCATTCGTTTTGGGGCGGGCATTACCAGCCGGCCCCCAGGGCAGACTCAGTAGGGAGAGGCGGTGCCCCGTGTCCACACCAGCAGCGTCCACACGAGCAGCGTCCGGAGCAGCAGCGCCAGCAAAGCCCCAGAAACAGCTGTGGGGGCGGGGCTGGCTCTGCAGTGGGGGGCCACGGCAGGCCCCTTGAGACCTGAGAAGTCTGCTAAGGCCCCTTGTGGGATCCTGGTCTCAAACACACGTGCAGGTTGGCAGCGTGTGGGCCACAGCGGGCAGCGTGCTGTGGGTGCCCCTTTTGTGACGTCGGCAGTGACGTGTCCCACCTGGAGAGGGCGCTGCCCATGGTTTTTTGTCTTGCCTTTGACCCCGTGCTACCTCAGGGGACCCTGGGCAGCCCTGGCTGGGCAGCTGCACGGGCTCTGGGGCTGAGCTGGGGCAGCACCGGGACGGCTGGCCCGTCCTGGGATGAGCTCGGGGCCACAACTCCCGGGACTAGAAGGGCCTTGGGCGGCCCTCACCTTGCCCGCTGTGGCCAGGGCCCTGGGCGGCCCTCACCTTGCCCGCTGTGGCCAGGGCCCTGGGCAGGCCACTCCCGGAGCCTGTCCGCAGTAACGTGGGCACAGCCAGGGAGCACCGCTGGTGACCCTGTCCCCACCACGCCAGTGACCCCGGAGTTGTGGGGCCTGATGTGGCCGCTTCTGTCCCAAGGTCAGCATGTCTGCAGCTGGCCAGGCGTCCTCGGGGCACCAGGGTCCGGGGACCCCTCTGGGCGGGTTCATCTGCCGCCGTGGGTGCGAGGCGCCTCTTTCCGGCAGGCTGAACACCACGGTGGCCCCCCTGTTCTTCGCTGACCAGTTCCTGCAGCTGTCCACGTCCCTGCCGTCCCAGCACATAACTGGCCTCGCCGAGCACCTGGGCCCCCTGATGCTCAGCACCAACTGGACCAAGATTACCCTCTGGAACCGGGACATCGCCCCCGTGGTAAAGCGGGGGCCGGGGCGGGGCCGGGGCTGGAGGGCCGCGTGGCCGAGCGAGCTAAGCGCGTGTCTGCCGTGTGCAGCCTGACGTAAACCTGTACGGGTCCCACCCCTTCTACCTGGCGCTGGAGGACGGCGGGCTGGCTCACGGGGTCTTCCTCCTGAACAGCAATGCCATGGGTAAGTCGACGGGGCCACCCCGGCGGGCACCTGAGCCCCCCACCCCCACCCCCACCCGGCTTGCTTCTCTGCGCCCAGGCTGGGGGCTCCCGGGTGCGGCTGCATCCGCCTCTGTCACAGACGGAGTTTGGGCTCTCTGCACTGGCCCCCACAGGCCGCGGGCAGGAGCCGGGCCTCACGTGCTCTTCCAGGAAATGGGTCCATTGTGCTGTGGCCTCTCCAGCTCTGCCCTTTGGTGGCCCTGCCCTTCTGGCGGTGGGCAGGGGCCAGAAAGGGGTGTCCTGGGGTCCAACCAGCTTCCTCAGTGAGTCTTCAGGGTCCCCTGTCCCCCAAGCAGGCTGCTCCCAGGTCCCCCGCAGGAGGACCCCCTCTCCAGAGGTGGTTTGGCTTGTCCATCTGTGGGGTGCTAAGGGCCCCGCGGGGGAGACGCGTATTTGTCCCTGAGCTCCACGGCTGCTCTCCCCAGACGTGGTCCTGCAGCCGAGCCCAGCCCTCAGCTGGAGGTCAACAGGCGGGATCCTGGACGTGTACGTCTTCCTGGGCCCGGACCCCAAGAGCGTGGTGCGGCAGTACCTGGACATTGTGGGTAGGCCAGCTCCCCGCCCTGTCCCGCCTGCCCACCCCACCTGCCCACCCTGCCCTCCGCCCACTCACGGAGTCCTGCTGGCTCGCAGGCTACCCGTTCATGCCGCCCTACTGGGGCCTGGGCTTCCACCTGTGCCGCTGGGGCTACTCGTCCACCGCCATCACCCGCCAGGTGGTGGAGAACATGACCAGGGCCCACTTCCCCCTGGTGAGTGCGGGGCGGGCCTGGGGCCTGGTGGGGGCAGGCAGAGGCGCGGGGCGGGCGGACAGTTCCCAGGCCCCCACAGCTGGTCCTCTGCTGTGGCTGCAGGACGTCCAGTGGAATGACCTGGACTACATGGACGCCAAGAGGGACTTCACTTTTAACAAGGACGGCTTTGGGGACTTCCCGGCCATGGTGCAGGAGCTCCACCAGAGCGGCCGGCGGTATGTGATGATCGTGGTGAGTGCCTCTGCTCTCCAGGGACACGTGGAGCGGGCCCTTTGCAAAGAAGAGGGGCCCAGGGCCCAGTGGCTCCATACCCAGGTGGCATCTTCCTCATACCTGCCATGGTCACCGAGGATGGTTCCTGATCTGGAGGGGATATCGGATCTATCAGACTTGGTCCCCAATGTCCAGTGATGTCCAGGGAATGTCGGTTCCGGGTGACTTAACTGGCTTAAAGCAAAGGAGGGGGCCAGGGGCACAGCCGACATCACCCAATACCGGCAGGGCCGGGCGGAGCAGTGCGGGGGCTCAGTGTCTCCTGGCCCTGCCTCCCCTGGGGCACCTGTGTTGTGTGAAGGTGAGTGGGACTCTGAGTGGCCAAGCACGAAGACACAGCCTCGCTGAGCCGGTCCCTGCAGCCGGAGGGCTGTGGTTCGGGGTCCAGTGCCCGGCCCTGCAGCTGGAGGGCGGGGGCAGGGTTGGCATCATGATGCCCTCTCAGTGGACACCCGTCTGCCGAGGGGCTTGCAGTGGCTGCTCATTTCTGTCATCGCGGCCCCTCTGAGGGCAGCTGGCATCAGTGGCCACTCGGAGCAGGGCAGACACAAGTAAATGCTCACTGCAGAGTGTGTGAAACCCTAGAACTCTGAAGCAGAGGTAGAACCCGCATCCAGGTGCACCCACCTCTGGCTTCGTCTCTAAAGCACGTGCACGTGGACGCCCGCGGGTGTGCACACACGTGCGCGGCCTCGCCCTGCCCCGTCCCCTGTGGCGCTGTCGGGAGCATCCCCCCTTTACCCAGCGGTCCGTGCCGAGGCTCGGGCGTCTCCTTCTCCGACCGGTCTCTCTCACCCCAGGACCCCGCCATCAGCAGTGCCGGGCCCCCCGGGAGCTACCGACCCTACGACGAGGGTCTGCGGAGACGGGTTTTCATCACCAACGAGACCGGGCAGCCACTGATTGGGAAGGTAGAGTGGGGGGTCGGGGGTCAGGGGCTGAGAAAGCGGGGGTCTCAGCAGTGGGGACAGGAAGTTGTTCAGGACGGTGGGGTGGTATCACGGCTGGGAGTGATGGTCCTTGAGTCCTCCGTCAGGTGTCATGGGGGGCCTGGCCCAGCCCAGGCATGACCTCCGCAGACCCTGGGTGAGGCCTCAGGACTCTCCTTGTTCACCAGGCCCTGGGGACTTTCTGACAGTTCCCAGGCCTTCCCAAGGGGTGCCCAGCAGAGTTCTCACCACCCCGTTTCAGGACGTGCCCAGAAACAAGGGGGGGGGCCCGGCCGAGGGGCGGCTGGGGAAGCTCCCAGGAGGGCAGATGCTGGGGCCTCAGGCCTTGTCTGAAAGTGGGGTCTCAGATGAGTTTTCACCATGGTCCCCCTCACTGACGCCGCTCACCTGTGCAGCCCCCACGCCCAGGTAGGTGAGTTCGGTGCAGGGCCTCCTTGAAGATTCTGGGGGCCGGTCTCCCCTCTGGGCTCCCTTCCAGGTGTGGCCGGGACCCACTGCCTTCCCCGACTTCACCAACCCCGAGACCCTTGACTGGTGGCAGGACATGGTGGCCGAGTTCCACGCCCAAGTGCCCTTCGACGGCATGTGGATTGTGAGTGTGGCTCTGGCCCCTGGGTGTCCCTCGGCCTTGGGGACCGGCTCCCCCTCCGCACTGGGCAGGGCGCCCACCTCAGGGGCCTCTCTCATAGGACATGAACGAGCCATCCAACTTCGTGAAGGGCTCCGTGGACGGCTGTCCCGCCAATGACCTGGAGAACCCGCCCTATGTGCCGGGTGAGCTGTCCCCCTGGCACCAGTCAGGGGACTTGAGGGCTCTGGTCGGGTTCTCTGGTTTGGGAGACTCAAGGCTGCCGTTTCTGAGGAGCCGCGGGGCGCAGCCAGCAAGGGAAGGGGGAGCGGGGGACCCAGGCTCAGGTCAGGGAGACACCGCCCCCAAAAGTGACACCCCACCGTGCAGCCGGGGTTGGGGGGACCCTCAGAGGGAGGACCTTTCGGGCTTAGGCGGATGGATACAGAAAGACTAGCAGCGGTCGAGGGCAGGTGCCTGGGGCGTGAGTCTGGGGTCTGCAAGGGGCAGCCTCTGGCGTCCACCTTGTCCCTGTCCTTGGAAACGTGGAGACTGTAGTGGGGTGTGCCACAAGATCTGAGGGTGACCCGGGATGGGGGCGGCACCTGCCTGCTGGCGGAGGCGCCTCGCAAACAGCCCCGTCTCCCCCAGGCGTGGCTGGCGGGACCCTCCGTGCAGCTACCATCTGCGCCTCCAGCCGCCAGCTCCTCTCTACCCACTACAACCTGCACAACCTGTACGGCCTGACGGAGGCCGCGGCCTCCCACAGGTGAGGGCCAGCTGGGCCCGTGTGCCCGGAGGAAGGGGCGGAGCCCAGGCCACCCTGCACTCTGTCTCCACGCCGTGCCCAGCACCTCGGAGGAAGGCTGGAGGTGACTGGACGGAGAGCTTGGGCTGAACAGGCTTGTGGCCCCCACGAGCGGTGGTCACTTTCCTCCCTGAGACAGGGTGTATCTTCGAAGGTGGCCCGATGGCAGGGCACAGCTGACTGCCCAGCGGACCTGGCGGTGGCCTCGCCTCCTGCCTCTCCCCCAACTGGGCCAGGAGTGACACCACTCCACACGGCTCTCTCTGTCCCTCTGCTCCACCCAGGGCCCTGGTGAAGGCTCGGGGGACACGCCCCTTCGTGATCTCCCGCTCCACCTTCGCCGGCCACGGCCAATATGCCGGCCACTGGACAGGGGACGTTCAGAGCAGCTGGGAGCAGCTCTCCTCCTCCGTGCCAGGTGGGAGCTTTGCCCAGAGCAGGGGGTGCTGTTGCCATGGTGGTGGGGTCACTGTGCACCTGTGCAGCTCGGCTCCCCCGTGACACCCCTCTTCTGGCCACCCCATCCCTGCCTTGTCCTGCAAAGCCATCAGATCCTCTCCTGTCACATGTCCCTTCTGGCCATTCCATCCTGAGCGGCAGGAAAGCGCATTTGAGCTCGTCCCATGGGTGCCCGTCCGGCTGGTCTCGGTGCCCGCACGTCCTGCAGAGGACTTTGAGTTTGTTCCCAGAGCTCGGATGCCACTGACCTGTGTTAGGTGCAGAGGTGGCTCAGGAGCCCTGGGGAAGGGGCTGGGGCGAGGGAGCGCCGGGTCACCAGGGGGCAGCTGAGAAGAGCGTCCACCCCACCTGGGCCTGGAGGCACCATGACAGTCGCAGCCTGGCTCCTGTGTGGGGTGCGCTGCAGACCCCCGGCCACAGGGCAGTCCTGGGAAGTCCTGCCGCGAAGGCCCGCCTTCCTCCCAGAAGCAGGCTCTGCCCACGTGCCTGGGCTCTGCTGTGCCCTCGAGGCAGTCTCTGCAGAGCGGGGTGCTGCTGGCCTGACGACCTCCCCCAGCTCTAGTTCTGGTGGACTGACCGTTACCAGGCAGAGGTCGTGCAGCCCCCAGGGCCCGCTGCAACCAGATGCGAGTCCCCAGGGCCCCAGGCGGAGGCGACCTGCAGCCTGACTCTCCAGCAGCTCAGGGACTTGCGGACCCCTCTGCTCTAAGGAAGTTCCACGCACCCAGGTGGGGGGCTCGGAACAACAGAGACGCCTCCTGCAGTCCGGAGGCTGGAAGTCTGAGTCACCTGCTGGTGGCCCCGCTGTCTGACACCTTGGGGAAATCCTTCCTGCCTCTTCGGCTTCTGGTGGCTTCCGGCCCTCCTTGGCTTGGGGCTGCCTCATTCTGATCTCTGTCCCTGGGCATCTTTGTCATCTTAGAAGGTCACTAGTCAGACTGGATCAGGGCCTGTGACCTCATCTTAACTTGATGGCATCTGCAAGGACGCCCAAAGGGCTTGCATGTTACCTTTTGGGGGACACGTTCAACCCTAACGGGCTAGTGTGCTGCGCCCAGGCCGGGTGTTAGGCAGCAGTCTGTCCACCAGTCGGCGCTGCAGAGGCCAGCTCAGCAGACACGCCTGTCCTTGGCCCTGAGCTGGCCTGGCCCCATCTGACTCCGCCCTGCAGAAATCCTGCTCTTCAACCTGCTGGGGGTGCCCCTGGTCGGGGCCGACGTCTGCGGCTTCCTGGGCGACACCTCGGAGGAGCTGTGCGTGCGCTGGACGCAGCTGGGGGCCTTCTACCCCTTCATGCGGAACCACAACGACCTGCACAGCCAGGTAGGCGGGGCAGCTGGCGGTGCTGGCCCGGGATCCCCTTCCCCGTGGGCCAACCCGCCAGGCGCCCGTCTCCCAGGGAGGGGCCCAGAGGCCCCCTGCGACACCTCTGCCTCCCGCACAGCCTCAGGAGCCGTATCGGTTCAGCGAGGCGGCCCAGCAGGCCATGAGGAAGGCCTTGGCCCTGCGCTACGCGCTGCTGCCGCATCTCTACACGCTCTTCCTCGGGGCCCACGCCAGGGGTGAGACCGTGGCCCGGCCCCTCTTCCTAGAGTGAGTGCCCGGGTCGGGATGGGGAGGACGGGCGGTGGCCCAGGGGGCCCCACCTGGGACCCAGCAAGGAATCAGGGAGACAAACCAAAACCTAGGCCCTCCCCACTGGGGTACCCTCTGCACCCCCAGTTCCCACCCCTTAGATTCCAGCTCAAGGGCTTGGGGTGTTCAAAGTCCGGAAAAATCTGGGCTGAAGAATGCTGAGTATGGACCAGGTGTACCAGGTGGTAAAGCAGGTTATAAAACTTTCGATTCACTCCGCCTGGGGCTGGTTAACGGAAAAGGACCTCAAAAGAAAAGCGACAGACACCCTGAAACAGGTCTCAGTCACACGTAAGGTCCACCACACCTCCGCAGGCAAAAGGGTCCTCACGTAGTAACGTGATTCGCTACCTCTTTGAAAAATCGGTTTATCTTCCCCTCACAACACACAAACTGAAGTTCCAGGTGGATCAGGTGAGTTAAACGCCCCGAATGCAGCTGTAGACAATGCCAGAGCGAACACGGGAAGGCGGCGTTGCTCTGGAGGGGGGTGTAGGGGGCGGGTCCTGAGCCCTAAAACCAAAGAGCTAAGAGGAGGAGGTTTAACTTAGGAAAGAAAGAAACACTTCTCCGAACACAGAAACACTAACCGCCCCGAATGCAGATAGCGGGGTGCAGAGATCAGAAAAGGCGGATAGCGGGGTGCAGAGATCAGAGAAGGCGTTAACGAGGAAACGGCGAATGATGCGGTCCCTGGCGTCGGACCCGCCGCAGTCGGCCAGCCCCGCGCTGGGAGCCAGTGGACGAGCAGCGGGGGCACAGCAGGGGCACAGCGCGGGCGCGTGGCCCCTGCACCCCGTCCCTGCGGGGCCCCTGGGCGCCCTGACCTCAGGTCACCAGGCCCACACGCCTCCCCACTCCAACCTCGTGTGAAGGTTTCCCGAGGACCCCGGCACCTGGACCGTGGACCGCCAGCTCCTGTGGGGAGAGGCTCTGCTCGTCACCCCAGTGCTCGAGGCCGGGAAGGTGGAGGTGACCGGCTACTTCCCCTCCGGCACGTGGTACGACCTGCAGACGGTGAGTCTTGGGACCCTGACACCCAGCAGGACTGGGGGACGGAAGGGGCCCCTCCCGCCTGTCCTGTCAGGGTGGACAAGGTGGTGAGGAGGACGCACGTGCCATCGCGTCCCAGCAGCTCGAGGGCCTCGCCTGGGTGTTGCACGTGCGTCGGCCCGCGCGGCCCTCGTGGAAACCGTGTCCAGATTAGGCAGCTGAGTCCCGAGCGGGTAACTCTCCAGGGTCCCGGGCCCCGGGCCCCACTGCCACAGGCTGAGCCAGGACTCCAATCCTGCCCCCCAGTGTCCTCAGACCTGGGGCCTCTCTGTTCCCACGAGGTGGTTGGGCTGTGCTGTGCCCCTGAGGTCACACCCGGCTGCCCTCGGCCGGCCTCCACGTGGGGCCCCCGGCTCCCAGTGCCAGCACGGGGCCTTGGCACCGCCCAGGACTCGCCATGACGTGCTATCCCCTCCAGGTGCCAGTAGAGGCCCTTGGCAGCCTCCCGCCTCCACCTCCAGCACCCCTCAAGTCTGCCGTCCACAGCAAGGGTCAGTGGGTGACGCTGTCAGCCCCACTGGACACCATCAACCTCCACCTGCGGGCTGGGCACATCATCCCCCTGCAGGTACCCAGCCTGGACGCCCGAGCCCCTTTGCCCAGCTCCGGTGGCGCTGCCGGGGCCTCTGTTTGGTTGGGGTTCCCAGGGCCCCGGGCAGAGACGATGGTGTCTGGGGGTGGGGGATGAATGGGTCCAGAGAGGAACCTCAGGACACAGCCGGCCCTGACTCGTGGCTGGGCCTTGCAGAGGGGAGCCTGCAACGCCGGTGCTTTACAGGAAGCCGTCTGCAAATGTCTGTGGTCTCCTACGTCCTCTAGGGTGACCGCCTCAGAAAAGGCGGTCCCCATGGGTGTCCAGGCTGTGGGCTCTCTTGCCGATCCTCATTCCTGGCAGCATGGGGCTGTCCCGCCTCGTGTTCTTCCTGCCCTTGCTGTGGGAGCCGCCACCAGGCTGGCAGCAGTGACGTATGCCACCCCCTTCGCAGGGCCCCGGCCTCTCCACCACGGAGTCCCGTAAGCAGCCCATGGCCCTGGCCGTGGCTCTGACTAGGAGCGGGGAGGCCCGAGGGGAGCTCTTCTGGGATGACGGGGAGAGCCTGGGGGCGCTGGAGCGCGGGGCCTACACGCAGCTCGTCTTCCTGGCCAGGAACGTGAGTCCTGGGGCGGGGGGCTAGGGGCCATCCCAGAGGCAACTGCCCTGATCTGGTGAGGGCAGCCAGGCCCAGAGTCCTCGGGATGACCACTTGTCTCTGGAAGGTCAACCCAAGTGAAAGCCATCTCTGCCCCCCCGCCCCGGGGGAGAAGGGCCTGAGGGCCAAGGGCGCTGGCCAGAGTCCCGTGCACCCTGCCAGCATCTCACGGCTTAGGCGGTGGCGTGGTGCCGGCCTGACCTTTGCCCTCGGCTGTCCAGAGGCGCCATCCAGGTGGCCACCTGCCCGGGCTGTCCGCTGACAGCCCCGGGTCTCTCTGCTCCGGCCAGAACACCATTGTCAACGAGCTGGTGCACGTGACCGGTGAGGGGGCTGGCCTGCAGCTGAGGAAGGTGACTGTCCTGGGGGTGGCCACGGCCCCCCAGCAGGTTGTGTCCAATGGCGTTCCTGTCTCCAACTTCACCTACAACCCCGACAGCCAGGCAAGAGATGCCACAGACAGGGCTCGAGGGCTCGTCCCCCGGGGATGGCCGAGGGGGCGGGCGGAGCCCGGGGTCCTGGCGACCCCTGTCTGCTGAGCGCTTGGGGTCTCTCTCGCCTGTGCTGGCCGTGGTTTAGAGGCCGATTTTCTCTCCTTGTTTCCAGACCCTGGCCATTCCTGTCTCGCTGGCGCTGGGAGAGCAGTTCCTCATCAGCTGGTCTTAACGGGGGCCGCGGCTCACGGAGCGCCAGTTCCCAGTGGCCCCCCACGCCTGTGCACCTGGCCAGCGTGTGGGCCTCAAAGTCACGCTACCTTCCATGAATGCCCAGGCTCGCCCCTGAGTCTCCCTCCGGCGCTGGGGTGCTGGGCCACAGCAGTCGCTCGGCCCAGATCCCAAGTTGGGTCAGGCTCCTGAGGGTTTGGAATGTCACACGGGAGGCTTACTCTCTGTGGCTCGTCACTGGAATGGGTGTCAGGGTCAGCTGCCACCAGCCACCTGCCCGTGCAATGGGGATGTAGTCCCTGCCCCAGGTGGCTCTGCTGCTGCTCTGACCGGATGGCAGGCCGTGCTGGGTGCTTTCTGGGCAGCCGCCCCACCAGCAGATGGCACTGTCCGCCAGTCCAGGAGCGGGCCCGGGGGCTTGGGGTTCTTAGGGCCACGCAGACCTTTAATCCTAAGTGCATTTATTTTTAATAAAAGGAGTGTTTGCTGCAGTCAAGCTTCTGCTCATCCTTGTGGCTTTCGGGGTGTGGAGGGTGTGCCCCAGGGCCATGGCACAGCAGCCACTCCACCTCAGTGGCCCCCGCACATGCCAGGCAGGGCGTGTGTGACCTGTGCCCTCGCCCCCACATCGCCTCACGTCCCAGTATCCCCACCTCTAAGGGGCCCGGGGAATGTCCAGCTGGGCCTGCTGGTGTCAGGCATCTGGTGGGACGTGTGCCCCGCGCTGGGCTGTGTCCCCCACATCCCAGTCCCTGGGTGACTGCTGCTGCTTGTGGGTTTTGTCTCTAACGTTACTCAGTATAATTACTGAGCATCACGTATGTGTCGACACCTCATCCCTTCTCGCTGCTAAATAGTTTTCCATTGTAGGGATAGGCCACAATTTGTCAACTTTAAATGGACGTCACGGTTGTTTTGGACTCTTAGCTACTGTGAATAAAGCTGTGGAGCGCAATCCTGGCCACGTCTCTGGATGGACGTGTTTGTTTCTCTTGGGCAGATGGCGAGGGTGACATGGTCAGGCGAGATGCAGGGGGTGGTGGTGAATGTTTTAAGAAGCTGCCAGACCGCCACGCAGTCGCACCATTCTGCTTGCCGGCCGGCAGGGTGAGAACCGTGGCTGCCCCGCTCCCGGCCAACACGCGTGGCGTGTCTGCTCCAGCCTCCGCCACTCCAGTGTGTGGGTCTCACCATGGTCCTGCTTTGCGTGTCCCCCGTGACTAACGATGTGGAGCATCTCTGCAGAGACTTGTCACCCACAAACCGCTGGTGAGGTGTCTGTGCAAACCCTTTCCCCATTTTTCACTTGGACTGCTTATTACTGAGTTATAAAATACGCTGGTTTTCTATGGATGGCATGAATCACAGCTCAGTGGCTTTTCATTAACCCTTTCCCGCTTAGAAAAATGAGCTCGCTGCCAGTGCTGGGATTCGACATGCTCGGCGATCGAGAATTACTGAACTGTGCAAATGGAGACGCCACTACTGAAAACAGGATGCTACAAAAGTCAGTTGTTTTCAGTCGCCATACTAGAGCGATGAGAAAAGAATAAAAGTGAGATATTTCGTGGCAAACTTTGGGGGTGAGGTTAGGACGGTGGCCTGCGAGCATTATCGGGGCAAACGCCGCAGCCGCAGGCGCTGCCGGCGAGCGTTCTCGGGGCAGGTGGGAGATGCGCCAGCAAATTTATTTGGTCACAGTTCTGTGGTCAGAAGGTCGACGTGGGTCTCACTGGGCTAAAGCTGGGCATTGGCAGGGCTGCTCCCCTCCTGGGCGCCTCAGGAGAATGTTTCTCACGCAGGTGGTTGGTGGAAGTCACTTCCGCCCGTTGCCCTGGCGACTCCAGCCAGACATCCCTCTCGGCTTCTAGCGGCTGCTCCGGATCGTCACCTCCAAACCCCGCAATGGGGGCTACGCCCTCCTCACACCCGAGCACCTCTCCTGCCCTTTCTCCGCCACACCGCTGAGCGCGGAGCACACGGCAAGTCCCGAAGACCACGCGACTGCAGCCAGGAAGATTCTTGACTTCCTGCGGGCTCGTGATGAGACGGGCCCGCCTGGATAAGCCAGCATCGTCTCATCGCAGATCTTTAATTCCACCTGCAAAGTCCCTCCTGCCATTTAATGTGACCTCACAGCTCCCAGGGGTTAGCACGTGGGCACCTTTGGGGGCCATCATTCCACCCACCACGTGCAAGTTCTCGACACGTTTCAGTTGCAACTCCTTTGCCAGGTGTTTTGCAAATATTTCCTCCCAGTCCGTGGTTTGCCGTTTTACTTATTTACTCTTAAATCTCTGCCAAATGCAAAGTGACAGCCGTTTCTCCCGTTTTAAGCTTGGTCATTTCAGGTCTTACGTTTCGCGTCAGTTCGTGTATCTGAAATCAGGGTCAAGGCTGCTTCCTTTGCTGCACACGGCTACCCAGCTGTTCCGCAGCATCTGTTAGAACTCATGCTTTCCCCGCGGAACGGCCTCACCTTTGCCGAAGATGCATCCCCCATGGACCGGCGGTCTGTTTCCGGACTCCTGTGTCCCATGGCGCGCTCTGTCCTCTTGCTGGTGGCGTCTCTGGGGCCACAGCTCTGAAACATTCCCAACACCAGGCAGCGAAGTCCTCCTGCTGTGCCCACGTGTCCCAAGTAGTTTTGGGTACGCTAGATCCTTTGTATTTCCATGTAAATTTTAGAAACAGCTTGTCGATTTGAACCAGAAAAGTGTCTCCTGGTGTTGACTAGGACCGTGCTGAACCTGTAAGTCGACGTGGGGAGAACCATCTTAGCAAAACCGACTCCTCCGGTCTGTAAACTCTCTTTTTTTTTTTTTTACATCTTTTGTTTCTCTCAGCCATGTTTTGTGGTTTTTGATGCACGGAGCTTACGATTTTGTTAGATGTAGCCCCACGTATTTCACACATTTGATGCCACTGTAAATGTGTTTTTTAAAACGTTCCTTTCCAGTGCCCACTGCGCCGTGGGAGGACAGGCGACTCTGAGTGCTGACCTTGCGTGCTGCTGCCTTTCCTGAACTCGGTGGTCAGTTCCAGCAGCTTTGCTGTGGATCCCTCGGGACCTCCACGCAGTCCGTCCCCTGGGAGCGAGACGCTGTCCCTTCCTCTCAGGATGCCTTCGCTCCCTTTCCTTGCCTGTGGCCCAGGCCGGAACGCAGTGATGTGGCGGGAAGCGACGAGACGGAGCCGCGTCCTGGGGGGTGACCGCGAGCTCCCGTTCCTACTGCGGACCTGCCTGTTCCCCTGGCGGTTCTTGGGTCGGGCTCCTGGACCTCTGCCTTTCGAAGCCGTCAGGTGCAGACGTTCAGGGTGGTCACACCCTTGGGAGGCCTCCCTCGCCCCGCCAACGTCCCCTGCCGTGACATCCACGGAGCAGCACCACGCAGCCCCTGCGGGTTCGAGTTGCTCGGCGTCACCGCAGCGCGTCTCTCTCCGCCTTTCACTTTTACTTGTGCCTTCGTTTCTTCTAAACGGTTGGGTCTTGTTTCGTAATCCAGTCTAACAACTTTTACTTTTGATTGACAATTTCCTTTCCCCCCTTGCTCGGGCCGTTTTGTTCTTCAGTATAATTGTAGAGGATGCTAGATTCCCCACCTGACTTGTAATTGGCATAGTCGCCGTACCACACGATTCACTTTAAAACGCAGTTTAGTTTTTAGTGCAGCCGCAGAATTGGGCAACCATCACGATGTTCTGTAATCCGGAACATTTTCGCCCCCCAAAAATACTCTGCCCCCATGAGCGGTCACTCCCCATTCCCCGGCCCCTGGAGACCACTCACCCACTTTCGTCCCTGTCGATGTACCCGTTTGGGGCGTTTAGTAGAAAGGAGATGGCACAATGCGTGACGTTTTCCCAGAACCAACTTC
The DNA here is from genome assembly GCF_902729225.1 of Pteropus medius. Taxonomy (NCBI): domain Eukaryota; kingdom Metazoa; phylum Chordata; class Mammalia; order Chiroptera; family Pteropodidae; genus Pteropus; species Pteropus medius. Next base: position 1,827,269 of record NW_024355990.1, on the reverse strand, counting down.
GAGTTTCATTTGTCTGTCATTCCACTTACTGCCCGTCATTCCCTTCCGCTTGCGGGGGTCCTGCCCGCTCTCTTCCTGGTTTCTGAGGTAACAGACGAGTCACGTCTGCGGGGATCACCGGGGTGCTTGTTCGGAAGCCGCCATCTCGCTGTTCCTCGTCCTCACCAGTTTTGTCCCCTTCGGCCCTTCTAAGTACCGTCGAGGACTCCGCTTCAGCTCCCGTGCTGGCTCTGATGTTTGTTTCGCTTTGTTGTTTCTTTAGGATTTATACCTAAAAACTAAGGTTTACGCCATCTTGAATGGTCACGCTCTACCTTCAAGTAACAGGATCCCACTTCACACGCGGCACGAGCACCGGGGCCGCGTAAACCCACTGCCTTTTCTCACACTGCGGTTTGTCACGCACTTTACTTCTGTGTCGTTACTTGTGGTTTAAGCAGCCTTTACAGCCTGAGGGACGTGCGCGCACAGACCTCAGGTTCCACGGGGCAGCTGCAGTTCCAGCCTTTGCCTGCGTGACCCCAGAGAAGGTAGGCCAGGTGACATGGGTGCCATGGCGGAGCTGTTCTCCCACAACACAGGTGATTTTCATACTCTCATTTTTCTGTTTTACAAATTTTCCTATAATGAAGACGTAGTTTTATAGTCAAGCAAAAATATCTTTAAATTGGAAATAGTTGAAAGTGGATCCCCTCCTAATCCCAATCCTGTGACAGGTATGACGGCGGGACAGGACACCGCCCAAGAGCCAGGCTGCTTTCCATAATGTCTGTAGCTGTCACGTCAGCCACCAGCGGAAAGGTCTCCCCCACCTTGACACTTCTGAATCACCAGCAACGCTGAACATTTATGTGACTACCTGTATTTTTTTTAACTGCGATCTTTGCTTCCTGCCATCTCTTCCCCGAGTCACCGACGATGTCCCCTATGCAACCCTCCTTCTTCCCCCAAGACGTGGTATACTCACTGACCCAGATTAAGTCTTGCTGGCAATGAATCCTTCTTTCCAGTGATACACCCGAGCTCCTGGCCGGGGCCTGGGCCTGGGCCCACACACAAGGCCACCCCAGAGCTAAGTGTGCACGGCCTGCTCCTCCAAGTCCCACATCCCTCCTTCCCATCCGCCCGGCGTGCGATCAGGCCAGGCAGTGCTCTCCCCTCGCGCCCACCGCCTTCCTGGCTGGAGACGGCGCTGACTGCTGTGGCCGGGGCTGTGGCGTCACCCCCTGCGCCATGGCTGAGACACTGCCCTAAGCACGCTATATCGGAGTCCCATATGTCGCTCTTTGTTGGGAATTCAGAGAAAATGCCTTCCGTCAACTATATAATTTCAGGTGCTTTAAATGAGAATCACCTGATGAACTTAAAAACTATTTCCAAGCCCCCACCACCCTGGAAATTTCGATTATCATCCCAACCAATTTGGGGCGGGCAGAGGCCAGGCTGTTCTCCCACTGCCACTTTACCATTTTAACGGTCAGAGGAATGGCCTGCTCGGGTTATGCAGCAGGTCACCAGAGAAGCAAGGAACACCTTAAGAAGTGGGTTAGGAAGTTCAATGGAAAAGTTTCAAGCGTTTAATGAAAAACACACAGAGCAAAGCACTATTTACACATGGGTAAGAAAAGGAAGAACAACCCCCACCGCCGGGACTCTGTGAGGAGAAGCCACATGACTCCAGGAACGAGGACCGGCCCGGAACGGCCCCCGTGGCTGCGGGACCCCGGCGGGCGCCTCAGATCAGGTCGGCAACTGAAAGCGGAGAGAGACACGTGTCAAGGACACCACAGACGAAAGGGGGACGCGCCAGCGTGGCGAGAGGCCCGGAGAGACCCCCCGCGGGCGGAGCCCGCGCCACCCACCGTTCATGGGCATCTCATCGATCTGCGTGGAGTAGTACTGCTCGATGTCCCGCAGGATGCGGATGTCATCGTTCTTCACGAAGTTGATGGCCACGCCCTTCCGGCCGTATCGACCCGACCGGCCGATCCTTCGGGATAAAGCACAGCCACGCGTGTCAGTGCAGTAAAGATCGCAGCGCACCCGCCACCACGGGGACCCGGGGAGAGGCGCGTGCCCGTACCTGTGGATGTACAGCTCTCTGTTGTTGGGCAGGTCATAGTTGATGATGAGGGACACCTGAGGAACGTCCAGCCCCCGGGCCCAGACGTCGGTGGAAATGAGCACGCGGCTGCGGGAAGGAGAGGTTACTGGAGGTGGTGGCCCGGGCGCAAGGGCCTGAAACAGGCTACGCGTCCAGGACCCAGCGGGTCACCCTCGCACTGGTCCCGCTGCCAGCGCGACGCGCTAGGGACAGCACCAGAAGGACCCGCTCCGAAGGGGCGCTTGGTAGGTTTCGTTACTTAGGTCACGTGCGCTTTCTGAATAAAAATTCCAGGTGTCCTTCACGATGCTACGTGTCATCTGTTTAAAGCCGGCCCACACCGGTAACTGGGAAAGACGCTACTTTTGCAAAAACTCGAGAACAGCAGCCTCGTAGCTGACTCACAGATACAGAGATCCGACCGGCGACCGCCAGAGGGGAGGGGCGAGGGGCGAAGGGACAAAGTACCAATGTGCGGCCATGACGGTCACGGACGCAGCGTACAGCGCAGGGCACGCAGTCAGCGCTGCTGTAACGGCTGTGTGCAGTGCCGGGGGGCTGCTGGGGTAACCGGGGGCCGCTTCGTGGATGGCGTGAACGATTAACTTTTTAAAATTTAAAATAAAAGTCCTTCACCCAGGACAGAACCTGGCATACCACAGATCGCTGCCCAACGCCCGGGACAGCAGCCCGCGGCCCAAGGCCCACAGCCCACCGAGCTCCTGCCGTGCAGCTGGGCCGAAACAAAATGGTCTTTAAGTATAAAACACCACATTTTGAATACCTAGTACCCCCAAAAAGTAAAAACCTCACTAATGTTTTTAATGCTGATCACATGATACGCTACATTGAAATGATACGCTACATTGAATTAAAGTGTGTTACAAATCAACTTCACTTGCTTCTCTGTTTCAATGTGGCTGCCAAAAAACATTAACTTTCGTTCCTGGTGTGAATTACGTTTCTACGGGACGTCGCTGGTCTAGAAGCGTTCGAAGTATTAAGAGACAGCAGAACGGGACAAAGAAGTTAAAAAACAAACAGGAGGTGGCACTGCCACATAACCACAAACGACTGGGGCCCTCCGGAGAGGAAAGAACGGGGCCGAGCACCACCTGAGGAGTCCCGTCACACTAGTGACGGAGGACGACGACGACACGGCGCCAGACACATCAGGGCACAGGCCGCCGAAGACAACACAAAGCAGCACGACCTCTGCGGAGCGGGCTGCCCAGCGCCTTTGTTTTTCAAGGAGCAGCGAGCAGGCTGGCGGCTCCTCTCCCATCAGAAGCCCAGGAGCAACTGCGTCAGGAAAGTGACACCAAGGAAGGGCGGCCGGCCCGGGCGGCCCAGAAATCTGTCTCGGCAAATACCGTCCCTCGAGAGGTCAGGGGAGGCGCTTCGAGATGAGCGAATGCCTTCAGACAGACTGGAACAGACCGCGGTCCGTCACCGGCAGACCCCACTAAGCACGAAGACGGCGTTCTTCAGGCAGAAGGAAACACCCCGGGGGCCGAAGGGAAAGAGGGGCGGCACCTCGCGTCTTAACCCTAAACGTGCGTGAACCGTCACCTGGTGCGCAAGGTCTCGTGGGATTTGAGGTGTATACAAATTAACACACGTGGCAGGAGCACACCACGGAAGTTTGGGGGTCCCCGGAACCGGTGTTCCCAGGTCTCTGCACTGTGCCAGCTAACGGTAGATGCTGGTGACAGGCACTGTGCTCTCTAGGGCAACTACCAAATACAAAGAAATGAGGATTTTCCAAAGTAAAACATGGGAAAAGGAATAATTCCCAAAAACCCAATAGAAAGAAAGAGATAGGAGGGCTCTGAGGCCGGCGGCAGGGCTGGGTTCGCTGGTTGGTAGCACGATCTCGCAGAAGTAGGGACTCACCGGAAGAGAAGGGCACAGAAACACCAAGGCAGAGGGCCAGAGATGCGGAGGACACTGAGAAGCAGAGGTAGAGGGACCAAAAGGGACAGAGAAACAAAAAGTCAGAGAGAGACAAAAAGAGAGAGAAACAGGGAAAGAGACACAAAGACTGAGAGACAGAGGACAGCGACAGACTGACACCCGCGCGGAGACAGAGGGAGAGACAGAGAGACAGACGCAGATACGCAAAGACCCGTGAAGAGGCGGAGAAGCCCCCAGGGGCAAGAACCAGGCAGATGGCACTGCCCACCATGGGCCTGAGGACTGGCCGGCTGCCCCTCAGGGCAGGTGCTACCCTGTCCTGGCCTCAGTCTCTTGTCTAGAGTGAGAGGAGGGGTCCCACGCTGCCATCTTGGCACGGCTGAAGCAGGTGTCACCCAATGGGCGAACTGAGACCGGCGAGGACCAGAGCCTCACTGAGGTCACACAGTGCTGTGAGGACCACCCCTGACCTCGCGGCCAGGATGGGATGGAGGACAGGGGCAGTGCAGCATCACGCAGTCCATGGATGGGTCTGTGCCCCGCCTGCCGCGCCATCTTCTTGAGCCTCAGTTTCCCTTTCTAAGAAATGGGTGTGATGGCAGCAGTGTGCGGAGCTGGCTTAGTCTCCGGAATTTCAGGACTGGTTGTTAAATAGCCGTTATTAAAAATCAAACCACACAAACACGATTAAATTACCTACTTAAAACAAAGACAATAAATACTCACCGTACCCTTAAAAAAAAAAAGACTAAATAAGATGCACTTAGAAGACGATTAACTCAAAACCCAATACATATGTATTCGTATTAAACAAAACTAGACTAAATGCTCCATTTAAAAGACAGTGATTATCACTAGACTAAAATAAAAACAAAAACAACCAGCTAGGTGCCACTCGCACGAACTCTGTCAAACGCTTAAGGTTGCACATGGGACGCAGCAGATGAAAGGGTGAACCGAGCAGACTCTAAGCAGAGCGGAGCCAGCGTGGCCGCCCCGGGCCGGAGGGAGCCAAGACGAAGCATGGCTGCGGTGAAGCCAAACACACCGCGATGGAGGGGAAACCCTCGGCAAACAGTTCTGACTGCGTCTGTGCGGCCGCGGGACACACATGAGACCTGCCAGGGCCTCGCAGGACCAACCCCACCCGTGACACTCTCGGCACCAACGAGCGCAGCAGACGCAGGACGCCACATGCCGACCCCCGCACAGCTCCCGTCCTGTTCACGCCTGCACGAACATCTACAACGACCGCGCCGGGCCACCGGGCGAGTCTGAACACCAGCCACAGAAATGCAACCACACGTCCTCTGGGCGGTGGAACTCAGCCAGAAATCAACGACAAAATGCTAAATGGAAAACCCCCCTTATCCGGAAACGAAGGTGCGCCCTTCTACGGGAGGCAGGCAGCCCAGCTCGCCAAAGCCTGTCACCCGCCAGCTGAGCGCCCCGCAGCGGCCCCACCTGGCACCGGACCGGAACTCCTTCATGATGGACTCCCGCTCCTTCTGTGGCATGTCCCCATGCATCGACGACACGGTGAAGTTGGCTTCTCTCATCTTCTCCGTCAGCCAGTCAACCTACGGATCGAATTGGCACACGACTGTCAGCCCAGACACCAGGCCGGGGGCCGCGGCGCTTGGTGAGCCCGTGCCCTAAACGCAGCCCCACGGTCACTGGGCGCGTAGAACAGTCAGCAGTGCCCGGCGGGGCCAAAGTCCATGAATTTACTCCCTGTAAATGAATGAATCTATTCCCTGTACATTTCTTTAGGAAAAAAAAAACATATCTCACTATTCTCATTTGAAATTAAAATCTGAATCTTGTTCGGAACAGAGCCTAACTTCCCTTTGTTCAAGGGGAAGCCCTCAGCTCTGCTTGCACATCGGTGTCACCTGGGAGCGAGCAACACCTGGCCACCTACGACCGATGCCACCCGGGGCTTCGGCTGTGGGACCAGCATCAGCCCTCTCGTACGGTTTCACTGGACACGTCCGTGTTTACGTATCGTCCACGGAGGATTTTGAGCTGAAGGGCAGGGGCAAGTGGCTGCCACAGAGACCGTGTGCCCACAAAGCCTGAAGCACGGGCCTCGAGCCCTTCACAGGAAGTCTGACCCAAGTTCTAAGGGACCCGTCCTCAGGCCTCCCCACGAGGACAGGAGAGCCGGTGGCCACGCACCTTCCTTTTGGTGTTGCAGAAGATGACGGCCTGTGTGATGGTCAGCGTGTCGTAGAGGTCGCACAAAGTGTCAAACTTCCACTCTTCTCTCTCCACTGCCACAAAAAACTGCTTGATGCCTTCTAGAGTCAGCTCGTCACTGGAGGACAAAGACAGGCCCCGTCACTCGTCCTTCTGAGACTGGCGGGCAGACGCGGGCCAGGCAGCCCCGAGGTAGGTCGGCTGGCCGAGAACCGCCGGCACCGCCCACCCAGCCACGGCCTCCTAGAAGTCCCCACTCCCACCGCACGGCCCACGCCCTGGTTCAGTCCGCACTCTGACAGTGGCGACCAGCACGTGTGCTTCTGAACGAAGCACTCCGCTGGTCCACAGCTCTGTTTTACTCCCCAAACTCTGACACACGAACACTGGCCGCGAAGTTTTCAATTTGGAATGACTGAGTCAGAGGCCAGCTTTCCAAAAAAAGACACTTAGGAGTTTTGCGTTTTAACACCCAAACGCAGCCTGTGTCGCACGTTCCGGCAGCGCTGGAGGAGGGGGCGCTCTCACCGTTTCACCAGGATGCGGATGGGGTCGGTCATGAACTTGTTGGTCATCTCCAGGATCTCGTGGGGCAGCGTGGCGCTGATGAGCACCACCTGCGTGGCCGGGGGCAGGTACCTGTACACGTCGTAGATCTGCTCTTTGAAACCTGGGCGCAGAAGAAGACACACGGGGCCTGATGTGCCACCCAACACGGACATTCGACGAGACGCGGAGTCATGACCGCACGGCAAACTTCACAGGGACTCGTCTTCCCACAGCGCCTAAGCCACACGCTGCCTCGCCTCTCCCCACCCCACGCACGAAGCGGGTCACGGCCCCACCCCAAGAGTCCTGGACGCCAGCAGTCACAAGCGAGGCACCTAGCCCTGAGTCGCCCCCCACCTCGGACGACTGCGCATGGTCTCGACTCGGTTCCAGCTGCTGCCGCCCTGTGCGGACGGGCGTCCACTGTGACCAGATGTGCCATGCTTTGAGAGAATCCAGAGATCTGGATTTTTACCAAAAAACTCTCAACTAAAAAATCTCTAACCAATATCAAATCGTCATGTTGTACACCTAATACCAATATGTCATATGTCGATTATACCTCAGTAAAAAATCTCCCGATTAAAGAGGCAATTTGTTCACATTATATAACGTGGTACAGGCTGAATAAAACAGCCTCAGCAACCAATAAAACGACGAGTTAAGTAAATTACGGCCCGCTGGTACCGAAGAAGGCCCTAGTGACTCGCCGACATACCATTTATACTCCCCCCGACCAGCCCAGGCATTGCCATGCGCCTCCTCTCGCTCCACACGTCTGTCACCTGTGCCTCCAGCACACACAGCAACGCCACATCTGTCTGGGTTGAAATGCTGCCATGCGGGTTGTGATCGGCCTTACAAAGACCAAAGTACATTTTAAGTCCCCACTGCCCCCGAGGCTCAGCTACTTCCCACAAAGAACACACTGACTCACACTCAGAACTTCCATCAGCTCCGTGTTTCAACTCACACTGTGAAAACTTCAGACTCTACATTAGTAGAAAATCCTCGTTACTCCTACCTTTATTCAGCATTTCATCGGCCTCATCCAAAACCAGCATCTTGATAGCACGTGTCCTTAGACTTCTGCGACGAATCATATCTATAAAATTCGTTTAGAATAATCAGACCTCAGGCTACAAGAGAGCTAGCCATTTCAATTGGTTTTCACGGCACGTGAGAGACCCCCCCCTCCACTTCCTACAAGCGGGGTGTCCGACAGCAGCCCCTCCAGACCAAGTGGTCCTCAGACGCCACCCGCGGCACCACGTTCACACACAGCGCTTACCAAAGACACGGCCCGGTGTGCCGGCGACCACGTGCTGTCCATAGTCCAGCTTCCTGATGTCCTCCCCCACGTTGGTGCCCCCGATGCAGGCGTGACACTGGACGTTCATGTAGTCACCCAGAGCGAGCAGGCCCTGGATTGAAAACCAGCATCACATCCAGAGCCCCGCTCGAGACCACGACAAAGTCAGACACATCTGCATTTTCTGGAAAGGGAGCTCATTCCTGTTCCCACTAGGATTCCGGCAAGTGTGTATGCCGCTCTTCCCAGCACCAAACGAGGGGAGCCCACTCCTCCTCCTCCTCCTCTTTCTGCAGCAAAATGGGGGTAGTTTTACTGGTTTATTATAAAAGCAATACATATTAATCACAGGAAAATCAGAAATATAAAACTCATAATCCTATCCGCCGACGTTAACAACTCAGCGTACATCCTTCCAAAGTGTGTAGGATGAATATAAAATAGTTACAATTATTTTTATTAAAACCAATTTTTTGTTGAAAAAAATTATAATTCTAAGACTGCAAAAACTTCTGGAATCACACAGGGGACACTCAAAATGAGTTGCTACAAACCAGCAATTCATATAACACTACGTAATGATTTATGGCAAAATACTTGGAATCAGGAAAAGAAATTTCAGACAACAGAAAACCGGGCTTCAGCTAAGTCCACCAGCCGGCCTTTTGCAACTGGCTTCTGAGCAGCGCTTGCAAACATGACACCGCCGCCCGGCCCCGCCTCACCTTCTGGATCTGCACAGCCAGCTCTCTCGTTGGGGCCAAAATCAAAGCCTGGGTCTCACGAACCTGGTGAAAGAATTTGCCAGAAAACAGAGACCCCTCAGTGTCTCCGAGGTGGCCCGTGCTAACTCAGACGTACGTCTGTTTGGCGTGTCATCTTGCGCCGACCCACGGAGGTGAACGACATGTCGCTGAAACCACAAACCCGGCAGCAACAGGGCACGTTGCTCACGCTGCTCACGCTGCTCACGCTGCTCGGCAGCAGTTCGCAGACAACACCTCCCACCAGTTTAAATACAAAGGACCTCACGACAGGGTGTGAGTGAGCCCAGGTGTCAGCGCGCAATTAAGATTCTCTTGGAAGATTTGTTGGGTCAGTATGACTAGAAACAGCAAAATTATACTTTTTGAACGCTGCAGTTAGGAAAAGAAATGATTCCCTAGGATTAAACAGAGCTGCAAATCACCTGAATATCCAAACACTGGAGGACGGAAATACTGAAGGTGGCAGTTTTGCCTGTGCCAGACTGAGACCTATTAAAGAGAACAGATGAAGGGGACTTAGATCCACGTGTCAAATGTCGCCGTTCCCGCTCCCACGGCCCGCCGCGGCGGTGCTCTGAGGGGCGGGAGCACCGGGCACTTCTTCCAAGCAGATGCCCCCGCCCCCCAAACAGACCAACAACATCTCAGCTGCAAGTGGGTGGGACTCAGGCACCACGTCGCGACTTTTAAATCACAGGCGACAAGGACGGCAGCTGTGGCTTTTGCATCAGGGGTGGTGGAGCTGCAAAACCTGTCCCTCCAACAGGTGCCCCAGGCGGCAGAGAAAGGGCTTCCCCTTCACGTGACATAACTCTGGCCTGAAACCATCCTGCGATCTCTTCTTTTTGCAAATGTGTCTTTAAAAATTAGGCAAATCAAGAATGAAGCTATCAAAAGGGTATTAAATACGATGCCACGTGCCAATGGATAGGTAATAAAGCTGGCTAAAGAAATGAAAGCTTTCTAGCGCACAGGACAGAAAAATAAAAACGAACAAAACACCCTGTGTCCAAAGTCTAGGAAAAAGTTGATTAACAAACATGTAAAAACTGAAAAACTGGTCACCCCAAAGCATTTAATTATACAAGTGACCCTCGAACAACACAGGGTTAGGGGTGCTGATCTCTCTCGCAGTCAAAAGCCCACAGACAACTTGTGAATCCCCCAAAACTTAACTACTACTGACCAAAAGCCTTATTTACAACGTGAAGAATTACCAACCAACATGTTTTATATGTTACATCATATACTATAGTCCTACAATAAACTGGAGAACAATCTTAAAACACATCCGCTGTGTTCACTGAGAGGAGTGAGCGTGTTCGTGCCCACGCAGCTCGACCCGCGCTGCCCCAGGGACCCCGCTGCAGGCGGACTTACTGTGCGATGACATCTCGCCCTTTAATTATCTGCTTGATGGCTCGCTGTTGGATTGCCGATGGTTTTTCAAATCCTGTGAAGAAAAACAGAAAAACTGAGCTCCAACCGCCAGGCGATCGCGTTACGAGCACACACTGTGAGCTCCTGGGGACACAAGCGGATCTGTTTGACCCTCCACCCCCACTCCCACCTACCCCGATGTCCACCGTACTAAGCTCTCAAGAAACAGCCGCTGAACGAACTGGGCGGAAGCGGATTTTTACACCGACTGACATGGGACCTTATTTGTACAAAGTCTCTGTAAATGGGCCGTCCTGCAGAATACAAGGGTCCTGGTCAGGTCTGAAACAAACGAAACGTTCCCGGTAGACTCTGGAGAACGGGTGGCGGAGGCTCACTTTGCAGTCTACGTACTTACTACTTCACGGTTTGACTACATTACGATAACCTGCGTTACTTCTCTGCTCTGTGCGTTCCTTTTCAAATTACAAAAAGGCGAATCAGTCCACTGATGCTGTGATCACCACTCTCTCTGCCCACTGCGTCTGCAGGTTGTTCATGTCACCTGCATGTCGTCTACCGCCTGGGTGGCAGAGCGGAGTGTCCGCCATACTCCTTCCTGTCCCGGTGCAGCTACAAGAACCGCCCCTCTGTCCCTCGCATCGCGGTATAAATTACCAAGGGATGAGGCGACTCTGAAGGATTAATAGCATTTTCCAAGTAAACAAAACTTACGTACAGAAACTGCATTTTAATTATTTTTTTGGTAGTCTTTTAAATCTATACGATCTCCCATCTAACACAAAAGCAAACACGACAGGTGACTTAAACACCTCGTGATGACCAGGTGCATGAAGGAAACTGAAACCTGTCTCAGGGCAGCCTTACCTGCCCCTGGTGCCAAGGGGCAGGTAAGGCTGTGAGGCCCAGCTGCGACTTTTCCTCCCGCCCCCTCAGCAACTTCTCTGCTGTCTAAACTGTGGTGACATCACAGACTGCTGGATGAAAGGCGCCCCGATCCCAGGCATTAAGCGCAGACGCAGACCACTCCCACCTGCATCCCCAACTCCCCTCTTCCCAGGCTTCCCGCTTAGATGGCTGCCTGCCCAATATCTCAAGTTCGCCATGTCTTAGAGCCTCCGATCTGCCTCCCTCGAGTGCTCCCCACCCGAGCGAAGGGCAGCATCACCAGGAATCCCATGGACCCCCTTTGCTCTGGTGCTCACACTCGACCCATCGGCAAACCCTGGTGGCACCCCACTTCCATCCACATGCCATCGTCTCTCCCCTGGACCAGAGCAAACACCTCCTAACTCATCACCCTGCATCCTCTCCTGCCTCCTCTCCCCTCAAACCCACAGACACCCTGGTCAACCCAGGATCACTGCCCAGCTTAAAACCCTCCGAAGGCTTCCAACTGCACTTAGAAACAAAATCCACATGCTTTATCACCTCACGTGACGCTGTGCAAGATCTGACCCCTGCCACGCTCTCCGGACTCATCCCCGGGGCTCCCAGGAAAGGTGGCTTCTTTTGGTTCCTGGAATGTACCCCGCTCAGAGATGCAGCCCCCTGGCATCAGCTGCTTCCTCTGCCCAGTCTCACCACAGTCTCATAATGGGACACTTAATCCAGACCTCACCTCAAACGTCAACCGTCCCTGGGACCCCCGTTATCTATTTGCTCCATTTGTAGTGACCTCACCTTTAGAAACAATAGGTTAAGGATAAGACATGGTACGTGCTAACGGCCATGTCTCACTTCTAGTTAGTTATCTGCTAAAAATTTATTAACTAAAGGGATTTACTGGCCGGATCACTGCCTATAGGTACAAAATATTTTAACAATGACGCATTCTGCTTCTGTACCCCTGCTTGCTTACCCACCTCTTAGTTATCAGTTAATGAATGGAGGAGATATAGTCTTTTGTGTAAAGATTAAGGATGTGGGGGATGGGATCGAGGGGTTAAAATCTTTGTGCCCCTGCCTCTCGGGGCTGCTCCTTTGCAAGGACAGCCGCCGGCTAATAAACTGTCTCTTGGACTAGAGCACTCGAGTTGGGCCTGGTTATTTCGGTCACAACACATTTGATCGCTCTCTTTCCCGCAGCCACACTGCATTCACTGATCCCGCCTTACTTTCTTCGTAGGCATCACCGCTGCCTGAAGTAACCGTGGCTGTACACTATCCATCTCCCAAACGTGACCTAAGCTCCATCTCTGAGGGCACGTGCCTGTCCGGTCCACCGCTAAACCCCCGGCGCCTAGAGCCGCGCATGACCCTAACTTCCGGCGGGTGCAGACGATCAACCGCTGAATGCCTGCCTCCGAAACGCCCAGAAGACTGCGGCCCTCGAGGGACCAGCACAGTGCCCAGCGCCGAGGACAACACAGGGACGCGGTGTGGGACAGGCGTGCTGGGGGCGGGGGTCGCCCACCGGCGGCCCCAGGCCTCGGCTTCGACCCCCGGCGCCCGGGGCTGGCCCCGGCTTTGGCCACGGGGCCTGGCCCTGCCCGCCCCCTTCCCGGCTCGCGCCCGCGCCCGCCGACCGTAGGCGTAGATGCCGCGCAGCAGGTCCTCCCGCAGGCCCATGGTGTCGAACGTGGGGGTCACGTCCACCTCCTCGCTGGTCTCGAATTCCACTTTGGTCATGTCTTCCTCTTTGAGCAGACGCTTCCGCGCCGAGCCAGAGGTCGCCATCGTGGCCGTGGCCGCCATGATCCCGAACAGGATGAGAGCAAAGCGCGCGCCTCAGCGGAAGGCGGAAGCGGGGCCCGGCGCCGCCGCCGCCGATGGGAACTGACGCCACCGCGTGCGCGTGCGTGCGTGCGTGCGTGCATCGGGGCCGCGCCTTGGGAGGGGCGGGAGCTCCTCGCACTGTGAAAGGGGAAGGGGAGCTTGCCGCGGCTAAAGGGGCGGTGCTGCTGATGCTCTCGCGCGATGTGCGCTCTCGCCGGGTCTCGCGATGGTTGCCGCCTCGAACGCCGTACCGGGATTGCGTGCGCCGTCGGCGGTCGTTCCGGTCCCGGGTCCTCCGCGGGGGCTGAGTCTCGAAGTCCCTGCTCCGGGTGGGGTCTCTACGCGGCCCTGCCTCAAGTGGCAACCGGGGCGCGGGCCACCAAGTGCGCACATTCCCCGTTTATACGTTTATGCCGACGTTATCTCCGGCCGAGGTCGAAGGGCGCCGGGCGCAACGTGCACGCGCGTTTTGCTGCTCGTTATGACTGATGCGCGTGGACATCCTCACTCCACGTGTCTACTTCTGGGGAGTCTGGAGTGGTCGATCGTCTGTTTGGCCGCTCTGGTTAGGTGGCCGGTTTTTAACCCCCTATGGGAAACCCCGGACCCGAGGTCCTGTGCAGAATGGGGGCCCACGCCCCGGGGATGCGGACGATGCGCGACCTCCGACGTCCCTCCGCGCCACGACCCCAGGACTGGCTGCGCCACCGTGGGGCGTGCCTTCGCGTGTCTCTGCAGCTGACCGTCCATTCAGGCCTCAGAATAAATCCTGCCCTGCAGAAAAGAAGACCCTGGAGGCCATGGCTTCTTGTCGCCCTGTAGGACGTTAACCGGTTATGCCTCTAACCCTCACTTACGTAATCGCCTCGAGGTACCCACTGCTGAACCAGTCTCACCACCTGGCTGGCCTGTGTTCATTCTCCGATGTTGGAGAAGCGTGTTTCATCTTGGTGAAAGTTACTCTCCCACAGTGCCAGCTCCGTCCTTGGTCATTGTTTTCTTGGCTCCCATCCCTGGGCTTGTCAGTCTAGGACCTTCTTCCTGTTCTGAAGGTCAATTTCCTCAAAATCGGATGATCGTTTTAGCCACCGAACGTGCAGCGGGTCGCAGTGCGTTGACAAGCAAATGAGGGCTTGCTTCTGATGAAGCTCGCACTCGGGCGCCACAATGTGTCCAAACCTTACAAGATAATTGACCTGATAAATACTGCTGACAAGGATGCTGGTATTAGTCCAATGTTAAATATTTATGGAGCTGAATTTCTTTTTTAGACTTTAAATAAAATATAAGTTCTTAGATCTCACTCCCAAAGAATTACCTGATGCCTTTTTTGAGGTTACACACACTTTCACAAGCTGTGCTCTAGGGCCGTGCTGTAAAATACAGATTTCAAAGGCAGTATAAGAAAATGTAAAAGATCTCAATAATTTTTATATCGATTATATGCTGAAATGACAGTATTTTAGATATACTGAGTTAAAATATTAACTTCATTTCACCTGTTTTCACTACTTGAATTTAGCTACTAGAAACATTTTAATTTGATGTAGTCCATTGGACTTAAGTACTGTTGTAAATACTTAACCACATGTAAAATAACCATGCCAGGAGCGTGGGGAAAGAGTAAATTGAAGATTTACTGGCTTTCCAAATTCTGGCATCAGCAACGAGGGAGAGGAGCGATTACACTCTTCGAATGCCAAGAGATTAACGGCCTCTTCTGCATTTGTTCAGAATTTTTACTCGTATTCGTGATCCACCTACACTCAACTTTTACCTTCGCACTTTTATGTTTTATGCTATTTTCCTGGCAATGTCTCTTTTGCTATGTCCGAATATACATTAGGGGTCCCCTCCTTCCTTTAGAGCCAGTAACCTTTTAGACTTTGGGCCAGAGTCCATGAAAATGACACCACCAGGGTGGGTGTCGGGTCAGTCTCTTGGTGAACAACGCTCTCAGAGGAACAGTGGGGAACAAGGCAGACTCATCTTTGTCCTGGAGGTCAGTCTAACCGGCAATGACCCCCACCCTAAATATGGACTCTGTCTCCTGTGCCTCATCTCCCATTCTCTTTATATTTGGGGAGAGGTGTTATCTCACCTGATGAGACTAATCTCAAGGGGGGCTCTTGTCTGTTTCATTCCCCATCCCTGCTCTAGCACACAGTAGGTGTGCCTGAATGTCCTGGGCAAGAGGGAAAGAGGGATGAACGATGGGGTCCCAGTGGTTCAGGAACTCCCAGAGTTCACGCTACAGTGGTGGGCAAGACGGAACAGCTCTGCGGGCTGCACCTCCCGAGCTGTCTCTCCCACTGTGCCCCTGCCGGACTTGGCCGCAGATGGTCAGGCAGCTCACCTAGTCCGAGGGCAGGAGGAGGTTTGGGTGTAGTGCTGCTGGGCTGGGCCGGGTTGGGCTGGGCTTCCATGAGTCACTGCCACAGGAGTCCATGTCCTGGATCCAAGGCGCTGTCCCCAAAGAACAACTTTCTGCCAGAAACCCCGCCCATTACCTGGCACTAAGTGGTAAACTCTGTTCCTTTCTAGGCTCAGCTCTCTCCAGCTCACCGGCCAGGCGGGCACCTGACGAAGCCCCGCCTGAACCCACCTGGCTGGACCTCGGACCCCGCGCTGCAGGCATCCGGCACCGGGGCAGCGGGTGTGCCCAGAGCATTTCTGAGGTGCTGGACTGGGTGGCGAGCAGGACCGAGAGTGCTGCCCTCAGGGAACTCGTGTTCCCCAAACGGGCAGCCCAACCGAACATGCAAAACAGTAAGGTGATTGCAGCTTTTACAGCCACCGTGATGCAGACGAAATGAGGCAGAGTGGGAGAGTGAAGGGGGCTGCTGGCTACGGGTGTCTGGAGGAGGCCGCCACGGTGACACCCCGGGAGCAGTGTTCTAGGAAGAAGGGACAGAGAGCGCGAAGACCCCCAGGTGGGCAGGGGATTGGCACAGTGGCGGGATGGAAGGCCAGGATGGTTGTGGCATCACACATGCGGGGGAGGTGGGAGGGGGGAGGAAAGGTGACCAGGCACAGATCGGGAAGGGTCTGTCAGACGGATGACAAAACGGCATTCGAATGCGCATCACGGTTGCCGCAGCAGCCACTTCAGGGTGGTCTCTCTTTGGGGCAGAGGACCACATTCTGATAAACGGCTTAGGAAGATGACCTGGCTCTGCTAGTTCTTGTCCTCTGGAGGTTGCAGGCTCGCACTGGGGTGGCAGGAAGAAACGACAGGGCATTAGGGTCCATACTACGTCAGGGGGCAATGGGTCCGATACAGAAAAACGAATCAGGGAAAAGAGGCAGGAGGCTCAGGGTGGGAAGCTGGTGATTTTAATAGAATGGCCCGGAGAGGGCTCTCTGGGAAGGTGGCCCTCGAGTGGAGTCCTGAAGGAGGCGAGGGAAAAGGCCCAGGCAGCAGGAACAGCAAGTGCAGAGGCGCTGGGGCAGGGGCGTCATGCAGCGCTGGCGGAGCAGGTGGACGCAAATGGGGCCAGCGAGTATGAGACGAGCAGCGGCTCGTGCCCAGGACGTGGTGAGGGCTTGGCGGCCTCCAAACCCAAGGGAATGACGTGACCGGACTCCTTGAACAGGCCCACTCTGCCTACTGTGTTGAAAACTGGCTTTGGGAGGCGTCAGAGGAAGCAGCCAGGAGATCATTGCAGGTGTCCAGGTGGGTGATGATCGGGGCACAGCCACGCAGGTGTCGAGTGATGATCTGATTCTGGATATATATTCACGTGGAAGAACCTAGAATGTCACCTAAATATAAATAGTAATCATTGAACGTCGACTACAGGTGCATCCATTGGAATTGTTTAGATGCTTCTCGTATCGCCCGTGAGAACTGAGGAAGGGCTCCGGATTTCGTCTTAATCGTCTTTGAGGATTTGTGATGGGCCAGGCTGACTGGGCACAAAAGAGAGAAGATCTGAGGTTTTCTGTCACCCTCTCAGTCACCGCCATCTGTGGGCTGACCAGATGCATGGGCAGCTTCCAGAAGATTCCCCTGACTCACAAGGCAAAGGAAACGGCACATGGTGGCCTTGCTGTGGGAATGCACCGGAGCTCGCGTGACGTGTGGATGCCCGCATAAGACATCGCTTCCGTGGGCAGGGCAGGGCAGGGCCAGGCCGGGCCTGACAGACGCTCCTGCCAAACCTGCTGGTCCACTGCCTTTCCGCAGAGCCTGTGGCCCTGCCAGTCGGGGCTTCTAGAGGGCGAGGAAGGCCAGCGCAGAGCCCCCGCCGAGGAGAGCAGGTCAGCACACCAGGGGAGGGTGGACAGCAGGACGGGTCGGAGAGCTGTCATAGAGGGGGTGGAACAGGAGGGTGGCTTCTTCCCCGTAAGGGGGTGGTGCTTGGTTCGCGGATGGCAGAGGAGAAAGCGAATGTCCCGTTTGGCGTGGTGAGGGCGTGAGGAGGAGTGCTCCGCGCTGGACTCAGACCTCGGCATTGTTGCCCAGGGAAAGAAAGGGGGAGGCAGGTTTCCAAGTTCAGGTTCAAGGTGAGCAAGCCCAGCCCTGCCCGTGGTGGTAAGCGCACAGCCAGAGAGCGGCGCTGCGGTGTGGGGTGCTCGGCGCCCATCTGCCTCACCCTTCAGTCGTATCTGCGGGGCCCTGAGCTCCCTCTGATGCCTTCTTTCCTACTCTGGGGTCCTGCACGTGTGCGTGCGTGCGTGTGCGTGTGTGTGTGTGTGTGTCCGTATGTGCGTGTACTTTCTCCTCCCCACTCCCCAGGGGAGAGGAGGCACTGAGCCTTGGGCTATGAGAAGGATGTTGGCGCGGGAGGGGCTGGACAGGACGTCCCATGTCAGATGCCCAAGGCTCTTACCATCCTAGGCTCTGCCGGGAACCGCTGCAGGGCGGGAAGACGACTCTTACAGGGTTTAGGGCGCCCTTCGGGGTCTCCGGGCACATGTTCCTTCCTGTTAGGACTCACCTCTGTTTAAACTGGGGCTGAGTTGCAAAGAAATGCCCGCATTTTTTTTGCGTTTGGGGTCCATCGCGAGCTGCATCGCTGTACAAAGAACGGACAGGAGCGGCTGCTACCTGGCTCCGCCCACTTGTACCCAAACCCCAGTAGTTTTGGGGCTTTGGGGCTCCCAGGATCTGGGGACAGTTGGTTGGGGCTTAGAGTGCCCCGGAGAGACCTGCGTCCCGAGCCGGCCCTGACTTCCTGAGTTCACTTCGTTTGGAGGGGGTCTGAAAAAGCCAAGTGCCGCAGACTTTCCGTGGGGGCAAGCTGGACGGGAGGACCCTCCCAGAGCGGGCTGTCACCCCTGGACCCAGCCCCGGGAAGGCACCCGAAGCCCCCGCAGCCCTGCATGACTCACTTTCCAGCTGGTCCTGGTCACAGGGCGTCCTTGGACAGCCAGGTAGCCTGGAGTTTCTGCTGCAGGCTGGCCACGTGGCCTCTTGGCCACCATGCCAGGGTGTAATTTGCTGGAAACAAAAATCAATATTTTGTGAGCCCAAATTATGTGGTCATCGGCTCCTTGAACTCAGCCTGGTCCAGGGCCACTGACCCCAGTCAAGGGAAGTCCTTTGGGGTCATGGTTCAGGGTCAGCATGTTTCCTACCTGCTTTGAACCTCTGGGTTCAGGCTCGATGCATATTAAAGTGGGTGTTTTGTGAGAAACTCGGGGAGCGTAAGGGTTTTATAGAAGTGCTCCGTTTCGCTTCGCGAGGTGGAATGTGAGAGATCCCATCCCGGGAGTGAGGAGCAGTTACGCCCACAGACGAGACGCAGGACGGGGCCAGCCAGGTCCTCCTCCCCCTTCCCCTGGCTGTTCCAGAAAGCTCCCCACCCCGGCAGCACCTGTCCTGCCCCGCAGACTGCACGGCTGGCTCCCCCTCAGGGGACTGAGAGAAAGATGAGGCAGGCCGCCTCTGCCGGTGTCCCGCCGCAGCGTGAGGGGCTGGGCCTCTGGGCACCTGTGCCTCCTTCTCCATGACGGTTCCCCAAACACAGGCAGGTTTCCAAGTTCAGGAAACCTGGCATCAAACACAGGCATCATCTGTGAGGGCAAGCGGGCACCGTGATTAATCACGCCAGGACAGGAAGTGTCCCAGGCAGTCTGGGCGGGGCCCATTTCCTTCTCCGTTTGATCAATCGAATTACTGTCTTGTTTTCTGAGATAGTGATTTTGTGGTTTTATCAATCCCATGTGTGCTTATTCTACAAAGTGTAATGGTCGATACCAGAAG
This sequence comes from Pteropus medius, assembly GCF_902729225.1. Taxonomy (NCBI): domain Eukaryota; kingdom Metazoa; phylum Chordata; class Mammalia; order Chiroptera; family Pteropodidae; genus Pteropus; species Pteropus medius. Next base: position 1,808,088 of record NW_024355990.1, on the reverse strand, counting down.
TAGAAGGCAACAGATTTCCTAAAATTCTACCAACTCAGGGAACAAGTATTAGCATTAGTGAAGTGTGTTCACCCTCGCGCTCTGTTTTTACGCATATCTCTGTCTCTATCTCTAATCTTATATCTCTCTGTATCTCTGTGTCTGTCTATCCCGTCAATTCTCGGTCACACACTCTGAATGACGGACAGATGGACAGATTGGACAGGTGGATGGATAAGTATACAGACTGGGGGACTGCCAGAGAGAGAGGTACACATACGTTATTTTACAAAAACAAGATCACATTTTCCATGATTTGAAAGTAAAATTTTAATTTCACTTAAAATTGTTTTAAAATAATCACGGAACTGCTGAATGCAACCCAAGTGTTTCTCAACTATTGTGAGAACTATTGCTTCCTTTAAAATCCTCACTAAGGTTAAGATAAAAGATTATGAAACCCACAGCAAGTTGAGCGATGCCTAAAACCCGCCAGCCTCATCTGGTGGCACCCGCCCCTGGCAGGAGGTGCGGGCGGGCGACTCCCTCCTCCCCGCCCAGCTCTCGGGCTCAGCTCCCTGGCCCTTGCATTGTCCCGGTAGAGGATCTTCCCGTTTGGTTGTCTGGACCCCAGTTCCCATGGGAGTTCAGTCCTGGGTCTATAGTTAAACAGGCCCCACGCTCACATGTGGCCAGCAGTGCTCGGTGGGGTCCGGGCTTTCTTCCTCGACCCCCCAGGCCAGGGTCGCCACCCCCCACCCCGGCTGAGTGGAGAACTTTCCCTTGTGGACGTCGTGGGGAGGTCCGGGGTGCTGTCTTTGACCCTCCAGGCTCCCCCAGAGTCACTTGCTCTTCTGACAGGCAGGTGGTGGGGAGAACCCTCGCCGGCTGTGTGCTTTGCCGGGCCCTGCACCTCCCCGTCTGTTTTGGGGGCTCATCTGCCATTCTTCAAAGTTTTGGCAGAAAGTTGTTACCTTTGCACCTTTCCTCATTTGTGGCTGCTGCTTTAAAAAAAAATGGGGCTCGCAAGGCACTGGGGGTGGGAGGCTGCGTGCATTCAGTCAGCACACTCGTCATTTGCATGGAGTTTTACATGCTGCACTTGACCCAGAACCTTGGCGCCAGACACAGTGGGAGGCGGCCGCACTCACAGGGTTGTCATCTAGGTCGTCATGGAAGGTGTGTCGGGGAACCCGTTGCCGGATGTGCTGCACACTGGAGAGGCATTCCTGGGGTCACAGGGGCAGCTGAGGGAGTGGGGTTGCCGGAATGAGGAAGCATCGTGCAGGGGAGGGCGGGGCCTGCAGGCGACAGGCCCTTGGCCGGGGCCCCGGAAAGTCAGGCTGCCTGCAGGCCCAGCACAGGCTAAAAAGAAGGAGAAAGAACAGAAGGGCTGGTGTCCCACGTGTCGGGGCGGGGGTGCTGGCCTTAGGGAGGCAGGGGCAGCCCAGGACACCAGGATCCCTCTTCACCACCCTCCCCCTGCATCCTGGCAGGGGCGGGGCCGGGAGGGGGGAGTGGGCATGGCACCTGCAGCTCTGGGATCTTTTTGTTCTTTGAAAACAACTCTATTGGGATATAATTCACATGTTGCATCATTCACCCATCTAAGGTGCACAATTCGTGTCTTTTAGGGCATTCACAGAGCTGTGCGTCCGTCCACATGGTCAATTTTAGAACATTGTCATCACCAGAAAAGAAACCACCCTGTACCCCTTAGCTCTCAGCCTCCAGCACCACCCCCTCCACCCAGAGGCCGGAAGTCCAAAATCGAGGTGTCAGCAGGGCGGGCTCACTCCACGTCTCGAGGAGGGCCCGCCGAGGCCCTCCTTGGAGCGTCCCGTTGTTGGTGTGCGTTGGCTTATACGCGAATCGCTCCGGTCTCTGCCTTGGTTGTCGCATGGCATTCTCTGTGTGTGTGTGTGTCTTGGGGTCCCGTCTCTTGTTAGAAGGACACCTGTCATACAGGACTGAAGGCTCACCCCGATGGCCTTACCTGGACTTGGTTACATTTGCAACAGTCCTGTCTGTAAATAAGGTCACACTCGTGGCCATGGGTGGGTTAGGACTTCAGAGTATCTTTTAGGGGACACCATTCGGTCCATAAAACCCTGGTGCACAGCATCTTTCAACTGTCCCCTGAGGAAACCAGGAATGAACTGCCAAGGGACAGTGAGACAGATGGGCTCACGATCCCTGGTTCCCTCTCCCACATCTGCCCACTCCCCTGCCCCCTCCCCGTCAGTGGGGTCTGGCCTTGTGGTGCCCAGGGGCCCTCGACACCCTGGTAACTATTGCACCTGCCAACTGGCCTTGTCCTTCTAGGGTTCAAAGCCCATTCTCCTTCTAGAAACTTGCTCCTAGTGCTAAGGAAGCTCTGTGTTGACTGAGCAAACCTCAGGGGTCAAAGACCTGTCCTGTTTCCTGGATCAGAGTTTGCCTTTGCTTTTTCCTCTTGCATTAGTCTTGGCCGCCTGAAACTCTGAGTTTGGGAGCAAGTCACATGGCTTGAAGTGGCCGTCAGACCACCAGGGCACTGGTTTGGCAAGCTCTGCCTGCCCAGCCCTGCCCTGTTCTGCTCAGCAGCCTGCAGAGAACGGAGCTCGGAGCTCGGCCGCCAGGCCCCATCCCACCGCGGGGAGTTCCCCGCAGACCGAGGCGAGGGGAGCGTCTCTCGGTGAGTGCGTGCTGCGGGCTGGCCCGGGGGTGGGTCACAGGGGCTGTTCATGGGGAAAGGACCCTTCAGCGACCATTTCCCATTTCTCTTAGTTTACAAACGTTGATTTGCACCAGTTTTTAAGCATGGTTAGTGTACACACCTCTTCAAGAGGCATTCAACTCCAGCCAGTGTAGGTCGTCATCCCAAATGAAAAGAACCAAATCACAGGAATGTTTGGGTCCAAGAGAAACGCTCCCACCTGTGCCCACCTGTGTCCCGACCTGTGCCTGAGGAGACGCACAGGACACGAAGAGTGCGATGAGGGGAAGCTCAGACGGCCACAGGAGCCTCAGTGAATCGGCTCTGCTTTATTCACATAATCGAATCTAGCATGCAGCTGAAAGGTCGATGTAGCCACATGTATCCCTGTGCTCACCCCAGACCACGTGTATCCCTGTGTGCGAGGGCGAGTCAGTTAGCAGTGAAGACGCTGTGTCTGTGAAGTTACCATTTGCGCGCATGCTGTGCCCTTTGGAGCCATGGTGCCTGGGCAGAGGGAAGGTAGAGAGGCCGAGGGCAGCACAGGCATGAGCTGCCGCTCAGTATGCGTTTCCTCAAAAAGGAGTCTGAAGTCCAGACGGTTAAGACAAGTCAAATCTGGCGGTGGGCGCGTGGATATTTGTTATATGATTAGTAGGACCTTTTTTTTAATATGCTTGAAACAGATCACCGTTTTAAAAACATTTTAGAATTATTTAGATGATTGACCTTGTGCCAGGGCCAGGAGGGAAGGCAGATGACTGTGACAGGAACACAGCTGCGGAGGTGGCTGTTACAAAGCCGGGACGGGACGCGCTCCTGATGTCCTCCCAGTGGAGGGGCTTGGATGCGGGACTAGTGCGCATGCCCCTGGGGAGATGACATTCCCGGGCTTTGCTGCGGAGCTGATTCAGGCGCTTCATCCACACAGACCGGGAGCCTGGGCACCGGCCCCGGGTCTGCCCTGGCCCGCTGCAGCTCGGCCTTCCGAGACCTGGCCACTCCAAACCCGCACAGCCACCAGCCGAGGGGGCGTGGCCTCTACCACCTGCCCTACAGGGTGGTTCACTTGCGTTTTCTATCAGTCTGCATGACTCGCTCTAACACAGTGTCGTTCCCCTGACGTCCCCAGCGTCTCAGTACAAGTGTCCCGGGGCTGTGAGAATGACAAGTGTCCGCCACAGCAAGTACGAGCAGTGTGCTTCCTGTGTGAGCGCCGTTTCCCAGCCCGCCTCCCGCTGACCGCCCCGCCGCCTCCAGCATGGGCCGTGGGCGCTGGATGTTTATTCTGGGGCGGTGGTTCTTGGGCCCCCTTTCCCCGTCACCCCTTAGAGGCCGTTTTAGACATCTTTCCCTAATCACCCTCCTAAGGAACAGTACTAGCTCAGGCACACCGTAGATCTGTTTGCGCACACCTGTGCTTTAAGCACAGAAAAGTGAGGATTTTTGCTCAAGATCCGGTTTCGGCTCCGGTGGGGACTCCTGCGCCCCTGTTGAGACTGCATAGTCTGGACCGAGCTCCTAGGTCAGTGCCCCAGGCCAGGGCAGTGTCCTGTGTTTAAAGGCAAATCCTGTCTCCTGACACCCAGAGAACTGAGTCCCCGGTCTGCCCTGGAAGATTGCCTTGATGTCCCTTCCCACTGGTCACGGGACACGGGCCAGGGCCGAGCTCATCATGCTTTCCAGATTCCCCTCCCGGCCAGCGGCGTGGCGGAGGGGGCTCCGGTGGGAAGGGCTCCTGCGCCCAGAAGCTGGGGCTGACCCCCCACTCTGTGCCCGTCTTTCCGCCCAGGCTTCTCAGGCGCCCGCAGCCATGGCGGAGCTGCGCTGCACGGACTCCACGCTGACCAGCCTGGACGAGGACGCGCTGTGGGAGATGATGGAGAGCCACCGTCACAGGATCGTGCGCAGCGTCTGCCCCAGCCGCCTCACGCCCTACCTGCGCCAGTCGAGGGTGCTGGGCCAGCTGGACGAGGAGGAGGTGCTGCACAGCCCACAGCTCACCAACACCGCCATGCGAGTCGGTGAGGCCTGGCCCCGCCCCGGCCCCCCACCCCCAGGCCCTGTCTGCCCAGCCGGCTTGACCGAGCCCAAGTTCCAAGCCCGAGCTCCATTGGGGACGCTGTCTCTCTCCCAGGGTCGCAGTAACATGACCACAGAGTGGGTGGCCTCAAACAGCAGAAATGGATTCGCTCACAGTTTGGAGGCCAATATCTGAAGTCCAGGCATGGGCGGGGCCATGCTCCCTCCGAGGATCTAGGGGAGGGTCCTTCCTGCCTCCTCCAGCCCCTGGCCCCAGGCGTCCCTCTGCGCGTGGCTGTGCCGCTCTGGCCTCTGTCCCGTTTTCCACGGCCTTCTCTGTGCACCGCTCCTTTTCTGTCATAAGGACACGTCGTCGGATTTCACGCCCACCCAGACCACCCTGAGACTGAGCTCATCTCGAGACTCACAGCTTAATGTCTGTGAAGACCCTTTTGCCCATAGGCCCTCTTTCGTAGGCTCCAGCAGACATATCTTGGGGCTGCAGCGCAGCCTGTGCCGGACGTCTTTGGAGCGGCCCCGCGTTCCACAGGCTGCGTCGATCCATTCGAAAGCGGCTAAGCCGGTCGTTTGGCCGTGCCAGGTCGTTAGTTGTTGAGTGAGTTTCTGTTTCTCAGATGCTCATCTCAGAGCCCGGGCCATCGGCAGCGGGCAACAGGCGGTAGCCACTGACGCGATGCTGTGTGAGCCTGTTGCCCAGCGTCAGATGCAGGAGCAGTGAGCCCAAGCCGAGGGTGCTGGTCTGGGTGGGCCTGGGCCCTGGGGTGTTACTGTTCACGTCTTTCCTCCACGAGCTTCGCGTGCGCGCACACGCGCGCACACACACACACCCCACACACACACACCACACACACCACACACACGTCTGCACTTGGCCACCAACACGCCTGGCAGGTCTTGAGACCAGGGATTGTCTTCGTCAGTCTTTTGCTTTATCTCGGCCGCAGTACTTGCTCAGTAGACGTCAGCCTCGCCCTCTTCGGGTCTGTGCTGCCCTGTGACTAAAGGAACCTGTAAGAGCCGCGGAGCTCGCCCCAGCCCTGCGGTCCTGAACCCCAGATGCTCCAGGTTCTCTCCTCCCCCCAGCCCCTCGTGGCGAAGCCCGCCCAGCACCCCGTTAGCTAAGACTTCTCGCTTCCAAGGGCACTTGCTGGACTTGCTGAGGACGCGAGGGAAGAACGGGGCCGTCGCCTTCCTGGAGAGCTTGAAGTTCCACAATCCCGACATCTACACCCTGGTCACTGGGCTGCAGCCCGACGTGGACTTCGGCACCTTCAGCGGTGAGTGCTCGCCGTCCAGTGGGGCTGGCCGGGGGCTCCTCAGAGCCTCTGATTCCTAGTGGCCTCGGGGGCTCCCCTTGGCGGCGTGCTGTGCTAGAGGCGTCCTGTGCCCGCCACTCTGGGAGTGAGGAGACCCCCCACTAACTGCGGGGGTGGGGCTCAGGCTCCAACAGGAAGTTCTGGCCCTGCTCACCCAGCACCTGGAGGAGCCCCTCACGCTGTGGAATCAGCATTTGAGAGGCGCAGGCAAAGGGGGAGTCCCCTTTCTCTAGAAAAGCTCCGCGATGCCTGCCGGGGGCCTGGGCTTGGTGCAGTGGGCAGCCCAGACCTGGGCCCACCGAGGACAGAGGCGCCCGCCAGCGGGGAGGGGGCGGAGCCTGCCGCCCCCTGTGCATGTGCTCAGCTGGCTAAGCGAAGGTTCACCCTGGCGGAGGGGATGAACATTTTCACTGGGTGATTGTAGGCGTCCCTGGAGGAGCCACTGAGACATTGGGGGGCTCCAGAGGAGCAGGACAGACATCCCTGTAAACCGGCTGAGAAAACCTTTCTTCCTGCTGGCCACGGTGCATGCTTGTGTCAGAGTCTGCACTATGCGGCTCTGTGCTCCCAGCTACGGTTTTTAGGATGACGTTAAATCGTGTTAGTACTGAGCACATCTGGGCTGGTGCAAGGGGTTGGGTCTGAACAGTGGGGTCCCACGGGAAGGCCGAGAGTGGGTGACCTTGCATGGAAACCTCAAGTCATGTAGTTTGTTTACCAAAATCTTTGAGTCCAGCTCAGCCCGGAAGCTTTAAGGAGACCCACCCATGGGCAGCGGTGGGGGCCGGGGAGTTCTCTTGAGAGTCTGGGTGCAGGGAGCAGAGGCGTGGAGGGCCGGGAGCGAGGGCGCGTGGTGACGTCTGCCCCTGCGCCTCCCCCGCAGGGCTCATGGAGACGTCCAAGCTGACGCAGTGCCTGGCCGGGGCCATCGGCAGCCTGCAGGAGGAGCTGCGCCAGGAGCAGGGGCAGAAGGAGGCGCTCCTGCAGCAGTGCCGGCGGCTGCAGGAGCGCCTGGGCCAGGCCGAGGCCCGCGCCGAGGGCCTGCGCCAGCTGGAGGCCGACCACGGCCGCATGAAGCGCGAGGTCAGCGCCCACTTCCACGAGGTGCTGAAGCTGAAGGACGAGATGCTCAGCTTGTCCCTGCGCTACAGCAGCGCGCTGCAGGAGAAGGAGCTGGCGGCCACGCGCTGCCACGGCCTGCAGGAGGAGGTGCGTGTCCCCGCGCCTGGCGGGCGCCCTCCTGCCCCTTCTGCCGTGAGCCTGCCCCGGCCCGTGGGTGCCCGTGGGCGGGCGGGCGGGCTGGTCTGGAAAGTGCCGCCGTGGGGAGGCCCCCCTGTCTGCGTCCGAGGGCGGGTCTGGCTATTCTGGGCTCCGCGGCGGTGGACCCACCGAGTCCCACTGCCCCACAGCTGTCGGCACCGCGGGGACAGGAGACCCCACCCTTGTCATCCTTGGCTGGTCCCGGACTCGGGCGCCAGGCAGGGGTGCTGCTGGCGAGGCCCCTCGAACCCCAGCAACGTCTATTACTCATTTCTCTGTGGGGTGTTGTTATCTTCTGATTTTGTAGTTTAAATATCGAGGATGTTCATGCCTTGTCACATTGACATTGGCTGTTTGCCTTTAACTATGGCCTTGTTTCTTTTGTTCTTTTAATTTTAATTTTATTTAGAAATAATTTCAAATTTATTTTTGAAAACGTACAAATACAAGTAGTACAGAGGCTACCCGTATACCCTTACTTTATCGTTCAGGCTCTTTGTGTCTCTCTCCCAACAACGCATACATATACCCACGTGTGCACACACATGCATGCACACACATGTACGCACACTTTCCCTGAACTACATGAGTTACATAGATCATGGCCCTTTCACCGTAAGCATTTGAATGTGCGGGTCCTAAAACAGGGAGCTTTACATAGCCGTGGTGCAGCCACAGCTTCGTGAGTCTCGTCGGTTAAGTCCTCTGATCTAAGCTGCACATGTTCTCGTATTGTTTGACCTAAATAACGTCCTTTATCGCATTTTCGCCTCGGCGCCCTGACCATTAGAGGAAGCCTTTCCATCCCCACTCACGCGTCCATCACTGGCACAGACGCAGGGGGCCTCTTCCACGGGAGACCCTGGCTCCCGGCGAGAACGCACTTGCTCACCCGCTCACCACTTGCTCACCCGCTCACCCGCTCACTCCTACAGTGCACCTGAAGCAAAATCACTTCGCCCATATAGAAAACAGAACTCCGGGAGGCCAGGGTCCGTGATTCCCCACCACGCCCCGCCCCGACCAAGGCTGCGGCTCGCAGTTAAATACCGCGGGCCACCCCCATTTCTCGGTCCCTTCCCCACTTCACGGCCATGGCGTTTGTTCGAAACATAATGAGGTTCATTTGTTTGGGGGCACTTTCGGTTCTAAGTCCCTCTTCCAGAGCTCAGGGGTTCGGTTTTACTCTGAACGTGCGGAATGTGACAGGCCTAGCCCGTTGGCTCACAGCAGGAGCTTGGTGATGGCCTGTGGAAGTTCGCTAACTGGGTGTCGGCAGGGAAGGGGCCAGGAGGGAGCTCCTCCCTTCTCCGCTTGACCCCAGCCCCAGGGTCAGTGCTGGACGTGGGCCTGACTCCCAGACGTCCCGGGTTTGCCTTCTGGGGAAAGACCACACGGAACGGACGGGGCCAGACCCAGCTCCAGGTCCAAGTTCCTCCTGGGACGGAGGCCGGCAGAAGGCTGGGCGGGGGTGGCACCTGCTGCACACAGATCGCAAGCGTGTCAGTAGACCGCGTCTGGCATCCCTGGAGCCAGCATCTCCGCCCCACCCGACTGCGCCTTTCTTCCCACGTACTGGTTTTCAAGAATCCAGGTTCCCTGTGTCTGCAGTAGCTGGCAGACTGTGGAAGGGAGACACTGGGCGAGGGGGCTGTCCTGGAAGAGTCACCCTCGCTGGCCTCTCGTCTCTGGCTGCCAGTGACTCTGGTTCAGGACAGGACCCGAGAGCTGGGTGTCAGGGCTCCTTGCCCTGTTCAGGGGACCCAGCCCAGCCGTTAGCTGCTACGCGTCATCCATAAAGCACAGCTAAAGTGCCTTTCTCCCGCTTGGGGCGGACCCTTTGACGGTTTCTGTGGGCGGAGGCGCAGGAAGGCTCTGAGTGTGGCCGGCCCCCTCACTGAGGAGAGTGGGGACCTCCGGCTCCGGTCTGGTAAAGGTGGTACCCCCACAGCCCTCCCCCATCCTCTCCTCCTGGCAGCTGTATCTGATGAAGCAAGAGCTGCAGCGAGAGAGGCTGTCTGCTTCCTGCGAGCGGGAATTTCGAGAGCGCTCCCTGAAGATGGCCAGTGGCCTGGAGCCGGGAGCCGAGGAGCTGAGCCGCCTCAAGGAGGAGAATGAGAAACTCCGGTCACTGACTTTCAGCATGGTAGGTCCTGGAGTCCCCAGCGGGGTCACCTTCCTTCCCTGTGGCTCCCCCAGGCTGCGGGACTTCCGACAGGCATCCCATTGAGGTGTGACAAAGGGCCAGGTGACGTGAAACCTAGCAACTCAGCCCGATGCCTTTCTCTCCCTCCTTCCTGCGCCTCCCCAGCCCCCAAACGCTGGCAGGGTTCACGGCGCTCAGACACGAGTCACAATGCCCCACCCAGCCCCTCCTATTCGGCCGCCGTCTTGGAGTGGACTGGGCTGATTGTAAGGATGGGGTTCGCTCTAAAGCTGGGGGACAGGGAAGGAAACCTTTGTGCCTGCAAAGTGCCCTGCGTTGGAGAGTGGGGGTCATGGCACGCTGGGAATTGGGGACGACAGTGCCCTGCGGTGTGCAAGCCCTCGCGTCTCCGCTAGATGGGATTCCTATCTCGTAGTTAAGATCTGTGGGCCGAACATGTCTTTAGGGACACCCACTGGGTGCTTGGCACCGTCACACAGCCTGGGCGGAGGGCAGTCACGACCCCCTGCCCGGGGAATGAGCCCAAGGGAGGCCTCGACCTGATAGCTGATGGCCCCCCCTCGGAAAGTCCGTCCACTGCGGCTTCGTTGAAGGGGTGGCTGAAAGGGCTGGGGGAGGTTCTGTCCCGAGAGGCTCCAGCTTCCAGCACTTTCCGCCTCCCCCACGAGCTGTGCAGAAGCCACCTGTTCTCAGGACGATCCGAGGGAGAACCCCCACCCTGCAGGGCAGGCCTGTGGGGAGGTCGGGGCCCTGGGCTGATCTCTCTTTGCCGCAGGCAGAGAAGGACATCCTGGAGCAGAGCCTGGACGAGGCCCTGGACAGCAAGCAGGAGCTGGTGGACCGCATCCACTCGCTGAGGGCGCGGGCCGTGGCCGCCGAGAGGCAGCAAAAGCAGGTGAGCTCCCGGCCGCATCCAGAGCAGGGCCACACCCTGGCGACAGAGATGCTGAGTCCACACCGGGCTTAGGACCAAGTGCACCTAACTCACCCCACGCGCGCTCCGTTACTCCCTCCTCAAAGCTGTACTGAGCACCACCTAGAGGTCCCGTGCAGTGCGTGGGGCCCTGCGTGGGAGCCGGGCTCACGAGCTGCTGCAGGGGCGGGGGGAGGAAATTCCTTATGTACTCGGTGGCACGGGACAAACAAAACAATTACACGTGCATCGGCCACGCGTAGTCATGACCACGTTCAAGGATAACCAGCCGTGCAACTCTGTGGATGCTCCTGCAACCGAGCACTTAAGAAACAGCATGAATTCACCCCTTTTTACCTCTAGAACCACCGTCCTCTCTGTCCCCAGGGCTCCCCCACCGACCACATCCTTGGCCCGGGCCTCAGGGCCGCTGACCTTCCTTCATGCGCTGTTTGTCCCCCTGTGTCCAGTACTGGGAAGAGAAGGAGCAGACGTTGCTCCAGTTCCAGAAAACTAAGGTGGACTGCGAGATCTACAGGGAGAAGGTGAACGCCCTGCAGAGCCAAGTGGCCGAGCTGCGGAAGGAGCGGGACCAGGTACCGGTGGGGCGAGGGGCTGGGCAGGGCGGGGCGAGGGGCGCAGAGGGAGCAGGAGGCGCCCGTCGGCCGAGTCACGGCCAAGGGCTGGCTGGCCACTTCACGCAGCTGGCCCTGCCCTCGATGGCAGCCGCTTCCAGATTGGGGGTCTCCCTCCCCGGTGCACACAGTTTCTCAACTCAGACCGCTGTCGTCTGCTGACTCGCTCGCTGCCCAGCACTGGAGGTCGCATCTAGTGCCTCCTTTTGTTCTTGGCACGTGAAGTTTGTGCACAGCCACACACCGGGTGTCATTCAAACCCCGCACGTCACCCAGACTGTAAACAGACAGTAGTGTGTGCCTGTCGGGGTGAGCTCTGCATGTGGCGCACGCTGGTGAGTCCAGCGTTGAGGCAGATGAGAAGCCAGTGTCTGTTTCCGGCTGGGCCCTCGCCCCGTGCTGGCCCTTTGTGCTGGGGCATCTTTGCGTCTTGGCCTGCAGGCGTACTCGGCGAGAGATGCAGCCCAGGCGGAGATTTCCCAGAGCCTGACGGACAAGGACGCCCTCCGCAGGAAAGTGTTCGAGCTGACGGACCAAGTCTGCGACCTGCGCCAACAGCTCCGCACGCTGCAGGCCGAGTCACTGCAAGAGGTGAGCACTTCTGCCCGCACTCGGCGTCAGCAGATGCAGGGAGACAGGGCCAGAGGCCCACAGGAGGTGGGCACGGGACAGGGCTGAGCCGGCCACAGCCACTCGTGGCCCTCGCTAGGGCTGGGGTGTCTGGATCTAACTCACCACCATGCACCGGGTCCTGTGAGCGAACCGTGGTGTCAGACATCGAAGATGCTGGCTGGGCAGACCGACTCTGTGATGCCGTTACGCAAGTTGGAAGGGGGAGCTCGGCAGAAGTTTCTGGAACCTGTAAAGTGTGGTGTTCAACGATGAAAGGAAGCAGCAGATGAAACTGCCGGTGGCCACTTGCTTTGGGAGATGACACGTTCCAGAGAGGGTTGCGTCCGGTGTCCCAGGGTGACAGTGGCAGGCTTACGTGGGTGAAAGTGTCCCAGGGTGACAGTGGCAGGCTTACCTGGGTGACAGTGTCCCAGGGTGACAGTGGCAGGCTTACCTGGGTGACAGTGTCCCAGGGTGACAGTGGCAGGCTTACCTGCGTGAAGAGGCCATGTTCCCAAAGAGCTGAAACCACGACAGACCCTCCAGAGTGGCCTCCCCACAGCCCTGGCACCCTGCTGGGCGGGCAAGACTTCAGGGGGACCCAGGGGGCGCAGGGCCAGGGCCCCCTTCCTGCAGGCCCCAGCCCTTCCCCCCTCCCCATGCGTGTGCACATAGCAGAAGGCAGGTGCCAGCTGCCGTTTGTGACGAGGGTGGGGGGATGGGCGTTGTTCTTTCTCTAATCGACCCCCCCACCCCCAGCGATCTATGTGCCGTATGGGTAGGTGTGTCACACACACAGCACAACCGGTGAAGGACCACACACAGTCTCTAAAAGAGAAATGCCACTCGTCGAGGCGATTGCTCTACAGTCCCTTGGTGGTCAGCTCCACCAAGTGACCCTTGTGGTCAGCCGGGGATCCCAGGCTCGGAGGGGGGGGCTGCGAATGTTTCGCCTGGGAGCCTATGAGAGGAACCTGCCCAGGAGGGTGAACATGGGGGTGGTGATGGGGCAGACACCCCGAGAGCATGCAGGGGACCACTCCTGACCTAACCAGCCCGTGGGGGCCTCTCCACAGCCCAAGCAGGAAGCGGGGGCCAGGGGCCCCTGTCGGAGGGGGAAGCAGCGGCTCGTACGCATGTTTGCCATCTGCCCACGGGATGACGGTGACTGCAGCTGTCCCAGCTCCTCCGAGGTACGGCCGGTACCTCCACGGCTCGGGCCGGCCAGGGGACGGAAGGTGGCCTTGCGCAGCAGGTGCTGGAGCCATGCTTAAGTGGGCGGGGGGCCGCTTTTGGGTCCACACTGCCCTCTAGACCCCCACTCGGCGTCCTGCACGTGGCCTCTCCGGGCCTCGATGGCTTTATATGTAGAGTGAGACATTACTGCCCACTTCGCAGATTTATGTGAGAACCAAGCCATGTGAAAAGCGGAGAGCCGTTAACAGGGTGGGGGGGGGAGACGCGCGGCGCGCAGTAGGTCTTCAACTAACATGCCGACCTGCGCCGCCCGCCCTCCCTTCTCGTCCCCTCTGCCCTGACAGCTGGGGCGTGGCTTTTCGCAGCAGGGGAGGGGGCGTGGGGACGCCCATGAGCCCCGCTGACTCCGCTGGTCCTCCTGCAGTCTCAGCTCTGGTCCGACCTGAGCACCACGTCTAGCCGCGAGCTGGCGGACAGCTTCCGCTCCAGCAGCCCTGTGCCTCCCAGCCAGCAGTCCCTGTACAAGCGGGCCACAGAGGACTTCTGGGAAGACCCCTGCTCTTCCAGGTAGAGGGGCGGGTGTCAGGGTTGGATGGGACGCCAGCCGAGGGCCAGGCAGGTGCTGGGGGCTCTGGGCCTGAGACGGGGGGGTGGGGGGCTGGGCTATGCAGCCTGAGCTGTCTCCTTACACTCCACAGCGGCTTCCCAGAAATCCTGGAGGTAGATGGGGGCGCCTCCCTGGGAGGCGAGGCGGGCGACGCAGACCTAGATTACGAGATCGTAGACAGAGCAGGTGAGCGTGCCCCGCCCCCAGCCTCTGCAGCACCCTCCTCCCCTGGGCTAGGCAGGACGGGGCAAGGTCGGGGATCTTCAGGGAGGCCCAGTGTCTCCCCAGGGGCTGAGCAGAGCGCTGTGGCCGTGACCTCACCCTGAACGGGCCTGCGGCGGCGCCAGCTAGCGCCCGGGGCTCTGTTCCCTGGGCGGCCTTCTGTTGTCGCGGGTCCATCTCCACGTCCAGCGCAGCGTCGATGCTCATGCACACGTGTTCTCGCTCGCTCTTCCTCCCTGCCCTGACCCGTGGACCCTGGGCCTCCCAGTGACGGGGGGCAACGGGCATCAGCCCCCACTGCTGGCTGAGGCTCCACCTGTGGGAGCATCTCTCCTCCAGGCCGTTGACACCTGACAGCTTCGCGTTTCTCCTGTGGCTTGTCCCTCACGTTTGTGATGTGACTGGTCCTCTCCCCTTCTCAAGCCAGGGGGCCCTCACGGACAGCCCCCTTTCCTCCCACCCTGCACATCTGCCCCAGCTGCAGGCCTCGCACACAGTAGGTGCTTAGCACCCGTCCGGAATTCACCTTATGCCACCAGGGGTGCCTGTGCCCCACGCTGTTCCACACAGACGCACCTTTACAGCAGGGCGGTGGGTCACGTGACTGGAACCCTTACCTGTTCCAAGGCCACTGGAGGCTTGTTTATAATTGCTGGGCCGGGGGCACCCGGCTGGCACATCCCCCGATGGGAGAGCTCGGATGGGGAGGCTCACCGCCCCTCCCTTCCGCCGCGGTTCCGTGGGCTGCCGTTTTCACCCACTTTTAGCGGAACTGACCTCGAACGCGTCGGGGGGTCTAACTCCCCTCGGCTCTGACTGCAATCGCGCGTGTGTTTTGCTTGTGAGCTGGGCACAGCTGCCTGGGGCAGGCAGCTGGCCCTGCCTCTGCCGGCTCTTGGGCAGTCCACTGGGTGGGACTGCTCTGTGGGAAGGCTGCTGCCAGGCGGGGCCCCTCCATCTCACAGGCTGAGCCCTAAAGCGCAGAGGTAGAGACCTTGGGGACATCCAGTGCTAGGACCATGGACTCAGAGGCTCCTTGGCCAGCTAGGCGGCGTGGCCTGGGCTGAGCAGGCGGCAGCCGTGGCCTGTGGCCTCCACTGTCATGCGGAAATGCAGGTCAGGGTGGGGACGCCGGCCCAGGGGCACCCAGGTTTGATCCCAATCCCATAAAGCGTTGGTAGCATTTGGGGGTCATGAAGGACACCCGCAGGTGGCCCCCCCACCCGCAGTGCCTGTCGGGGGGATCGAGGTCTAAGCCGGGGAAAGGGAGGAGGAGAAGGCTTGGCCTCAGTAGGCTGGAGTGCCCAAGGCTGGGGGCTGGGGGCATTGAGGGTGGCCCGAAGCTTTGTCAGGGGTCAGCGACCTTGTGGGCTTGTCTGCTCTGTGCCTGAGCCTCCACTTCCTTCTAGAGCTTCATGAGTCCTCGAACAGCCTGCGGCCAGTCTCCGGCGGCCTCTGCCTCTCAGCCAGGTGAGCAGAGGGCGCGGCCAGGCCCAGCAGCTGCAGAGGGAGGACCGTGTCCCGTCCCTGCTGGGAGGCGACAGCCTTTTTGAGGCTGGGGTCATGGCGGGGGTGGGGGGTGGAGAATTGCAGAATGCTGAAGCCCGAGGGGCCCCAGTGGGGCGACGGCCTGGCCGGACCGCCTGCTCTGGGCCACACACGAGCTCCGTCACCTCCCTCCCTGCAGCACTGCCCCGGTGCGGCGGAGGCCGGCCCGGAAGATCCTGAGCCAGGTCACGGTGCTGGCCTTCCAGGGGGATGCGTTGCTGGAGCAGATAAGTGTCATCGGCGGGAACCTCACGGGCATCTTCATCCACCGGGTCACCCCTGGCTCGGCGGCAGACGAGATGGCCTTACGTCCGGGCACCCAGATCCTGAGGGTGAGATGTGGGGGCTTGTGTGATTTGTTTTGTTCTGTAACAGGGGTGCTCCTCTTGGCACTGTGTGTGTGTACGTGTGTGTGCATGCATGTGTGTGTGAGAAAATATGACAAAATTCACCACGTTGACCATTGAGGGCATCTTTTAAAATTTTTGTCCTGAAGTATTCATTAAACTGCAGAAAACATAAATGTCCAACTTAACTAGTTATGAAGTGAATGCAGAGGCCAGAAGGTGACTTCAATGTAGCCTAAAAGCAGAACTGTTGAACTTCAAGCTTTTTAAAAATAGTAAAAAGTTTACAAAACAGGCGTCACCCCTTTCCTGAGACTTGCCCCGTTTCTCCGGGAGGTGAGGTGGCTGTGGGGCGGGAGGGAGGCCGGGCCCTTTGGTCAGCAGCCCTGTGACCCCATGGGCTTCTCTGAACGGCTGTCCACGTGCCAAGCCACGTCCTCCTGCCTCCAACGATCTCAAATCGAGCTCCTGATAAAAGCATCATCATCTGTCCTCCACTCCACACGGCACGGAAGCCCTTCACCGCGTTTCAGACAGCCAGCGTCCTGTCCAGATTCCCAGCGATGGGCTCATGTGAAGTCACAGTCTCTTAAAGACGTTTGGGGAGATGGTCCTGATCCCAAATGGGGACAATTTAAATGTAACTGCTAAAAGCACATTTTTATTTTCCTCTCGGTATAAAACTACATACTTCCCTAAACTTAGAGCAACATAGGGAACAAACAACTGGGGCCGGGGTGGGCCGGGGTCGCATGGCATCTGGTGGGTGGAGGCTGAGAAGCCCAGGACAGCCTGGCCCTAAATGTCAGGAGTCTCCAGGCTGAGAAATCCTGATCTAGAATGTTCTAGAATGCTCTAGAATGAGGCCCATTTTGAAGAGCAGAAACTCGGTCTTCAGCGGTGATCTTGGTACGTGGTGTGTTGGGAACAGTTGGCGGCTGACTCTTGCCGTGGGAATGTGTGCAGCTTTCAGGAGCTGAATTAAGGTGTCCTGACACGGGGCGTGTGGCAAAGGCCCTGATGGGCGCGCGGGTTCTACTGTGGGGTGCACGCTGCACCGGGACTTCGGCCGCAGAATCCTGGTGGACAGAAGCCAACCCTTCTGATCTGCCCGCAGGTGGATTACGAGGCGACAGCGCCCTCCTTCAAGGCTGTGCTGGAGGGCGCGACCCTGGAGCAGGCTGTGGGACTTCTCAGGAGGGTGAACGGCTTCTGCTGCCTGTCCGTGAAGGTCAACGTGGAGGGTACACACCCCCCAGCGAGGGCGCCTCTTGAGTCTTGCCCAGCTACCTAGGCCCATCTCTGTGGGCCCCTGGCCATGCCAATATCAGCTCCGTGGCCTGTCCAGAGCCAGGCTGTGCCCCGAATCTGCGGAGGCCCCCGTGGCAGCTGGGGACCTCCCACCCACTGACCCCGCACCAGTGGCTCCAGAGACCATGGGGCAGGGGCTCCTTCTTTCTCTCCTCCTTTCCCGTTCCAGATCCTTCCTCCTGTGGGATCACTGCCTGGGCTTATCTGTTCTCTTGTCCTTGATCAGGTTATAAGAAGCTGGTCCAGGACCTGGAGGCCAAAGTGGCTACCTCGGGGGACTCTTTCTACATCCGGGTCAACCTGGCCATGGAGGGGCGGGCGGAGGGGGAGCTGCAGGTGCACTGCAGTGACATCCTGCATGTCACCGACACCCTGTGCCAGGGCCAAGGCTGCTGGCACGCCCACCGCGTCGGCCCGTACAGCACGAAGGACGTGGAGCACGGCACCGTCCCCAACTACTCACAGTGAGTGCTGTCCCGGGTTGCCACGCCTCCCGGAGCGGGCGGGACCTGCCGGGACCTGCCGGGGTGACCTCCCCGGGCCCTGCTCAGCACGGAGGACCCCTCCTGGGGCCCCAAACACGTGGAATCCCCAGGACGCCACCCACCAATTGCATCGCTCAGGCGAGTTTGTTTGCGGAAAGATGGGGACCTCAGTTCTAGATCGTTCAGGAGCACTCGGGACCAGAGTTCCCCGACCTCAGCGCCCTTGGCATTTGGGGCTGGCCCCCTCTGTCGGGAGCTGTCCTGAGCACAGTGGGGCAGCACCCCTGTCTCCCCGCCCCCGGCTGCGACAGCCCAGAGTGTCTCCAGACAGGGCAGCGTCCTCCGGAGGCAGGGTGACCAGTCACACCGGAGCTCGGTGCCAGCTTGGGGAGCCCTCAGTCCTGGGACGGGGACAGTGTTCCCGCCCCCGCTGAGAACTGTGGCCTGGATCAGCCATGGCGTCTTGCCCGGCGCCTCTTGGGCTTCGCCAAATCTGCGTCCCCTGGAGCTCAGCTCAGCAGGGGCAGGCCCACACCCTGTCACCTCAGAAGTCCAGCTGAGGCTCCGCGCGTGTTTAAACGCCCCGGGAACTGCAGTGGTGCAGGGTGGGAGCCGCTGTGGGCAGGGCAGGTGTTCAGGGCGCCAGGGGGGCCACCCCTCCTTCAGCCCTGGCAGCGGAGTGGGCTGTCCTTTGTGCAGGGCTCAGCAGCTGCTCGTCGCCCTCATCCAGGACATGGCCCAGCCGCGCATCGCTGCCCGCAAGGTGAGGTGGCCGGCCAGCTGCCCAGATCCTGGCCGCGGGTCCCGTGCAGGCCCCGCCTTGCTCCCTGCCTCCCCTCCCCCGGCTCACGTCGCCTGCGGGAGGGGGCGCCCGGTCCAGCCCTCCTTTGCTAGAGGGTCCCAGCCCCATCTCGAGTGGGCTGGAAGAGGGGTGGGGGCTGGCCAGGGTCCCATGTGGAGCGGTAGACTACTCACACGTGGAGGTGACCCCGTGTCCCCCCCAAGGGCCCCCGGGCTTCACCAGGGCCACACACTGCATCCAGCCTGCAGGCTCTCCTAGTGGGCCCTCTCTCTGCCATGGGCACAGTCACTCCGTTGCCTGTCTACCTGCACCGCGCCCTCATTCCCTCCGAGGGTGGCTCCGTGTCTTCCCAACATAGGACACTCAGTCGCCCTGAGCAAGGTGCTAGGGTGGCCCCAGGCTCTCAGCAGCGGGGCTGTGCGGGCCACCGCCCTTCCTTCCTGCCTGATGCAGCCGCCCTCATTGTGGACACCTTGCTGGGGGGCTCTGCCCGAGGACCCTCTCCTGCCCCCCTCGCCTCCCCCATGAAATGGCCCGAGCTCCTGCCGGTTCAGTGGGCACAGCCCGCAGGTCCGGGGAGCGCCCTGGGTTCCGCGTGGGGCGGACGCCTGGCCCCCGGCCCTGCGTGGGCTCTGACAGCTCCTCGTCACTTCTCCCGCTCCAGCAGCCCCCTGGGGGACCGCAGAAGTTGGTCCGCATCGTCAGTGTGGACAGAACCAAGGCCAGCCCCCTGTGTTCATCCTTTGACGGGGCCCAGTTGGACCCCAGCAGGCCGGAAGGTGAGGCAGGCGGGGCTGCGGGTCCGCCAGCTTGGCTGGGGTGTCGCCGGTTCCTGGGGCCAGGGCCCGTAAGGAGCAGAACTGACGTCTCCGTACCACACGACTGTGCTGTCCTCCCTGTCATGACCTGCCCGGTGGACATCCAGAGCCACCGGCACAGTTAGGGGACAGCAGTGCCCTCAGAATAGCAACGATGGGACACTACCCAACACCCACCGCCACACAGACCAGTGGAGGCCTCCGGCCGCGCTGGGGCGGTTGTGTGGGCGCGAGGCCGGGACCGGAGGTTGGCAGGGGGAAGCATGAGAGGCAGTGGACGCAGAGGAAGCTAAATCGATTGGCGTTTATTTCCTCTTCTTGGAAGTTTTTTGGGGTGTGTAATGTAAGAGGGCTGCTGAAAACTGAGCACAGCCTACACGAGGGAGAGGAGGGCGGGGACACAGGAGGGAGGGGGTGTGGGGCTGGGCGGGGGGCTGGCCACACGGAGGGAGAGAGCTGGCTTCCTCTGTCCGCCCTCCGCCCTCCGCCCTGCGGGCCACGCAAGCCGCGGTCGATCCACAGATCACAGAGGACAACCCGGCTCCGCGATCGGAGGGCCCGCCCAGCCAGGGTGGTGTGGACCCTGGGTCCCCGTGCTGGGCCCGGTGTGCCCCGTATTCCTGTAGGTGCCAGGGCTGTGGACGGGCACAACATAGTCCCTCCCGGGGAGCAGCCCAGGAGAGCTGACGGGCGGGGGCCGGCCGCCTGACACTGGCCGCTGTCCCTGTCCTCCGCAGGCCCCTCCGCCGGCTGCTTCTGGGCCGAGAGCTGCATCACCCTGGTGCCCTACACGCTGGTGCACCCCCGCAGGCCCAGCCGGCCCCGGCCCGTGCTCTTCGTGCCCAGGCTGCTCGGGAAGATCCTGAGTGAGAAGCTGTGCCTCCTCCAAGGGTTTCAGAAATGCCAAGCAGGTATGCTGCCACCTGAGAGCCCCGGCTGTCGTCAGGAGGTGGGGCTCGGCCTTGGCAGACACCATATCCACTTTCTGCGGAGCCGTGACACGTACTGTGCGAGTGGTCACACATGCCACAAACCGGGCTGCCCATAGCGACAGACTCGCTCTCTCCTGGTTCTGGGGCTGGCAGTCCGGAAGCCAGGCGCCTGCAGCCCGCACCCCTGCAATGAGCGGGGGGAGGGCTCCCCGTGGCCCTCCGGCTCTGCTGGCCGCCAGCGTCCTTGGCTTTCCTCGGCTGTGGCCACGTCTCTTCCTCGTCGCTTGGTCTTCTCTCGTGTGCGTCTCTGTCCTCACCCGACCCTCCTGGAAGGGAACCGGTCTTTGCGTTGGGCCCCCACGTGCAGCAGGCACGCACCCTGACTGCTCACGCCCGCGAAGACCCCGTTTCCAAGCACAGTCGCACTCCAAGGCTCCAAGTGGACACGAATCTGGGGGACACCCTTCACTCGGTGCAGCTACCGCTGTGCTTAGCTGGGCGGTCCCGCCTCAGGGTGCTGCCCGCCCGCCGCAGGCTGCTTGGTGGAGTCCCGGAGACACAGCGGCCCCGGTCCGAGCGTCTTCCCGCGGCGGGAGGGTGGTCCCCTGGCCGGAGAGCAGCCGCGAGGCGTCTGTCCGCACTTTCACACGCCTGACAGCACCTACGAGCTGTCTGCACCGGGGCCCCCGCGAGCTGGGGCCACTTTGGATGGGGGGGGCAGGCAGCGTGCAGTTCTGTCGGAGGGGGGGGGGGGGGTCAGAACCAAGAGAAGCTGTTTGGAAGAAAGGCAGAGCGGGGGTACGTTTAAACAGTTTTATTTAGGGCAGGTCTCAGCCTTGGCACTATGACATTTGGGTGGGACTGTCCTGTGCATCGTAGGAGGTTCAGTGACATCCCTAGTCTCAACCCACTAGATGCCAGTAGCACACCCCCTGCCCCCCAGATGTGACAGCTAAAAATGTCTCCAGACATTGCCAAGTGCCCCTTGGAGGCCAAATTGCCCCTGGCCGAGAACCAGTGATCTGAAGCATCGAAGGGATTTCTAGGTGTCGGAAGTTGGATATGAGCGTTTGGAGCTTGGGGAGTGACGGAGAAGGGGTGTGTTTATCTACACCTGTCTGTCCAGCTCTCCATCCTTTCCTCCATCTATCTTTCCTCCCTCCCTTCCACCCGTGCCCCACGCCCAGGCACTAACGCAGCACCTGCCAGTCCCATGGTTTAGGACGAATGTGGCAGGCACAGCCTCCTCTGAACGGGAAGGCCAGGGCTGTGACGAGGACGCGCTTCCCCCGAGCGGGCAGGTGTCAGCAGGGCGGGGCTGCACAGCACGGGGCTCCCTCAGGACCCCACGCAGCTGGGTGTGTGACCTGCCTGTCCGCCGTCACTTTCAGAGTACTTGAGCCAGGAGGAGTACGATGCCTCCAGCCAGAGAGGAGACATCATCCAGGAGACGGAGGTGTCTGGAGGCCACTGCTGGGTGACCACGCGGCCGGCTGTGGAGTTCCTCATGGAAAAGGTTAGGGGAGGGGCCGGGGACTGCCCTGGGGACTTGGGGACTCCGTCTCCAGAGGAGGGTGCTGGGATAGGCAAGAAGGACAGCCATGACATCTGAGGGATGCTGGGACCTGCACCCCCACCCCGACAGCCCAGGTTTCTGCTCCGCTTGTTCTGGCTTGGTGTTCAGACACAGCACGGAAGGACCAAGCCATTTCCGTTTAGGGCCCCGTGAGCCTAGGCGGGTCTCCTTGAGCCTGTGCCCTTAACACAGGAGACGTTTGATGACATTTGTTTAATGAATAAACAAAATGCAGACACTACTTCGTGTTTTAAGGTTTAAACCAATATGTGAAAGGAAGCTCGCTGTGACTGGAAGTTTCCTATCGATGCGAAGAGCAGGCTGGATGCCCCATTCTTCCCAACCCGCAGCCAGCGGGGGAGCAGCAGCCGACTGGCCCCTGGGGATCAGCCCTTGAGAGGCTCCCTCAACCCAGCTTGCAGTCCCTAGCCTTCTCCGGTGGAAAACCAAGCAGATAGAAACTTTCCTTGTTACTGCAGTTCTTTTTCAATCGTGGTGACGTCCATGACTTTCTGGTGTGCAACAAACTCAGGTCCGCGTGCGCTGGAGCCACTCGCCCCGGAAGCCGCGTGCATCCCACCCGCTTCCTCTGTGGCGCCCGCCGTTCTGTTCTCTGTACCTATGAGTTTATTTCTCTGTTTTGTTTGTTCACTTTTTGAATATTCCACATAGGAGTGAAATCGTGGTTTTCGTCTTTCTCCATCAGACCCGTTTCCCTCAGCCGGACCCCTCAGGGCGGGCGGGGACCAGGCTGCGGTCGGCACCGCGCGCACACAGGGGCGTTGAACTGTCCCCCGCGTCCCTCTAGCGTCCTGCCGCTGCCGGTGTGGCTCTTCGCTTCCTCTGTGGCCACAGATCTTGCCTCACCCGTCCCTCCTCCCCCCAGAACACCCACGCCCTCCTGGACGTCCGGCTGGACAGCGTCCGTGCGCTGCACGCCATGGAGATCTTCCCCATCATCGTCCACGTCTCCGTGAACGAGAAGGCAGCGAAGAGACTCAGGTAGCTGGGCCCCTGGGGCTGGCGTGGGTTCGGGCTGGGGCTGCGGCTCCCGTGAGGCCCACGTGCCCCCGGCACTCGGGACAGGTGTGCAGGAACCAACTCGCCCCATGCCAGCCCCTGCGAGTGTCACAGGGCAGTTTTCCCGCCACTCCGGGACAAAGCTCCCGCTGGCCTCCCCCGACACAGTCCAAGAACAGCAAGGCAAGAACCTGGACCGGCCCTACCTCATTAAGGCTACCCGTTAGCCAGGGGCACACAGGGAACAGCTGTCTGTGGCAGGCGAGGACCGACGCTGAAAGCCACACCAGGCAGATGGCCAGGGACAGGCCCAGATGCCCTGTGGCCCTCTTTATCATTTGACAGTTGAAGTCATGAACCAGACAGACCTGTCCCCCATCACCATAGTCATCTGGGGCCCCGAGTTATGTCTTCTTCACAAGGACCCCTCGAAACCAGTCACCTGCATCCAGGGGTGTTTGGCCACCTCCCTGGGGCTCTGCACAGTGTAGCAGGCACCCTGACCCCCTCAGCCCGCCCTGCCCCATGTCCGCCCCACAGGAAGCCCCTGCAGCGGCTCGGCACCTCGGAGGAGCAGCTCCTGGACGCCAGCAGGCAGGAGGAGGGTGAGCTGGACAAAGCGCCCTGTCTGTACAGCAGCCTGGCCCCTGACGGCTGGAGCGACCTGGACACCCTGCTCAGCTGTGTCCGCTTCGCCATCGCAGACGAGCAGAAGAAGGTCGTGTGGACGGAGCAGAGCCCCCGCTGATGCCCGAGTCCTCTCCCGGGCTGTGGGGACCTCTGCATCCCCATTTGCTGCAGCCCGGTGCTTGGAGCTCAGGGCCTTGCAGGCACAGCGCTCACCAGCAAGCCAGTCCTCAGGGCGTGGGCTCCCCTCTCTCTGGGGTCTGACCTTGAACCCGCGCCGCGTGCAGGCCACACACGGGCATTCAAACCACCTGCTCGCTGTTCTGTGCAAACTGCCTCACCTCGGCAGGGCTTGCCGTGTCTGAACTGGACGTCCCGAGACATTTCCGCGGTGAGGGTGTCTTCTGCCCTCTCCCCAGGCCGGTCGCCCAGATGCACCCACACAGCCACCCGCTGACCCAGACGCCGCACGTTCCTTCTTCATTCCACCATGTCAAAGGGCTCGTCACAAACCCACTGAGTGGCAGGGCTGGCCCTGCAGAGCACAGGCACGGAGCCACCTACGCCAGAACCCTGGCTCGCTTTTCCCGGCTTCTGATGCTGAGAAGCCTCAGTAACTCGTCCACAGACCACGTGTACCAGTAAATATCTCCGAGCGATGGCAGCAGTTATTTCCAGTGGGTCTGCACCTGGTGGCCGCCATGCCTGGCCCCGGACCCGTGGGGGCGTCCTGGAGAGGCCTCACACAAACACCTCTGCATGGTGCCGGCTGGGCTCCCAAGAACGGGCCCCCCTGCCCGGCCATCTCTACCTCCCCCAGGCCCCCACCACCGGCTCTGCCCCCCACTGCCAGACTGAACTGCATCCTGGCAGCAGTGCCCGATGAGGGCGCTCCAGGAAGCCGCCCCAGGACGCGGGTGGCATTGCCGTAAGCAAGTTCAGAAACGGACTCTGGTGTATTTTGCTAAAATAAAAAGCTTTTGCAGTGCTCTGGCCTGTGGCTCTCTCCCTGCAACCCCAGAATGGAGTGGGTGGGGAAGGAGGGGTGACAGGAGCCACCCACTCAGGGAGAAAGCCCCCTTTTCTGGGTTTTCCCAGGAGGAGCTTCTGCTCTCGTGCGGGCGGAGGTGGGTCTGGATCATTCCAGGAACATCTGTGCCATGGATCCTGGTGTTCCTCCAACAGAGTGAACCCCACTGAGGATGGGGGGTCTGCACCCTCGGGCGTTCAAAGAGAAAGACCAGCTTTGCCCACAGACCACAGGATCCAACTCATTAGCTGGGGGCCAGCTGCCAATTGGTGGCCTGGTGGGGACCCAGCTCGCGGGTCTGGAACTTGACCGTGGGCCATTCCCAAAGCTCCTTGGGACCAGACTGATCAAGGCCAGTACTGTGTGCCACGTGCAATGCGGTTTGGGCTCACGTGGCACCTGGAGGCCCGTCTCCTCTCGGGAAGGGCACGGGGACCTTTGTGGGTTCCGAAGAACGAAGCAGGTCTCGAGGCCCAGGTCCCAGCCCCTTTTCCTGGAGGCCACCAACTCAACACCAGAGAATAAGACCCCCTTGCCCAGACCACCCTCAGCTGTCACGGCCTGGGGACAGCAGTGTCCCTTACCACGGGGGGAGCAGCTGGGGCACACACCCTGTACCCCGCTCCAGGTAGAGGCAGGAAGGACACCAGCATGGGGGGGGCAGCCCTCCTCGGAGGGGACTCAGAGGAAGGGCCGTGGTCAGTGCCCCAAAAGCTGGCCCCACGGGCTGTCACAGCTCGTTGTGCAGTGGCCGGCACTGGGGGGATAGCTTCTCCTCCAGGACTCCATCGGGGGCGCACACCCAGGGGTCGTGCGTGTCCCACTGCCACTTGACCAGCTGGGCCCGCAGCAGCTCCAGGACCGGGGCGTAGCGTGGGTCGGCGGCCAGGTTCTGCGTCTCGTGGGGGTCCCGGCTCCGGTCGTACAGCTCCCAGCGCTCCCGGTAGTAGTAGCGATGCAGGTCCTTGTACCAGTGCGTGGGCCGGCCGGCCGCAGAGCGGTCCAGCAGGTCCTGGAAGGTGGGCGACACATAGAAGTCCTGGTCGACGGGGAAGGGCATCTTGAAGTGGAGGTTGTGCACGAGATGGAAGTTCTGGTGCTGCACCGAGCGCATGGGGTAGGACATGGTGACCTCGTGGAGGCTCTGGCTGCCGAAGACGGTGGCCCACGGTGGCTCCGCCTCCAGGGCCGGCAGGAGGGACCGGCCAGTGAGCCGGACGGGCTTCGAGCTGAAGATGGCGTAGTGGGGGTAGGGGATGGAGAACCAGTCCAAGACGGTGGGCGTGAGATCTGCGGGGGAGGCGGGCTCAGCGCGGGCGCCCCCTGGAAGGCCGGGGGGCCACCTCGCACGTCGGGTCACCAACGGGGTGGCGCGCCGTCCCCGATTCCTCACCGCTCCGGACCACCATCCCTCCAACGGTGTGACCAGAGGCCCTAGCCTGGTGACATTCAGGGTCCCTCTAAGACCCTTCGGGCCTGCGAGGGCGCCCCCACGCCCCATGCTGGGCTCATGGCTCCCTGCACAGGCCCTGTGGCCATGGCAACACACTTCACCTCTCTGAGCCTCACGCTTGCGTTTGTAGAAGGGGTGGCGCCCCTTCCCCACCCAGGCGGTGTGAGCGGTGGTCCCCCTAACTTGCCGCCTCCACGACCCTTCCCCGTGGGCTGCAGGGCCATACCTAGGAGGCTCACGTAGGCCTCGCTGACCTGGCCCCAGCGTCCTGGGTGCTCTGGGGACGACACCAGCAAGGGCTCAGCAGTGCCCGGCCAGTACAGGTTGGTCCTGCCGCTGGGGAAGGGAACCCCGTTGTCAGACGTGAAGATCACGAGCGTGTCGTTCAGGACACCTGCCGCCTGCAGCTCCTGGAGCACGAGTCCGATGCCTGCGGGTGGGCAGGGGGAGGGGGCTCAGCCGTGGACCCCGCAGAGGCGTGCACGCGGCCCCCTCACCCAGCTGTGGACCCCGCNCACCCTCCTCTCCTTAAATCGCCCTGCCCGTCCTTCCCACCAGCCCAGGCCTCTCGCCCAGCCCCTCACCCAGCACCCTGTCCTGGAGCTGGCCTAGCATGCCCTCCGCCTGAGCCCTCCCCTCCAGGAGCACCGGCCACCTCTCGGCACTGCCTTGTCACTGCCTTGTCACCCCACGCAGCTGCTGGCTGTCACACACTGGCTTTTGTTTTCCAAAACCTCACGTCTGCCCACGAAACTAACAGGGACAGTCTCGACAGGGGCCAGAGACAGGGTTCCCTCCACACCTGCCCAGGTCACTGCCAACCAGCAGGACTAGCTGGGAAATGACAGAGGCACCAGCCCCCTGCAGTGGTAAGAGCGGCGGTTCCCCCAAAAGACACGTCCACCCAGAACCAGTGGACGTGGCCTTTTGGGAAAGAGGGTCTCTGCAGATGTGATGATTACTGCTGATCCCTACATGAGATCACTCTGAACCACCCAGGAGGACCCTACAGCCAACGAGTGTCCTCGTAAGAGAGACGAAAGGTGACACATGGAGAAGGCCACGTGTCTAGAGAGGCAGAGATGCACGACGCAGCCGTGGGCATGACACGGGGCCACCCGAGGCTGGATGAGGCGAGGAAGGACTCTGCCCTGAAGGCCCCCCGGAACACAGCCCTGCCAACACTGTGATTCAGACTTCCGGCCCAGGGTGGGGGCCCAGCTGTGGCACACCCCATGGCCCAGGCTCCCTGAACCCACCTTGGTCCATCCGGCCTATGGTGGTGTACTGAGCAGCCAGGTCAGCTCGGGCTGCTGGAGTGTCAGGGATGAAGTAAGGCACCTGGGGGACAGGTGGGTAGGAGTCAAAGTCAGAACAGGTAGGCTGGGGAAACGGGTGGCCACCCCTTAAACTGGGATAGAGGATGGGGTGCTGGCCTCCCTCCCAGGGCCTGAAGCCATCTTCCTTCATGAAGGGGTTAGCCTCGAAATCCACAATTCTGGATATGTCATGCCACATCTTCGTGCCTCTCTCTGCAGGCCCCACAGACGAAGACCTGGATGCAATGAGTCAGCGGGTCTGTTCTAAGTCACACACCTGTGACCAGGGCTTCGAGCCCGCGGGAGGGGCACAGGTCTGCACGTTTACAAGGCAGAGGAAGAAGGGTGGGCGGGCCCCCTACCAGCACATCCTGCGGGCCATAGGCCTGGGGCGTCCAGTCTGGGATCCGCCCCATGCCACTCTCGCCATTGCCGAACTTCTCGCAGAAGGTCCCGTACTGCGGCTGCGAGTGCCCGCAGCGGTGGGGGTCGTGGAAAGCAACGTAGAGGAAGAAGGGCCTGTGGGGGAGGGGGGGAATGCTGAAGTTGCCGGGGTGACGCCCCACCCGGCCTTCCCCTGGGAAGCCCCATTCTTCAGGAGGAGACACCCCTCGTGGCTCTGCCTCCTCCCCTACCCTCGAAGTCTCCTGTGGTCCTCGGTGCCTCAGTTTCCCCATGTCCCCTCTTCCTGCGGCCAGAGTAACTTGAGTCTCGGGAAGCTTCTTCCCCACACCTGCTCGGTCACCCCTAACGGAGACCCTGGGATGCGCGCCCACGGTAGCTGACATTTGGCCGAGGAAGGGAGGTGGAGGGGCGGGCGCCTCTCGCACCTGTCGTCCTGAGTCTGCAGGAATTTCCGGACCAGCAGCTTCATCCTAGTGATGTTCCGTCCCACCTGGAGGATGGAGCCATTCTCCTCCGTGTACGCGAAGTCGAAGGGGTACACCGCCTCCGGCCCCACGTGCTTCTTCCCAATGATGCCTGGAGGCGAGAGACCCGCCCAGAGCCCCTGGCGTCACCCACGCCCTCTGCTCCCCTCTGCGCCTGCCCACCCACGCCCCCAACCCCAGCAACTGGCAGCCCGGGGCCCCTGTTCTCAGTGCTCGGAGCAGGCAACTCCAGCTGAGCGCGGCTCAGGACGAGGCCCCACCCCCCGGGGCAGGGAGGAAGCTGCCATCCGGTCCCTACGTGGCGCCCAGCCCCTCACCTGTGCGGACGCCCGCCTGGCGGAGCAGCAGCGGCAAGCTCTGCACCCGGTCGAACGAGCTGAAGTGGTGGACGCCCTGGTGCAGGCCGTACATCCCATTCTGGTGCTGTGGCAGCCACGGGTGAGGCGGGGCGGGGCTCCTGCTCCCCCATCGTCTCCCCGCCCTCCCTGGCCCGACTGGGACCCCAGGTGGCCAGCACCCAGCGAGATTCTCTCCCTTCTCAGTCCTCGCCCGACAGGCCCAAGGTCCCTCCCGTAGGACGTGAGCAGGAAATACGACTGACCGGGAGGGTGGGCGCCAACGTTAGGGTGGCTTCCATTTTCCTCTTTTTGCTTATTTGTGCTATATCGAGAGTAAGTGTCCGTGCTCACCCGGGCTCACAGTGACATCAGGCACAACGGCCAAGGGCCAAGGGCGGAAGCCACCCAAGTGTCCCCGGACAGATGATGAGTAAACAAAATGTGCCATGTCTAGATGATGGAACATCACTCAGCCTTGAAAAGGAATGAGCTACTGACACACGCTGCGGCATGGGCGAACCTTGGGGACATCACGCTAAGTGAAATCAGCCAGTCACAAAGGGACAGATCCCGTACACTTCTGCTCGTGTGAGTACCAAGCAGGGCCAAATTCATAGAGACAGAAAGTAGAATGAGGTTACCAGGGGCACGGGGAGGGGGTGGGGAGTGAGGGTTTAATGGGGACAGGGTGTCAGTTTGGGAGGATGAGAGTCCTGGAGATGGGACAGTGGTGACAGCTGCACAACAATGTGAACGTGCCTAATGCCACTGACACAAACTTTTATGTGTGTACCTCTCAGCACAATAAAGACGGAGCAAATGGCGGCTCCACCGTCATGCGAGCTCCCAGGACAATGTCATAACAGGAGTTAACCCCTTGTTATGTGCCGTACGTGTGACGTATGAATTGGCCAATCCCATAATAAGCTCGTGAGCGAGGGGTTGCTCTGACCCCGTGTGACAGGTGAGGAGTCAGGTGCATGAAGGTAAGTGATCTGCATGGTCGCACAGAGCAGCGTGGCAGGGCTCACGTGTGGGAAGTCGGAGCCCCCAGCCTGCACTTGGACTCGGCTGGGAGTGGGGGAGACAGAATGGGTGCACCCCAGGGGAGACCAGGGAAGGGGTTCCCCCTCTGCCATGCCCTGCACCTGCCCGTGCGGCCCTCACCTGGGGCAGGCCGGTGAGGAGGCTGGCACGGCTGGGAGAGCAGCTGCTGACGGAGGTGAAGGCATTGCGGAAGACCAGGCTGCGGCGGGCCAGCGCGTCCAGGTGGGGGGTGGCGATGGCGCTGTTGTTGTAGGCGCCACTCTCAAAGCCTCCGTCATCGGCTGAGGAAGGTGGGGGACACAGCGGGCATAGTGGGCTCGGCTCGGGGGAGCCACGTGTGGGAGGGAGACCAGGGTACTGCTGCAGTGGCCTGTGCCAGTGATGCTGGGCAGGGGTGCTACCTGGGGGGCGTCATACCTGGGAAGGCACGACACCCAGGTGGGCGTGAAACCGGGTGAGCATTCAGCAGGCAGGCGTGACACTCGGGTGGCCATGTTAGTGGGCAGGTGTGACTGGGCAGACACTGCACAAGGATGTGGGTCCATGTGCAGATTCTCCACCCGTGTCCCTGGGAGAGGGGGAGTTGACAGGAGCCGCTCAGTGGAGAGCTGTTTATGTTAAACTAGCTGAAGGGCGTGGCCAGAGACCACAGAGTTAATTGGAAAGAGTGACCCCGCAGAGGGCCAGACCTCAAAACAGGAAAAAACCAGGTTGCCTTGTGACAGCCTGGCTGGTCACCAGAGTGAGAAGTCTCGTGAACATCAGAGTAGTAGAGGAACTTGGGGCTTCTAGGACAGGATGGGGTTGTGGGGAGAAGGGCTGACCCACAGAGCTCTGGGGAGGCTGTAAAACTCCCTGGGGAGGAGATGAGAGCCTCAGGGCACTCTGGCTGGCCTCTGGGGACTTGGGCGCCAGCCTGCCTCTTTTCTGGCATTCTCTCTGGGATCTGTGGACCCCTGAGTTCTGCAAAGTGCCCAGCCTCCCGAGCTGGGGGCCCACATAGTTAGCTGGGGCTCTGGGCACGGAATGGGGTGCAGGGTCAGAGCCGGCGGCAGGGGCGGGGTGCTGAATGGCTGGGCCGCCCACGAGGATTCTAGGGGCAGCAGAGAGGGGAGACGGGGAGGGAACAGCAGAGGAGCATCCCGGAACCCTGGGGTCAACACTGACCGGTGCTGGGGAGGGGCGAGTAGCTGCCTTTGCGGGCGACAACAGGTGGCCGTGAAGGGCAGTGCCCGCGCGGCAGCGGGTCGGCGGGGGCGCACTCACCCAGGATCAGCAGCACGTTTCGGGAGCGCGCCCGGTGCGCGCGGCAGAGCCCCAGGGCCAGCAGCAGCGCCCAGCGGAGCAGCCCGGGGCAGAGCATGGCGTCGGCTCCGGGCCCCGCCCGCCGCGTCACGTGCGCGCCAGGCCCCGCCCCGGGTCACGTGCGCGCCGGGCCCCGCCCCCGTCCTCTCCTGTCGGCCCCTCGCTCCCCCTTCCTCTGCGGTTCCTGCGAACGCCGCTGCGGCGACCGCGGTCCCCGGTGAATCTGCGGCGGGCGGCGGGGCCGGGCGGGGCGGGCGAGTTGCTGTGGACAGGCCGGAGTCGCCGGGGGCAGCCGACATGGGGGCGGCGCGGGGACCGACGATGCAGGCGCCTCCCACGGGGACCCCCGCTCCCTACCCACCGCGTCCCCATCGAGGTCCCTGCCGCCCTCGGCCTTGCTGGGGCCGGTGGGCCGCGGACCGTCTCCCAGTGTGGAGTCCCCACCCTTAGACGCCACGGTCCCGGACAAGGCCTTCGCGGGTGGGGGCCGCGTTCGATCCTGAGTGGCCCCGCCAGGCGGTGGGGTGGGGTGGGGGTGGTCCGGGACCGGCTCTGCGCGCTGGGTCCGCCAGGGGACTGGAGGATGCTGCGCCCTCGGAATTAGTGGAGGGGCCTCGGACGTTCTCCCAGAACCAACTAGAACCCGTGGGGACCCTCTAGGGACGCGAATGCCATAGGTGGAGGTTGGAGTAGGACACAGCCTCAGGATGGGAAGCACCCCACCACCACCACCAGTGTCGGAGTGGGTGGAGCCCACCCTGGTGCACAGTCGGAAAGCCCGGAGAGGAGACACCTGGGGTTGGGGCAGGTGGGATTCTGGGAGAGCAGCGAGCAGGGGTCGGAGGGGCACGGGAAGGGGACGCCACCTCCTGCACAAGTTGTTGGCTTCCTCTCTCAGACCAGCAAGGTGGGGAGACTTAACCCATCTGGCTCAGATGCCACCCCACTGGGATGGGAGGAGATGGATCTTTTCTGATGTCCCTGCCTTCCCCCTTGAAGCCCAGACCCTGATTGCTGGTCTCTGTCCCCTACGCCCAGCACAGGCACGTCATCGTCTGAGAAGGCGCTGGGTCAGGCCAGGCCCTTGGGGGCCGGCATGGCCCCAATGTCCTGCTGCTGCTCCCCTGCGGCCGTGCGGAGGCGGCTGCCCGTCCTGGCCTGGCTGCCCAGATACTCCCTGAAGTGGCTGAAGATGGACCTCATCGCTGGCCTCTCGGTTGGGCTCACGGTCATACCCCAGGCGCTGGCCTATGCTGAGGTGGCTGGGCTCCCACCCCAGGTGAGGTGTCTGCCCCCCTGCTCCTCCTGTCCCCTCCATCCCACCTGACCCCACTCTGGGCCCAGAAGCAGAGTAGAAATCCTCCAGACAAAGGGGGCATCCAGGGCTCAGCCCCGTGGGGCCCGAGAAGCCTTGGTTTACGACCTGGAGCGTGTGACTACCTGTGGACAGACACACGCCTTGTAAAGCCTCATCACTGCACTTGTCACGCTGCCACACACAGGCACCGAGCTAGTTCTGGATTAGGTGACGGGGCCAGCGGAATGGCTCATATGGCTGTAAGAGCTTTCTCAGACTCAGACACAGACCCAGACGCAAGCACACAGGCTCCTCCTCCCTCTCACAGGCCGGTAGGAGAAAGGCCCACGGCTGTGGATCAGAGAGCAAGGTTTCCCTGCCCGTGGGCGCTGGTGGACCCTGAGGCCACAGTGGACACACACTCCCTGTGCTCAGATGTCTTCACTAGGGACCCCGTGGGTGTGCCTCCTGGGTGCTCATCCCTCTCTCTCCCCAACAGTACGGCCTTTACTCTGCCTTCATGGGGTGCTTTGTGTATTTGATCCTGGGCACCTCCCGGGATGTGACTCTGGGCCCCACAGCCATCATGTCCCTCCTGGTCTCCTCCTACACCTTCCACGAGCCTGCCTATGCTGTTCTGCTGGCCTTCCTGTCGGGCTGCATCCAGTTAGCCATGGGCTTCCTGTGCTTGGGTGAGACTCTCGGGCCTTCCAGCCGGGGGGCGGGGGCCTACGGTTCTGCCCTTCCTGGGGAACCAAGGCACCTGCGTCCTGGGTTGTCTGGCCCTCAGCATTTCCTCCTCTGCATTCCAAGGGCCGTCCCTGCGGAGGTGGGAAGGGGGAACCCTAGCCTCATCTCCTGCTCTCCAAACCAGCCCAAGCAGGGCGTGTGGCCCGCCGGTCCTTAGCCCCAGCCCCACGCATGCCACCTCTCCCAGCCCACGGTCCCCCGTGGCTTCTGGGATCAGCTCAGTGTGCTCCCTGTTGGCCGGCCAGGGTTCCTGCTGGATTTCATCTCCTGCCCAGTCATCAAAGGTTTCACCTCCGCTGCCGCCATCACCATCGGCTTCGGGCAGGTCAAGGTGAGCACGCTGGTTGGTGCTGGGGTATCTGCCAGGTAGCAGGACCAAAGCCTGTCCTGAGATGTCTGCGCTGGTTGACACCTTGCTGTTCCCGAGCTCAGAGCACGTGGTGCTCGCGTGGGTCTCCGTTAATAAAGCGACCCCTCGGGGAAGATGTTGTGTGATGGTCAGATTGTCCAGCAGGTAAGTCAGGGGGCCTGTAGTGACTGCCCTGCTCTCGTCGTTTTCTGGCCGGTGTGCTTGGCCGCCCTCACAGAGTGATCTCTCCCGCTGCTTTCGCTGCCCCCTCGACCAGCAGGCCCTGGCAGGTCAGCAGCACACTGCCGGATTCCGGCCAGTTCTTCCACGCCCACTTAGCTAGGTGATTTCATGTTCACGTTTCTGCCAATGTCTGTGGAATGTTTTTCAAATGCCACGCTTTTTCGTGTTTCTACGTGAACACGGCTAAGAAGCGCTGGGATCGGCAGTCACTGGTTAGCCGAGGCTGTCATTCAGGCCCCTGGCTCTGGGCTTGAGCTCCTGGAGGATGGGACCGCTTTGCTGTGCTGGGTGCTGAGTAGCTAAGCGCTCAGCTGCCTGTACAGAACCAGCTGAGCTGAACTGTGCACATGAGGCCAAGGGGCCCCTGGTGGCAGGCTCAGGGCCATCTCCCTGTCTCGTGACCCGGTGTCACCGCCCCAGCCTCTCCAGGGTGTGGCTCCCAGGGCCGAGCTCTGCTCCCGGCTGGTGAGCGTCCGGCCCATGGCGACGTGTGTGGGAAGCAAAGGCACTGATCTAGCCGTGCTCTTCCTGCGTGCGAGGCGCGGGGTCCCACGCCTGCCCTGTGTTTAATTCTCACAACACGGGGTGGGGTTGCATGGGGTCATCGCCTCCGTTTAGGGAGGAGGAGACGGCTTTGAAGGGAGGGGCGAGCACCCTTACGTGTAACGTGCAAGTGTCAGGGCCACCACCGCCTGGCGGGACATCTGTTCTTTGTTCTGGAAACTGTGTGCCCGTGTTAGTGTCGAGAATGTTCTCTCATACGACGGGGCGTGTGTAGGGGAGCCCCTTTCCGCGTCCGTGCTTACAGACCCTCGGCCCCCAAGTCGAGGTCGTGACAGCCACCTGAGAGCCCCAGGCTGCGGTTCGGGTGGGGGTCCCTGCCCTGTTCAGGATAGAAGCCCCCTGTAGGTGTCCACCACCCCAGTGCCCTTCCCCGTGTGGGGCTCTGTGCCCTGCCGGTTTGGGGGTCCTCAGAGCTGACCCCCTGCAGGCTGGGCCCCGACTTCTCTCTCAGACGCTCCCGCCCTGTCTCAAGCGGGAGGAAAGACTAAAGTACAGAGCGAAGCCCTTTTCCTCCGCCGCACCCCCGAGAGCTGCGATCCGGGCGGGAGGCCCGGGCTTGGGGTGTTCCTTCCGGCGGGGGGCGGGGCCGGCGGGCGGACCTCGGGCGGCAAACGGGGCGTTGAGCCAATGGGAACGGGGCCTGTGGCGGGGGCGGGGCCGGGGCCGGCGAGGGGACCCCTGGCCAGCACCAGGTCCCACCCGCTTCTCTGCTCTGGGGTCGCTGGGGCTGAAACAAAAATCATTCGCAAGGGCATGCCATGAACCCCAAACGACGAGAAATGCGCCCACCCCCGGTCTCTCCCCTTCTCCCCCCACCGGTAACTTTGACCTCCCGTGCTCGGGGGCTCTGGGTCTTTGGGAAATTAGCTGGTGGTCCCGGGAATCCCATGACGTGGGCCCGCAGGAAGGGCCGGGAGGGAGGCGCCGCGGGCCCGGGTCCGGGAAGGCCGTCTAACCCGAGTTTGTCTGTACAGAACCTGCTGGGACTGCGCGACGCCCCCAGGCAGTTCTTCCTGCAAGTGTGTCACATCCTCCGCAATGTCGGGGACACCAGGTACCCGCTGGCTTTGTTTCTGCCGCCCTGGGAGCAAGCCCTTCCTTCCAGACCCCGCCCCCGCCCCTTCTCCTCCGCTCCCAGGGGCCGCTCATTTCATCCTCCGGGGACTCGCTGCTCAAACAGGGGCCCTGGGAGCAGCACCGCGGGGAGCCGGTTAGGATCCCAGGCCCTCTGGCCAGCCCAGACCGGCTGAGTGAGTCACGGTTACCCGGTTGGGGGTCCCTGTGCACGTGGAAGGGTGAGAAGCCTGCTCTGGGCGATCTGAGAGTCCGTCACGTGACCCGTGCACAGCTGGTAGCGGCAGTGGAAAGTGACCACGTGGCAGAGAAAGCGCAGACGGTGTCCTCTCCAAGGCCCGTAGCCGAAGGAGGAGGGGACACAGGGCGCAGGGAGGGCAGAGGCCACCAGGTTGTGCAGGTGCCCGAGGGATGGACGGCGGTGATCAGAGCTCGTTGTGGGGTTCCTACGTGGAGGAGGGGTCCCTCCCAGCGGGCCGGCAGGTTACAGGGACAAACAGGAAATGCTCCGGAATGAGTTTAGCGGGAGCCAGGACAGCTCTCTGGCTGGAGAAAGAAATGAATCACCTGGGGCGGGGGCCGTAGTGGGCGCTGCCAGCGGGAGCCGCACTGAGGCCTGGAGAGGGTGGGGAGACCCAGTGACTGCCCCCTCCTCCCCCTCTGATCTTTTGCTGAGGCTTCCCAGAGCTGAACCTGCAGGGAGCTGGGGGTTTCCTGGCCGTGTCCTGCAGAAAGTGGGGGGCAACCTCCTGGGGGCAGCGGAAATGGAGACCCACCGGATGGAGAACATCATAGGCCATCAGAAGTGAACCTTCTGGAACAGATGAGGCACAAGGAGCCCAGAGAGCTCTGTGACCCAGAACGTGAGCTAGCAGCCAGGCTGCCACTGTGACAGGGACCTCATTGCCCAGTCCTGCACGGGCTCGTGCCCTTACTGAGTCCTGAAAAAGTTTTCAAAAGAACAGGGATGCAGATTGCTTAGGAAAAAGCAGAAAGCAAATGAGAGAGAACGCTCTCCAGCAGACGTGGCATTGGCCGGCCAGCGGGCGTGGGCCACCATCCAGGCTGGGCAGTGACCAGCGTCTGTCTGCAGGGTGGGTGACGCTGGGCTGGGGCTGGTCTGCATGCTGCTGCTGCTGCTGCTGAAGCTGATGCGAGACCACATGGCTCCCATGCACTCTGAGATGCCCCTTGGCGTGCGGCTCAGCCACGGGCTGGTTTGGACCGCCACGACAGGTGAGGGGCCTGCCGGCTGAGGGACGGCTGCCATCGCTGCGCCGCACAGCCTGGGCCACAAGTCCTGGTCACCCCAGGAGCTCCAAGCCCCATTCCTGGAGACTCCCTTATCGCCCGTCTGGGTGCGACTTGGGAACTGGGGTATTTAAAACTCGCTGGGTGGTTCTGATTCGCCCCTGGGGCCGAGAACAGTGTTTTGCAGCGGGAGTTCCCAACCAGGGGTGACTTTGCCCCCAGGGGGCATCGGGCAGTGTCTGGACATTTCTGGTTGACTCTACCGGACACTACTGGCAGCCTCCCCCAGCAAAGAATGAGCTGGCCCCAAATGCCGGCAGCGCTGGATCGAGGAGCCCTGATGTGTAGGCAGCTCCCTGGGGGGCAGAGGGGGGACGTGTGGCTGAGAGCCAGAGGCTGTGCTTCACTTGCATACCTGCTGGAGGCGCAGTTTGCTTCCGGTGTGGAATCAATAGGCTCATTGAAGAAAGGCTGCAAAAGAAAGAGTCCCAGTGTGGCCGCCTCTGGCCCCCCTGGCTGCGCCGCGTCCGTAACCCCAGACGGGAAGGCAGGTACAGAAGCTGAATGGGTTGTAATCTAACATGCAGTGATTGACGGCTCATGGCGCACTTCGCAGACACAGCGCTTTTGATTCCCATGACGGCCTCTGGGAAGGGCCATCGCTTTCCCCATTTGAGCTTCGAAAGGTAAAACAGACCAACCAAACACGACCTCTCGACTCACACAGCGAGGACTTACCGCAGGTCATCTGCCTTGTTTTCTGATCAGGAGATGTGCAAGTGTGTTGATTTTATTGATCTTCTCACAAAACCAACTTTTTATTTCATTGGTCTCTGTTGCTTTTGTCTTCTACTTCATTGATTTATGTTCTGATCTTTATTATTTCTTCTCTTCTGCTTATTTGGGGCTTACTTTACCTTTCTTTTTCAAAGTCTGAAGGCGGAAGCCCAGGACGTCGACCTGAGACCTTTCTTTTTTTCTAGTAGAGATGGTTAGTACTATAAATTTCCCTCTCAGCACTGCTTTGGCTGCATCTCACGATTTTGACTTCTTTGACTCATGGATTATTCAGAAGTGGTTTATTTATTTTCTCCTTTGAACCAGGAGCTATTTAGAAGTTATTGAGTTCCAAAGATTTGGAAATTTTCTAGTTAGTATTTTGCCATTGATCTCTAATTTAATTCCATTGTGGTCAGAGAATATTCTTTGCATGGATGTACGCACGTAACATTACAATTTTCTCTTGAAATGACTCTTTTCGTCCATGGTAATAGTCTTCGCTCTGAAATCTACGTCGATATTAATAAACCTACTTTGCGTTAGCTTCAAACCTACTTTGATTTACCATTCCAGCTTTTTTGGAGCAGTATTAGCACATGTTTTCCCACCCTTTTACTTTTAACCTGTTTAACTTAATCTGTGTCTTTAGGTCGAAAATGTTTTTGTGGGAAGCATCTAGCTGGGTTCTGTTTTTCAGTTCCATCTGACCATCTCTGCCTTCTACCTGGGGGCGATGCCGCTTCTGTTTAATGTGATGATGGGTACGTTTCAGACCTTCAGCTCTTCCGTGTTGCCATTCGCTTCCTGTTTGTCTCGTGTAGTCTTCGTTTCCTTTTCCTCTTTTTCTACAGTCTTTAGGATGGAGCGTTTTTTATGATTCCCCTGATTTTCCTCACTGGCTTATCGACAGTAACTCCTGCGTGGTTTTTCGTGTGTTTGTTTATTCGCGATTGCTTCAGGGTTTGCGGTATACCTCTTTATCTTACCGAAGTATACATTCAATTTCATGCCAACGTAAGAACCAAGACAGGATACTTCCACATCTCCCTTCCTAGCCTCTGGGCCGCTGTCCTAGATTGTTCTTCAGCATCCATTATAAAGCCCACAGCAATCTCACTTCTCCCTTGAAACGCACCCTTACTTTTAAGAAAAACAGCCTTGCGTTTGCCCACATCGTCACACGGTCACTCCTGGTGCTCTGCGTTCCTTCGTGTAGACCCGGATCCCCACGCCCGTCAGTTTGCCTCCGTCTCGTAGGGCAGGCCTGCTGGCGATGACTCAGCTTTTGTGTGTCTGGAAAAGTCTTTATTTTGCTTTTGTTTTTGGAATGTAGCTTTGCTAGATACAGACTTCTACACAGGTTTCCCCGCTTCCAAACTTTAAAGATGCTGTCCTGGCCTCGGCCTCCCTCGCTTACGACCCGACGGCTGCCGTCATTCTTATCTTCGTTCCTTGGTCTATGACCTGCTCTTTGGCTACTTTTAAGATGCTGTCTTGACCGCTGGTCTTAGGCATCTCGATGAAGATGTGCCTGGTCGTTTGGTTTTGTTGTTCATGTTTCTTGAGCTTGGGATTCACTGAGCTTCTCGGATGCGCGAGTTTGCACTTTTCACTGAATTCAGAATTCAGAGCCTTGTGCCGCCCCCTACGCCGCTCCGCGGGCTTTCTCTGCGGACTCTGGTGCACGTGGAATAGGCTACTTGAACTTGTGCCGCGGCTACCGATTCTCTGTACGATTTTTCTGCCTTTATTTTCTTCACGTCTCATTTTGGATAGCTTCTCTTGCCACATCTTCAGGTTCACTAGCCTTTTCCCCTGCAACATCTAATCTGTTTTTAATGCCATCCAGTGTATTTTTCATTGCAAACATTATGGCTTCTATTCCTAAAAGTTTAATCTGGGAGCTGCACACATACGCACACACTCCATTGGTCCAGGTTTTAGTTTCAGGAAGCGGGGGACGCCTGTGTCACTCCATCTCGCTTGAAAGCGGAATCGTCCTGGGACAGCTGACCCCAAAGAGCGTTTCCAGCTCTGCTCTTGGCTGTGCGGTCACCGGTGACCAGTAGGTGACGCGCACACTGGCCCTGTGTGTTGCTCGTCCTCTGTCCTACCTTTGTGCATTTTGCATGGGGTCGTGGGTTCACGCCGGCCACACGGTCGCTTGTATCTGAGCTGCGTCCGAGGCCGGAGTATGAGAGGCCGTGGCCGGGAAGGGTCTTCTGCTTCTGTACCCGGAGCAGCCGGGTCTCACCGACGGGTCCCCCTCCGTCCTAGCTCGCAATGCCCTGGTGGTCTCCTTTGCTGCCCTGGTCGCGTACTCCTTTGAAGTGACCGGACACCAGCCTTTCATTCTAACCGGGAAGATAGTCGAGGGGCTCCCGCCAGTCCAGGTCCCTCCTTTCTCAGTGACCACTGCCAACAGGACAGTCTCCTTCGCCGAGATGGCACAGGTGGGTCGAAATGGGGAGCCGAGGCCGCAGCGGCCCCTGGGCCTGGTTCTGTACCCCTAATGCATCTGCTTGGCGACAGGGAGCTCTGAGCTCAGCTAGGCCACCGAGTCCTCAGGACAGGGCGTCTGGGCTCAGGGACAGACAGGACAGGGTTCCGGACCGGGCACAGCCTGAGGGAGCCCCACATTGATTTCTCTGCCTCAAGCCCAGGGGCGTCCCTGCCGTTGTGGACGCTGGTGTGGCAGGAATTTGCTGTCCTGCCCCCGGCCTGCCCCTTGTCCGGTCAGCATGCGGGAGCTCACGGCCCTGCAGCCAGACAGCGTTCACGCGCTCTGCCAGACGTGGACGAGCCGGTGTCTGCCTTGGCCGGTCACTGCCTGCTCAGACCCTCCTCCCCCAGGGGCCGCTCACCGTCCGTCTCCCCTCTCGCAGGACATGGGGGCTGGGCTGGCCGTGGTGCCCCTGATGGGTCTGCTGGAGAGCATCGCGGTGGCCAAATCCTTTGGTAAGGTGCCACCACTGTCCCCACCCTGCCGTCCCACCCCGGGGTGCCACCTGCCTTGCTTGCCTGCTTTCTTGCTTGCTTTCGTCTGTTCTGATTTGTAAAAATTTGAGTTTTGATCCAAGTAATACAGTGCTCATATTTTTAAAAGAAATCTATAGTAAAATTGAATTTACAGTAAAAAAACGCTTTCCGGGGCGGCTGGGGGTGTTTGACAGCCCGCCATCCATGGAACAGCGGACCTCCACACCTCGGCCCCGGATTCTGCTCCCTCTGCGTGAGTGGCGGCCCCTCGGCCCTTCACGTGGCCCTGCCCTTCCCTCTCAGGCCCGCTGGCCGTCCAGCGATGCGCCCTCCGTGTGGGTGACAGCTTCATTTCATGCCGTCACACGGTTAAGTCTTCCTGTGCTTGGACAGAGCTTGATTCCAGGGGTTAAAACCTAATAAACAGCCTACGTCATCACAACCTCGTAGCCCGTGTTAACCGGCCAGGTTGCGCCCGCGTTACATTTCCTTCTCCAGGGTTCCAGCATCTTGACGCTCACACTGTCCCCAGGAGACCCTCTAATGTCCCTCATTCGGGGCTTTCCTTTCCAGACGCCCACAGCTGCTCGAGGTCACACTGGGCATTTCGGTTGCTGGAATGACCGGCTCACAGCTTTCTCCATTTTTTTGTTTTCCCGGTTTGTTGTTTGTTTTGACGGCCCAGCTTGGAACCTGGGCGTCTTCGTTTGCCGATCTCCTGCCCTAATTTGTGAAGCTCGTCATTTTCGGGGTTCAGTAAACCACAGCCTGCTGCCCTCATCCGAGGAATGGCTTTTGTGTTTTTAAATGTTGGAAAAAAAATTCTAAAGGAGATTAGTAATTTGTGACACACGAAAAGTATATGAAATTCGCATTTCTGTTCACAAAAGGGTTTGTGGGAACCGGCCTTGCTCACTGCTCATGTGTTCGCTCCCTTCACGCTCCGTGGCACACAACGTGGCCTCTGGAGCCTGAGGCTTCACAGAAAACCTTTGCCCACCACGGTCTACATTTTGTCCCCCAAATCTCTGCCCGCTCATTTCTCTGCAGTGGCCTCGTCTGCGGCTTTCTAGTCATCTCGACTTGTACTCAGAGAGGTTTTTAGTTTGAAACTTTTTCCGTGATTATAAAAGTGACACACATTTGTTGTAGAAAATATCGAAAGTTTAGCAAAGTATAAAGAAGAAGGAAATCACCTGTCGTCGTCCTCGACCCCCGACCTCTGTTGACATTCTGCTGTCTGTTTCTGCTTTTTTTCTGAAACACAGACACGTACCTGTATACACTTGATTGTGTGTGCATGTTCTATGTGAGTTTCTACACTTATATTTACAAAACTTTGGACTATGCCGTAGGGAGAAACTCGTAACCTATTTTCACTTCGTGAGCGTTTTCCTACTGACGTCAGGTATCTAGTGACAATGTTTTTATTGTCTCTTCTCTTTAGCGTCCCAAAATAATTACCGCATCGATGCCAACCAGGAGCTGCTGGCCATCGGTAAGACTGGGGTGTCGCTGTCACGAGTTCTGGGCGCCTCCCTGTGTGTCTGTCGCCTGAGTTGTGATGATTTCAGTGACTGCTGTGGTGGGGCGCAAGGGGCAGAGGTGGCCCTGTGTTGGGCCAAGTTAACCACGGACTCGGAGTGGGAGGAGGGGCTGGACGTCTGGTGTCCATTCTGACTGACACCGGGTGCCTGCCGCATACCAGATCCTGAGGCCTGCGGCATGTTCTAGCCCAGGAGTGCCCAGAACGCGCCTCCTGGGGTTCAGAGAGCTGAAGAGTGTGGCCAGGCAGAGGCTCAGGCGAGCCCGCGGTCGTGCGGGGTCCTGAGCACCTTTGTCCGCCTGGCCTCCCTCCAGGCGGGGTGGGCAGATTCGCAAGGCTGTCTCACCGTGGAAGGGGCCTGTGCCTAGTATCACACTTAGCTTCCTTTTATCGTTATGAACCTGGCCCCTCTGGTGGTTCAGTGTGAGACCGCGGCGTGAATCTTAAATTTGGTTGTGGTCACTGTTTTTAACTTCGTTGATACCAGGCCTTCCTGCTCCTCGTGAGGTGGGCACAGGTCCTACGGGTGGCACTGCTTGTCCCTTCCACTCAGACGACTTCCCGGAGCATTGGGACCCCAGCTGCTGGTGTCTTGGCAGCGAAGGGCATGGGGCCCCAGTGTGCGTCACGGGCATGTAGCCAGTGCTGCTCTGAGCTCATGGTCAGTGGAGTCGGTGGCCCCAGAATCGCTCGCCCCAGAGCAAGTCTCTGACTTTCCACGTGCCCGCCAGTAAATGTCCCAGATTTGAGTTTCAGAGCTTGTCATGTCCACCTGCAAATGGCACAGACCCTCTGCTGATGACACGGTGAGTCTAGGGCACAACCCAGGCAGAAGCTACAAGCAGGACAGTCACAAAGCTGAGGTTTCTGAGGTGGACATGTTGACCTCACAGGCTGCTGACCCCGTGGTGTCAGGCCAGGCAGCTTCCCACAAGCGCAGAGCAGGGGGCTGACATGTCCCCCACAGATCACTGGTGCTAGGAGGCGTCCCCCCATACCCCCTCTCGGCGTGAGCTGGGCTGTGGGACCTGGGGGGCCTGGTTATGAGTGGACCCCACCCTGAGCTGTCTCACCTGGGGCCCCTTGTGGGTTTCGTGGGGCGGGGAGGCCGTGGTCTTTGCGAAGGTCTGGCTGGGATGGATGCTGCCTGGCCACCTGTGCTGGATGTAGCTAATTAGCCCGGTTCTTAGGTCCTAGCCAGGCCCGGGCAGGGTTCCATCCAGCGTGGGTTAATTTGCGTCATGTGTCACGTGGGGACGACAGCCTGCTAGCTGTGACCTCTGCCTGTCGACTCCACCGTGGATGGCAACGGACCTCCTGGGCACTTTGGGCCCGTCCATGCCATCCTCGGCCATCCCCATACACCCTCCTGGGGAGCTGGGGTTCCTGTCTCCATCGCGTGTGGGAAGAAGTCGTGTTCCATCACACAGACCGGGCGGGCAGTTATTTTTAAACTTGAGAGCGAGATTCGACCTCGGCGAACTCGGCAAAGACCTTGGTTGGTTTTGCCCTTCCCTGAGAGACCCTCCAGGTCTGGGCCGCCCCCGTGGCTCCCCCATCTCAGTCTCCCCGTCTCCTGGCTCCATCTCCCTCGCCCTGCCGCCCCCTCCCCCATAAGCCAGTCTGTTCTGTTTCCTCCCCAGGCCTGACCAACGTGCTCGGCTCCTTCGTCTCTTCGTACCCGGTCACGGGCAGCTTTGGACGGTGAGTGACCACTTCCTTCTCTATGCTTCTGAGGGGTCCCTCAGCCCAGGCCAGAGGGTCCTTCCCCGGCCAGGCCCTGGCCCGCGTCCCGACGCCGGGGTTACAAGTCCGCCCATCCTGGTGGCCGCAGCCCTGGTCAGCCGCTGCGGCATCCGCGGGTGGCTCGCTGCTCTCCTCCAGGATCCCGTCCGGTTTTCTTCACACGCACACACGGCCGCTGCACGTTGATGCGAATAGGTCCGTGAGCACGGGTCCCAGAGCCGGCGCCAGTTCCTAAGGAGGGCGGGGCGGGGGCCGCAGCTCCACGCTGGGGGCGTAGCGTCCCCGTGGGGGCCTCACGCTGCCCGCGCCTCCTGGGGTCCCTGCCTCCCAACTTCCGCTGCTCGTAAGGACACCAGTCGGACCGGACAGGGGCCACCCTAAGGCCTTGCCTTAGCTCAGTCACCTCCTCGAAGACCCAGCCGCATCTTCCGGAGCTGGGGGGGCTTAGGGCTTCAACACGAGGGTTTGGGGGACACGGCTCGGCCCACGACAAGGAGGTGGACGTAATACTCCCTGCTGGATATTTGGGTTCGTGACCAGGCCCTTCTCGGGTGTGCCGAGGGGTTGTTTCGGGTTTGTTTAGGAGGTCCGGGAAGTCCCCCTTTGGTGAGAGGACCCCAAAGCTGCGTTGTGCCCCTGAGCCTCATGCCGACGTTGACGGGGCCCGTGTTCCCTCTCGGGCCCGTCCTCGGGCCTCCCCTGCTCCGGCCGCCACTCACCGGTCTCTGTGTTGCTTTCCAGGACAGCCGTGAACGCGCAGTCGGGGGTGTGCACCCCAGCGGGGGGCCTGGTGACGGGTGAGCACCCCACATACGGCTCCCCCGTGTGCCACGTCGCCCCGTGCAGGGGCCGGGCCCTGGGTGGGGGTCAGCGCCTCGGGGCGCTGTGGTTACCGGCGTCTGCGCCCCCACAGGAGTTCTGGTGCTGCTGTCGCTGGGCTGCCTGACCTCGCTCTTCCCCTACATCCCCAAGGCGGCCCTGGCGGCCGTCATCATCATGGCCGTGGCCCCCCTGTGCGACCCCAGGATCGTCAGGACGCTCTGGCGTGTGAAGAGTACGTGCCGGCTCACCCGTCAGCACGAGGTCACGGCTGCC
The DNA here is from genome assembly GCF_902729225.1 of Pteropus medius. Classification (NCBI taxonomy): domain Eukaryota; kingdom Metazoa; phylum Chordata; class Mammalia; order Chiroptera; family Pteropodidae; genus Pteropus; species Pteropus medius. Next base: position 1,763,917 of record NW_024355990.1, on the reverse strand, counting down.
CTCGCCACCTCCTCCGAGCCGCAGACGGGCCGAGTGGCTCTGGGAGCTGTGACCGGGGGGCCCGGGTCAGGGCTGCCATGAGGATGGGCCTCCCGCAGCTCGGAGCTGGCGTCGGCGCTGGGCGGGTCTGCGGTGCGGGGCTCATCCCCACCTCCACCCCTCTCCACCTTGCAGTCCCTGCGGGGGGCTGGGGGACATCAGGGAGACCAGCAGGGGCCAGAGCGGCCATCACAGTGGCTCAGGGTCCCCGGGGCCAGCAGCCCCCCTAGCGCACCAGGCCTCTGTTCCCTTCCGTGGACGCAGTTACGGGGCACGTGCGGCTTCCCTGGTGTCCTTGTGGTCGGCCGCCCTGCAAGTGTCCAGCGGACGGGTCAGTGACTTTATCCCGTGTCCGTTACGTGCCAGGGCTTTTTCTGTGTCATGCAGCCCGTCTTTGAACAGCCTCGTGCTGCTGCTGTGCCTCTGAGAACGTGAGGCCCAGGGAGGGAGGGGGCCCAAGTGACGTGGGGGTAGTCACATCCCAGACTGACCCCCAGCCCGCCCACTTCGCCCCAGGACACCCCCTCCTGCAGCTCAGAGGAGTCGCGAGTTTCAGCCAAGGGGTCCCAGGCCTGGGCTGGAGGAGTCACCTGGTCTCCTGGCCTCCCACTTCCCAGGCCTGGCCCTGTCCCCAGGTCCCTTCCTCCTCGGTCCCCGTCGGCCTCCTCTCAGAGGGTATGGTTGTGGGCATGGGTTTTCTGTCTCTGACACTTCCCTGAGCCAGCATGGCCATCATGAGTCCCCAGACAGGTCCTTGGAGGCTGCTTGGGGTCCTCGATAGTTTTACCCATTACGCGAAAAGCCACGGGTCATTTGCTGGTTGGTGGGGGCGGGGAGCTCCCCGGGGAGGGGCCGCCCTCAGCCCGTCTCCTCTCCCAGGGCTGGACTTGCTGCCCCTGTGCGTGACGTCCCTGCTGTGCTTCTGGGAGGTCCAGTACGGCATCCTGGCCGGGACCCTGGTGTCTGGGCTGATCCTTCTGCACTCCGTGGCCAGACCCCAGATGAAGGTACTAGCCCCCAGGCTCCCCGAGAGGTCCGCTGGCCTCAGGGGCCCAGAGGGCTGAGGCAGGCAGGACCCCTTGGCCCTCAGTTCGAGCTCGCGGTGTGCTTGTGGCCTGTGGCACTGCCAAGTGACCGTTCACCTAGCAGGCGGGAACAACCCTCTCAAACCACAGCGTCCTCCTGCTGCACAGGGGGCCGTGGGCAGGGCGAGGGCCCATGTCAGCTCTGCACCCTGTTCCCCCCAAGCCTGGCAGAGCCGCCCCATTCGACTCGCCTCCGGGACTCACTAGTTTGCCTCCACCACTGTCCCCAGGTGTCAGAGGGGCCGGTGCTGGTCGTGCAGCCGGCCAGTGGCCTGCACTTCCCCGCGGTTGAGACCCTCCGGGAGGCGATAGTGAGCCGGGCTCTGGAAGGTACGTGGGCCAGGGCCGGGGTCACCGCAGCCCCCTCTGCATCCGGTCTGCTCCTGAGGCACCCCAAGGCCCTACCCTCCACAGTCAGGGCAGAGCTCGCTCCTCGGGTCCAAGAGGTCCGGGTGTCTCAGGGGCGTCTCCCCTGGCCTCCTCCTTCCGGTGAGTGCCCCTTGTCCTCATGAGGTGAGGGTGGCTGCTCCCCTACACTCACCACTGAGGACCCCTCCCTCCTTCTGGAAGGAAAGGGCCAGCCCTCGCACTGCAGGAGACAGCTGCTGCTGTCGCCTCGGGCCCCTGACCCCTTCCCACTGGAGCAGAGAGCTCTCGATGGCCTCGCTCTGCTCGCGCCCCGAGCCGGTGTGACCGGCTCGCGCCTGCGCCCACAGCACCCCGCCCGCGCTGCGCCGTGCTGGACTGCACCCATGTCTGCAGCGCCGACTACACCGTGGTCCTGGGGCTGGCAGGGCTCCTGGAGGACTTCCGCAGCCACGGCGTCACCCTCGCCTTCGTCGGCCTGCAGGTGGGTGCCCCATAACAGCTGGCGCCTGTCACTTTCAAACCAGCCCGTGAGGTGGGTGTTGTCATCATCCCCGTGTCGGGACGAGGGCACCGAGGCCCGGAGAAGCCGAGTAGTCTGCTCAGGGTCACACAGCAAGGGCGGGGCCCAGGCCCCAGACCTGGGGTTCGTGACCATGACGCTCCAGGTCACATTTATAGGGCACTCGTCCTCCTCTTCGTCCTATGGAGAGTTTATTTAAGCAACGTTCCCCTTCGAGCATTCCCCGCAGGCCTGGTCCTCTCCTGTCCCCCGCGTGGAGTGGGGGTGCAGCCGGGAGGAGCACCCACCCAGGGGCCGTGGACGCTGTGCCGAGGCCAGCGGGCAGCAGGGCTGGGGGCAGGCCCTGGCTGCCTACCCCGTGCGCCACAGTGGGAGTGTCCCGCCTAAAACGAGCACCCGTCTGTCCCGCAGGTCCCTGTGCTGCGTGTCCTGCTGTCCGCCGACCTGAGCCACCTCCAGCACTTCCCCACCCTGGAAGAAGCAGGTGGGTGCAGCAGAGTCACCGGGGACGAGCTGGGACAGCCCAGTGTGCCCACACTCTGCAGGCTCAGACCCGCCGGACAGAACCCCGGGGGACGGGAGGGTCAGACGCTCGAGTCTGAGAGTGGGGAGCTTGGGGACGATGGGGGGACCGTGTGCGCCTTGTCCGGGCCGTTGGTGGCAGGGTCTTGTTTCTCAGGGCTGTGAGTGTCTTCATGTGAGGTTCGGTTCACGCGATGACTTGCGTAGCTCTGAACGTCAGTTTGGGTTCTGACGGGCGAATCTGGCCGGGATGTAGGACGTTTCCATCCTTCCAGAAAGTTCCTTCCTCCCTTCCCCAGTGACCCTCGAGAAGGAGCCCCTGTTCTGTTTCTTCCGCCGTAGTCAGCTCTGCCTCTTCCAGAGCTGCGTGTAGCTGGGGTCGTAAGACCTGTCTTCGCATCTGGCGTCCTCAGCCCCACGTGGCGACGCCGCACGCTGCTGCTGCTGGAGCAGCTGAGACTCCGGTCGTGGAGGCCGGATGAGCTGCGGCCCAGCCAGCAATCAGACAGGGCCTCCGTGGCACGGAAAGGGGTGCGGTGCTGACGGGGATGGGGTGAAACCCGGCCCGGAGCTGGGGATGCAGCCAGGGACCGCCAGCTCCCTCTGCGCCGGGCTCTGAGATGCCGGCTCGAACCCCGTCCGTGAGCAGACCCTCCCCCACGTCCGCTTCTTAGTGCCTGAAAAGCTTGTCTTTTCTGCAGAGAAACACCTGAATCGAGAACCGGGAACCCAGCCTTACAATGTCGGTGACGATTCTGTCCCCGAGCACAAGGTCGCCCTGTTGAAGGTCTGAGTGGACCCCCGCGGGGCGTCCGGCGTTTGGGAGTCACGCAGAAGGTTTCGTCATCGTGAGGGCAGAAGGCCGAGGCAGACGCCCCGGGGAGCGAGGCGGGGACCAGGTGTCGGGACCCGCAGCGGGGCCTGGCCGGCTTCCTTTCGGGCGATTGAAAAGTCACCTCCCTGTATTCCCCAGCAAAGGCCGTTTGTTTTTGAAGAGTGGTTTGGAGAGAGCCTTCTAGAATGACGGACCATGGGAGCAAGGGAGGAGCAGGGACCTCAGCCTGGTCTAGGAGGCGCGTCCTGGGACCTCAGCACCTTCCTGGATTGTGAGGCGGGGGCGCATCTCGGAGGTGGGCTCCAATCTCAATGGCGGCATCTGTGCTGTTTTGAGAAGAAAACCAAGGTGTGCCAAACGACTTAAAGTGTCTGCTAGAAGTAATTTTGTTGTTTGTGTTTTTTAAATTTAAAAAGTCATAGCTTTGGTGTTTTGAAAAAAATCATAAGTGTTTATTGTAAGAACTACAGAAAACCACCTCCCGTCCGTGTGGGATTGGTGGTGGCCCCAGACGCCCCCCCAGGCCACGTGTGTGTCTGTACGCCAGCACGTGGGTGTGCGTTCAGCCTTACGTAAGTGGGGTTGTGCCCCCTGTGGCACTCACATTCCCATGCGGTCATTACTGTGAATTTTTTCTGGTGATAATAAATCGAGAAGATAGTTTTCATGGCTACCTGGCATTTTGTTCTGTATGAGTGTCGTAATCTACTTGGTGGGCCTCCACATGTGGACTGCGGCCCGTTCCGCACGTGCGTGCATGCTTCAAATTTCACCTCGATCTTCAGAGGACCCCTGCGCGCATCTCAGTGGCCGACACACACAACACACACAACACACGGGGAGCGTCTGTGCCGCGTCTCAGCCCCGCCTTCTAGGAGAAGCTTCCGAGCTCACTGCCCCAAACTCCTCCCCGCTTTCTGGCCTGGCACACAGACGACCTCCTGCTGCCCCTGGAAGCCACGTACTGAGAATGGCAGTGTGGGTTGGCTGCAGTGGAGGGGGACCCTGCCCACCTGTCCAGCGGCGAGCCCCGGATGGGGGACGCACCGCCCCACAGCTGTACAGTGCGGGCTGCAGGTGGGAGCCCGGGGGTCGTTTGAACGCTTCCGGTGACCGCATTGAAAAAGTGAGGGGGCCCTGAGAAACTAACTTACGTCTTTACCCAACCCATTAACCCCAAATATCACCTTTTCAACCCCAAATGTCATCTACATGGAACCGAGCAGCGAAATAGTCCACGTGACTTTCTTTTTGTACCAAATCTTCAGAACTCACAGCGCATCCCAATTCGGACCACAGCTCAAGGCCACACGTGTCGTGTGGCTGTGGTTCGGATCATGCAGGTCTAGAGTGTCCACACCTAACACGGTAGAGAAGTCACTCGCTGTTCCGAGCCTAGGCGCGTGTCTGTCCCCACCCGCACTCTGCAGCGAGTCGTGAGGAGCTCGGAGCCGTGTGCAGAGACACCTGAGCCCAGCCGTTCCAACTCCTCAGCGTGCGACATTGGGCCGGCCGCCTCCCTGACCCTCATCACCCTGGGCACGGGTTGAAGGGAGGAGGCCGGTAAAGGCCCGGTGTGGAGCGGGCGCTTAATGGGCAGTCACCGCTGTGACTGTGCTCTGTCCCCCCTCCTCACCCACCCCTGCCCGATGCTGGTCAGGCAGCTCGGCCGCAAGGTCTGGCTTCACTAAAGTGTGCAAATGTCTGACCGCTGTGCTGTCCACCTGAAGCTAATATCGAATGATACTGAATGTCAACTGTAATGGAAAAATGAAAATTACAAAAAAGCAGCAACAGTGCGTCTTGGGGGAAGTTGCTGCTCGGCGCAGAACCCTGATGGAGAGGCGGGAGGGGCAGGTTTGAGGACAAGGGGGAGGGGGACGATTAAGGACAGGGCTGCGATGCCAGCACGGGCACCTCCCCCGCCCTGGGATCTGGTTACTCCAAAATGGGGAGGGGGAGAGTGAGTGAGCGAGTGAGTGAGCGAGTGAGTGTTCTGTCACGCGGGGCACGGGCCAAGGCTCAAGGCGGGCGTCTCCTTCTGTGGCCTGAGTGGAGCAGGGGCCTCCACCCTTCCTTAACGGAGAGTCTGCCTGGAGCCGGGGTCACCCCGACGTGGACAGCAAACCTTTTCTGATTGAAGCAGGATTGTTTTCATAAAATGATTTGTGTGGCTCTTGCTGCCTTTCATAAATATAGCTCCTGACTGTAAATTCAGAGCCTGTGCTCTCCCGCTTCAAAAATAATTTACATCCTCTGAAAGGATCTAAGGTTTTCCAAATCCTACGACTCTCTGTGCAGTGCCTGAGGGCCGGGTCTGTCCGCGGACATCTGCCGAAGCCCATGGGACTGCCGCCTGTAGGACGTTGATTTGTGTCACCCCGAAAAGATAGGTTGACTTCTTGACCATAGGTACCTGTGAACACGACTTTATGTGGGATTAGGGTCTTTGCGGATGGGATTTCAGATGACATCATGCGGGCTGAGGATGGGCCCTAAATCTGATGGCGGGTGTCCTTGTAAGGAGAGACCACAGAGACGCACACCGGGAAGTGCCATCCCGGCCCAGAAGCCGCGAGGTCAGTCGCGATCTCCATCTCCGTGCGGCCTGTCCTGCCCACTTCTTCCTTAGGGCTGTCATCTGCACGGGCCTGCAGCCCAGGCGGTGCCCCGTTCCGCACGGAGGCAGGATGCGTTTGGCCCTCACTGTTTTAACCTGGGAGCATCCGACTCTGGAACGGTGTTTACTCCACGAGGTCAGGATCCGCAGTCAGGAACGCCCAGGCCCAGAAGTGGGGCTCCCGCGGCCAAACCTGGCCTCGCCGCGCTGTACTCAAAACCCGCCTAGGGGGCGACTTAACTGCCAGGTCCCACTCACTCAGGTAGGCTCGCCGCCCTGCCGTGGGGACCAGGGCTGGGCTCAGGTCTGAAGGAGGCCGGTGAGTCGACGCAGCTGCAGCAGGGGACTGAGGGCTCAGAATAAGTGGGAGCATTCTGTGCCGCCGGCCTGGTCACACAGCCTTGCGGGGGCAGCGGGGCCTTCGGATCCGGCCAGGGCCACGGAGCTGGGCCACCCGGCAGTGGCCCTCTGCTTCCCTCCCATGGTCCCTGGGTCTCTGGCCTCGGTCTCTCAAGGCGCTCACCTCCCTGCCGGGCCCTCACTGTGGCCGGAGAGCACCCCTCCTGCAGACAGGTGACCCCAGGATTTCCCAGATACGCAGAGGAGGATCCCGGCCGGCCAATGGGGTGTTCGGGACCCGGCAGAATCCCTTCTACCAACACTGCTGGCTGCAATGACAAAAGCGAGGACAGTTCAAATGATCCGACGTCCTTGGGACCCGGAAGCGATCCGAGGCCGGGTTCGGCCGGGTAGGTGGTGTGGCTACGCCAGGGGGTGGGGGCCCTCTGCTGATGTCACGCAGCTGACCAGGAATAATGGCCCGGCAGGCTTTTTCCCGTGTGGTCTTCCCCCAGGATCTTGGCCCTTCGCGAACACCGGACCAAGGGGAGGTAGGTGTCCAGACTCAGGCCTGCAGTGTCAGCGACGCGGTCTTTCTAGGACAAAGCAGGTGGCGCACCTGAGTCGTCTGACCTCCTGGTTCCCTTTCCTTCACCCCGTGACCCCACCCTCCCCTCCCCGCAGCTGGCTGCTCTGCTCCTGGCTCAGCCCCACGAAGTGAACCAAGTGAACCGCCTACTGCCCTTGTATTTTGTTATTTTCCCGTTACGTCAGATCGTATGTTACATTTATGTGTCATTTATACGCTACACTATTTTTTTTATTATTTTAAATACTGCGTGCACATTTATTTCAATGTATACGTTTCTTGCACTGATACAGGCCGGGGGAAGAAGGGTCTTTTCTTTGTCTTTATTTTGTGTCCTCGTGGGTTTTGACTTGGTTCTCTGGGTTGCTGACTGTCTTTAGGATCTAGCCACCCTGTCGACGGGTCCACTTACCACCAGGTTCTCGGGACTTGCAGGTGGGCAGTGTCCACGACCTCGACTATCTTTGGAACGCTTGGTGGCTCGTATCTGCACCTGTCAAGACAGGACGTACACACTGGCCATGCCATTTACCGACTTAGAAAGGACATCACGGCCGCCTTCGCCAAGCAGGCTTCCGCTCTGGCGGTTGGCGTTAGCGTTTCTGGCACCCCCTCCCAGGTCCACACCTGGATATGTGTGTTTCAGCCACAGTGCCAGGCTGACCTGGCTGGGCTGGACTCCAACAGCTGAAGGGAGACTTGTCAGAGGAGGCGACCTGATACTCCGGCTGGAGTTTCAGGTACCTAGAAGCACAGATTACACTGGAAGTGCAGTTATCGAAGGCAGGACAGTAACCCATTCTCTCTCAGGCCAGATTTTAAACATCTCTTTACTGTTTTCCTTTAACGTGTGGACAAGGACATAGAGAAGGGGGCGGAGGGACGATTCCCTGAGGACATTAAAATGGCCTTAAAATCTAAAAGGAATCTCTCTTGGTCGGCAGCCCTGGTCTCTCATTAGAAGAATTCTTAACCAGCGGTCACTTGGTAAGTTATGTAAATGTCTAACCATTATGATGCTCACATGAAACTCATAGGATATTGAATGACAACTGTAATTGGGGGGAAAAAAGATTTAAAAAAAGAATTCTGATTCCCCAAAGGCCGTGTCGGGTTTTACAATCAAAGATGCTGCACCAGGCAGGTGACAGCTTTCTCGGGCCATGTGACTTGTCCAGGATGAGCATGCAGACCTGGCCACGCTGCGATGGTCTGACGTCGTACCCACTCTGCTGGCCCCTCAATGACTCGCTGTTACTTTGGGGAAGGCCCAGGGTTCTGACGTGCGCATGGTGTCACTGAGCGAGGGCTTGCTGCCGGGCAGGCACGGGAGCTGGCACCACGATGTCGGCTTTTGGGGAAAGAAAGTTCTTACTGTGAGGCCAACCCACAAGGAGACCCGATTCAGGGCTCGAATCCCTCTGCTCATCCAGGTTTCGGGGCGGGGCGCCAAGGGGTTTCAGCACCGGGCCTTCCTGGACAGCGGCCGGTCTCTCTTGAAAGGGTCCCAACGTCCAGTTGGGTTGTGTGTCCTGTGGTTCCACAGGGGCGGGCGCGGGAGGGGGAGGGAGCAGTTAAGGGTTCACAAGTGTCCCTCGTGCATGGTGGTGACAAGTGTTTCTCTTAAGGGGTAAACTTTGGTTTCAGATTTCGTTAGAAACAGGATAGGACCGGTTTGAGCTGGTTCTGCGGTTACACAGGCAGGGTCCACAATCCGCCACTGTCCCTCAGGGCACACACGGGAGGTGCCCTCCGGCCTGGAAGGGTCCAGGCTTTGGCCCGCGTTCTGCTAAACACGGCCGCACTCTGCTGGCGTCCCCCAGACCTAGGAGGCCGCAGCGGCAGCGTGGGGCCGGGCTGGCCTCTCCGTCACTGTCACTTGCTTTGCCTGCGGAGGGATCTGCGGTAATCAGGTGCTGGTTTCGGACAGAACCTTCTTCCGCCAGTGCAGTCTGTGCCCCCCAATAGGCTTCGAGACCTGCCCGGATTGCCTCCCCCCTTCTTTCAGGAAAGTCTCTCTCATGGGGCCCCCAGTAAGTCACCACAAGGTGGACGCAGCCTGGATCCTGGCCAAGACCCCTGGTGAACTAGACGGTGGGGGTGGCCGGTAGTGCATTGGGGTTTGCGCCTGATAACGCTCGGTGACCTGTGCTAAATGCCCGCTGAACGCTGCCTGGGCTCCGACACCGGTGCTGGGGTCGGTCGGCGGGGAGGAGACAGCCGTGCAAGGGGCGGGCGCACGGGAGGGGAACCCCAACAGGGGCCAAACTTGCCATTCGCAGCGGGAGGAAGGACAGTGTGACTGACCAGTGCGCAAGGTGGAGAGCGCCGGAGCGGTGGGCGGGGCAGGCGCCAGCCTTTTCTTCTATGGTATCGAGATCACCCTGTCATCTGCAGCACCACGTGGGCCGTGCCAGGCTCCCCACGAGCGCTCAGGCGGTGCTGGTCGCGAGAGAGCAGGGAGGAGCCCATAAGCATACCCGCCACGCGCTTCGCTCAGGGCCGGCCACTCCGGCGTTTGCCGTGTTGTTATTGTCGTCGTCGTCGTCGTCGTCGTCGCCGTCGTTGTTAAATCCTCCAGCAGCCCTAGGATGCAGGGCGGCCAGCTCACAGATGAAGAAACTGAGGCATGGAGTGGGTGGCCTCTTGGTTATCAGTGACCAAGGAGCCCCAAGTGTGGGCAGCAAGCCTCCACTGCCATGGTCGCCGTGGTCATTTAATCAGCACCAGGTCCCGATGCCATGGGGCTGATGACCACCACCAGAGTGGCCTGAAGCTCTGCTAAATGATCCGCCTCGTGTCCCCCGGGCCACTCCCTGGGTGGCTGCTGGCTCTGCAAGGTGGTCGACACCATCCAAGGTGCTGGGCTCTGGGTTCGGGGAGCTGTGCGCATCACTCACCCGCGCCAGGCCTGACAGGAGGCACCGCCCGGGCGCGGGTCCACTGGGGGGCGCCAACGGGCAGAGGGACTCCGGCCACACGCGCGCAGAGCAGAGCCGGGGCGCACGCGCGCTCGGAGGGGCGGGAGGAGGGGCGGGATCCGGCCCGGGAAACGAAAGCGCGCGCGGCACGACGTGGGCGCGCGGGGCGCCGCAGGTGCGAGCGCGCCGGCCGGGCGCGGGGGCCTGAGTGCGGGCTGCAGGGCCCCGTGGGTACAGGGCGCGGGCCACATGGTGCAAGGATGGCCCACAGGTCGGGATCCCGGGGGTGCAGTGTCCGGGGCCCCGCAGCGCGGTCTGGGTCTGGGTAGCGGCGGCCCGGCAGGGCGCGCCGGGGTGTGGCACCTGCATCCTCCGTGGCACCTGTGTCCCCGCAGGGCCGCCGCCCATGAGCCGGGAAGCGCCGGGCGCGGGCTTAGTCCCCGGTAAGGGCCTTGGCCTGGCCGATGGCCAGAGGGATGGCCAGACCTGGGGCGGCGGCTCCAGCCAGAATCCTTCGCTCTCGCTAACTGCAAAACCGGAAAAGTGTTGCGAAAAGACGCGCATGTCTTTATTTCACTGCCACACCACCGCACCCCCAGAGCGCAGGGTCCCCCAACTTTCCAGGCAGCCTTGAGAGCCAGGAGGGGCGCAGAATGAGGGAGTGCAAAACTCGGGCGGGGCGCCGCCAGCGCCGAACCGACTTTGGTGCCTGGTTTTCCTGGGTGGAGGCTGGAGGCTGGACTCTTGAGTTCTGGCCGGTTCAGTGGCCGGGAAAAGCGAGGAGAGGAAAGTCAGGGATGATGAGCAGAGATTATTTCTGCCCCTGGGCCTCTGGCGCAGGGGAGACGACGGACTAACTAAGGAGTCAGTGACCATCGCTGAGCCCTCTGTGAGTCCTCTGCTCTGTGCTGAGGGGAGCTTTGGAAAGAAGGAACACAGCTTAGGGACAGAGAGGCCTGGGCCGTGGGGGTCATCGAAAGCCTTTGAGTGAGACCGACGGCCGTGCTGGTTGCTGGGGTCCTGGGGCGGGGCTGTGGTGGGGCGGGGCCAGGTAAGGGCGCCCGTCCTGTAGGCTTCACCTGCCTAATGGTCACGTCAGCTGTGAGCCAGGGGCTTTGTCTCTGGGCTCCTTGTCTGGGGCGTGCGGAGGGCAGGCACCCTCAGTCCCTGGCTTATCTCAGGGTTTTGCACATGCTGTATCTCTGCCTCTGCTGGGGACACGCTCTCCTCTACCCCCCTGCTCGGTTCTCACTCTCCCGGGCTCCCCGGTCTCATCCAGGTGGGGACAGTGAAGGTCGGGGGAGTGTGCAGGGTGGTGGGGGGAGGGCCAGCAGAAAGGAAAGTGGGTGCTGGAGCCTCAGGGCGCAGTCCAAGAGAGAGCGGGAGGGGGAGGACCTGGGATGAGGCTGGGCTGTGAGCCGCGGGGGAGGGGCCCGGGCTGGTTTCGATTGAGCAGCGGGACCTTCTGGGCCACTGTAAGTTCACTTTCCCAAGAAATGAAACTAACGCAGGGCTGTGGTCATGTGACAGGTGGCTGGTATATAGCTCGCTGCCTCCTCGGGACTGGAGGGACTGTTGCTCCCAGATTGGCCGGGACCCCAGAGCCCCCCCCCACTTCCCCCGAGGTATGAAGTGTCCTTCCTGCCGCCATGTCTCCAAAGAAGCCGCTCCCAAGTTCTGCAGCCAGTGTGGACAGAGGCTGCCCTCTGCGGCCCCCCTACCAGGTGAGGCGCAAGGGGCCCCGTGGGGCCGGGGGTTGCGCGGGGGGGGGGGGGGGGGTGGTAGGATTCCCGCTTCCTCGCTTCCTCTCCGGAAGTGGAAGCTGCTCCCAGCAGGCAGCCCAGGCAGGCAGAGCGGTCTCCCGGAGGCAAAGGGCTCTTTCTAGAAGCATTTTCCTTAGAATAGTTTGGTCTGGTCCTTTGCTGGAGGCACCTGTCACTTTTTAAAATTTTTGATTTCCTTTCTCGGAGAGAATTCCCGGTTCCCCTTCCCCCTCGGGAATGGGAGATGTGGGCTGAGCGCAGAGCTGCCAGAGGGCTGCAGAGGATGGCGCATGGGAGTGGCACCCCAGGCACGGAGGTGGGCGAGGGGACCCCAGAGCTGGCACGGAAGTCTCCGTGGTGGGGGGTGGCCGGTTGGTGCCTGAGCGGAGGACTCGTGTGCGGTGGGCCTCGCCTACTGACTTGGCCGGTCCTTGATTCCCTGGGCGTCAGACCTGAGCCCAGGGCTCCCCTCCTCCCTCCGGCTGTCCCTCTCCATCTCCCACGGTGACCTCACCTGGTTCCGTGGTTTTAAATACCATCCGTGCACCAGCAGCACCCAGGTTAATCTTTTTGTCCTGGACCTGTCACCTAAGCTCCAGCCGCTGCGGCCGCCCCGGCTGGGTGCCTGCAAGGCCTCAGTTTCCCATTTATGAAGCCCTGTCTCCCCCAAACCTGCCCCGGCCGGGGCACCTTGTCCTTCTAGTGCCCCGGGCCCAAACCCAGCACCGACTCCCAGTCCTTCGCGCCCTATGTCCACATCCCAGATGACCCTGCTGGCCACAGGTCAGAACCACCCAGGGAGCTGTGCCCTGCCCCCATTCCACTCCAAGTAAAAGCTCCCAGGCCCTACACCAGCGCGCCCCCTCCGAGGCCCTCGGAGCCCTCTCCGGCAGCCCCTCCCCCCAGCCCACTGGCCTCCCTGTTCTTCCTGGAACAAGTGGGGCCAGTTCTGACACCAGGGTCTTTGCACGTCCTGTTCCCTCTGCCTAGGGCACACACAGCTGCCCTCAGAGGGCCGCCTGGACCCCTCTCCCCTGCTTCCAGGCTCAGCCCGACCATCCCACTGAAAACCGCACCCTCCCCCGCATCTGTCTGTCTGTCTTGTGGTTTCGGGAGAGACCTTTGCTCCTCCTTGTTCACGGCTTTACTGCAGGTCACTTGCACAGTGCCTGGCACAGAGCAGGCGCTCGGTAAACAACCACCGAATGAATCGAGGAGAATCTGGACCCCAAACCGCTGCGTGTGCATGTGCGTGTGTGTGCGCGCACGCGTGCGTGCATGTGTGCGCGTGTGCGTGTGAGTGCGTGCATGTGTGTGCATGTGTGCATGCGCGTGCGTGCATGCTTGTGCGTGCATGTGCATGCGTGTGCGTGCATGTGCGTGCGGTATGGCGTCGCAGCTGATGTCTTTATCGCGCTGCGATACATTTGTGTGCATGCATGCACACGCGTGTATGTGCATGTGTATTACATGTGTGTGCGCACGTGCATGTGTGCGTGCATGTGCATGCTGCAGATGCGTGTGTGCGCGTAATGCGTGTGTCGCGAGAATCGCGCACGCGTGTGCATGCGTGTGCGTGTGTGCGTGTGCGTGCGTGTGCGTGTGCGTGTGTGAGTCAGTAAGTGCTGCCAGCCCCGGGCCTCCTTGCGCGCGGGCTCTGGGCCGCCTCTGAGGATGTCCCTGGCGCAGGGCGGGCAGAAGGGTCAGTCCCTCACCCGCTCCCTTCCGGGCTCCGAGCCGTGTGCAGAGGCAGGCACTTTGCGCTGTTGATTTTCACTCCATTGCTTTTCTTTTGCCCCTTTGGGCAGGAGTCTGGCTGCGAGTCAGACCGGAGGGTCCTGTCTTTCCTTCCGGAACCCCTGGGACCTGAGGGGTCCCAGCACCTCGTCCGCACTCGGTGCTCAGCAGAGCGCCTGCTCCCATAACCGGTTCCTCGCTGCCCCAGATACTGAATCGTGGTGTGGCCAAGCTCCTGGTGTCCCCCTGGGACTTCCCACCTGCCAGAACTCCCACCACTGGTCACTGGGACGTCTACCTGGGTGGGGAGCCTGAGGAAGGAAGCATTCTTTCGGGGTCCAGAAAATAAACCAAAGCAAACCGCAGCTAAGCGGCGACGTGCCCTGCGTTGTGCTGAGCATCCAGGGAGGAGCTATCATAAACCCCCATTCTCCAGATGCCAAGAGCAAAGCCCAGAAAGGTTAAGTGACTCGCCCACAGTCACACAGCTCGAACCCAGGCTGGTGGGTCTGGAGCCGATGCCCTAGGAGGAGGCCATGGTTGGGGTCTCGCTGGTCCCCCCACGTAGGCTGCTGGTGGCTCTACACCCACTCTGGGCCAGGTGGGTGACCGGCCCCAGCCCCTGCCCATACTGGCCTGTCGTTGGGGGACAGGGGTCAGAAAGGTGTTGAGTGTGGGCCTCAAGGGTTAAAATTAGTTACTGTCACTAGATAGACCAGGGTGGTCCTTGGCTGGCAGCTGAGAGGGGCTGGGGGCGGCAGACAGAGGAACTGCGGGGGCTTCATCTGCGTTGGGTCCTGGAGACTGGCCTCTTGGGCGGGGGTCTCCTCTTGGAGGGGCTCCAGGAAAGCCCACTCCCTCTGCTCCTTCTTTTGGGTTGTACGAGGCAAGGGGCGAGTTTGCCGCCTGAGCCGGGTGCAGAAGGCTCTGAGGACGTGGGTGTGTGGCGTTCGCACTGACTGCCATTCTGTCTTCCTGTGCCTGCCGCAGAGCCTCGGCCGCTGGGCGGGGCGGGGCGGGGGCATGCCCCGCCCCCTCTAGGTTCTTCGGCTGGTCTAATACATGAACACAAGACAGGTTGAGAGGATAAAAACACACATTTAATTTTGTACATATGGGGGCCTCATAAGAACGAGAGGCCCCGGAGAGGGTCAGGCCCCTTGAGCCCTTCCTTGCACCATCCTGAGCTAAGGAGAAGGGGGTAGCGTCAGGGGCTTCAAAGGGGAGGATGACAATTTGCAGGAAGATGGAAAATGTAGGTAAGCAGATGTTTGCCGAGTCCTGTAGAGACGGTGGGACCCAGGCAAGACTTTGGTCTCCAGCCCAGCCAGCTGGCCCTGTTCCCCACACCCGACCCCTCTGCTCTCTGCTCTATAAGCATCTCTGGTCACGTCCTCAGCCTGGACCAGGCCCTCGATCTAAATTCTCTCAAGCCGTTAAGGGGGAGGTAAAAAGCCCTTCCTGAGTCTTTTGTCTCTTAAAAGTAATCAGCCTAAAATAATCCTCCCTCCAGAAACATGTTTGGGGTGGCAAATCCTGCTCCCCTACAGTAGGCCTGCTCGGCCAGCTCAGGGGCCACCCCAAGGCTGCCAGTCTTAAGCAGGGCGTGATCACCCCAGGGCAGACGACCCTCACCTCCCAGCAGGGGCAGAGGCCACTGGCTTCTGGGCTGCCCTCTTGTCTGGTGAGACAGGGGGACAGGGCCATCGTGCTTAGGGCTGGGTCACTGTGGGTGGTCCGTCCTAGGCTGCTGGGTGGGGGCCAGCACAGGGCCCTGGTCAGCCATTGTGGGGCACACAACAGGCTGAACACCTGTGTGTTGAAAGGCGAGAGCCTGCCTGGTTTGGCTGCCCTGGACCACCGCCCGCTCCAGCCCTAAGGGCCAGGGTTGAGTGTGTGGGGGCCCAGGGACACATATCGCTTTCTGCCCCCTGGCTTCTGTGCTTCCTCACACTCTGGCTGGAGCTCTCTCTATTCACAGGCATCGAAAGTGAAACCAAAATGCCGGGTCCATGTCTGGAGCTGCCGAGGGGCTCGGGGCGTCCCAGGCACTGCAGGCGGGGCAGGGGGCTGGGCGCTGGGGGCCCGGAGAAGCCTCAGTGCCAGGTGCTGCGGTCCAGGGGGCATGGGGCCACATGGAAAAGCATGAGGGGGTTGCATGGAGAGTTCCAGGCCACCCCAGGCCCGGGTGGAGGGTGGCCGGCTTTCCCAGAGGTGCCGTTGGCCTGGTCCCATGTGGGGGGCTTCAAATACTGGTAGGGCAGGGGGTCGGGGGTCAGGAGCCCCTCCCGACCCCAAGCCCCCACTGCTCCAGCTGGTGCCCCAGGGTGCTGGACAGTTATTTGGGCGTGGGTGGCGGGGTAAAGGTCTGGGCAATGTATTTATTTTTTTGCATTTTTCAAGTTTTCTTGAAATTTTTTTTTTTTTTATAATGAGAAAAAGTAAGATGAGGAGCCTGAGACCCAGCAGCAGTCTAGGGAGGGGCTGGGGGCCTCTGGGGGAGGAGACGGCTAGTCCCCCAGAGCCTGTGGGACAGTTCCAGGGTTTCTTTGGGATGGTCCCCTGCTTTTTCCTGAGATTCGACCCATGTGCATCTGCTGTAGGAGAGGAAAATTTTTCCTTCTACCCCTTAGGTTCTTTGGCTGCTCTAATAAGTAAATTGACATAAGACAGAGTAGGAGAATGAAAACCAAATTATAGTAACACACCTGCCCCCTGCGTACCTGGGAGAGACCCAGGGGAACTGAGTGACTCCGAAATGGCAGGAGCCACCGCCTCGAATACCGTCTCCAGCCGAAGACAAGAGCAAGTGTTTCGGGTGGTGGACCAGGGTCGGGGTGACCTGCACAAGGGCAGCGAGGGGCATGGTCACTATGCAGAATGCACTCGTGGCTTCTGCATCGATAAGAGTTTCTAGAGATGAGGTCACCCCTTCCTGGGACAGCCGGGGAGACCCCGCACACAGGGAGGCTCCCACACAAATGTCCACGTCTCTTACAAGCGGGTAACTTCTACTCAGTTTTCAGAGCCTCTCCCTTGTCTGCTCTTTCTTAAAAATAACCAGCTAAAATAATCCTTATGCCAAAAGACGTGTTTCAGGGTGACGAATTCTGCTTCCCTTCACTGCCTTCGCAGATTCTGAGAACGACCCCAAGGTGACGTCGGCCCCCGAGGGAGAAATGGAGTGTGGACTTGAGCTGAAGGAGGAAGGCGGCCCTTTCTCATCTCCGGGCACAAGTGACCGGCAGCAAAGCCCAGACGAGCCCTGTTCGGCCACCTCCTGGAATACCTATCAGGTGAGGCCAGACCCCGGGGACGTGGGGCTGGCTCTGCCCAGCCCCTGCCCACTCTCGCTCTGCCTCTTCCCGCTGTGGCTTCCTCGGTGGCTGGACCGTGCTCCCCGTGTCCCCATGACGTCCTCTCTAGGACATGGGCACAGCACTGCTGCCCACTGACCCCTGCGCACTGGCCAGCGGCAGAGCCGCCCCTTCTTGTTGGGTGCTTGGGTTCCCGTCCCGCCCGAGGCCTCCACCCGCCTTCCCTGCCCACCAGGCCCAGCGCCCTGTCTCCCCGCAGCTGTGCTGGGCGCGGCTTCTGCCTTGTGGGCGTCCGCCCCCCTCCGGGCCTCTTTGCATCAAGGGTGTGGGCCCTGAGGCGCCTCCGGGGACAGGTCATCTTTTGTCTCCCGTCTAGTGTCAGACCCCGGGTGTCTCCTGGGTAAGGGACCACCAGGCTGGAGCCCCAGGCCAGGCCTGCGGGGAGTTACCTGGGCGGGTCCAGGGTGAATGATGGGAGAGCAGCCGCCATGGAGAGGTCTCGCCCGTCCAGACCAGACCCGTGGCGGGTCAGCTCAGGCTCCCTGCAGGATGCCGGGAGCGGAGGGACGAGGGACGCTGTGGCCTTGCCTGCGAGGGGGCTGCTTTCCAGGCTGGTCTCCAGGTGTTCCTGGCTGGGCTGGGCAGTGCCACAGCTGGCTGTGTTGCGACGTGTTGTGTGGATGTGCGTGCACGTGTGCAGTCTGTGTGTGGGTAGATGTGTGTCCATGTGGTGTCCATGTGTGGTGTGTGTGTGTGCAGTGGGGAGGTGTGTGTTTGAATGTGCTCTGTGTGTGAATATGTTGGATGTGTGTCTGTGTGTGAGTACATGTGAGTGAGTATTTGGGGATGTGTGTTTGTGTGTATGTGTGTGTGTAAAATTTGTAGCCGAGGAGATATTGTGTGTGAATGTAGGGGAGTATATATGTACTGGGTATATGTGTGTGTGCTTATGTGTGAAGTGGTATGTGTATTATTAAGTGTGTATGGGTATTTACTGATATTGGGAATTATGTGTGAAAGTGTGTATCGGAGTGTCTTTACACATTGGAGTATGTTGTGTTGGGGTATGTGTAGAGGGTGTATACTGGGGGATGTACTGGGGTTTGTGTGAATTATGCGACGTATGGGGAGTGTATGTGCAGGATGTGTGTATATTGAGGTATGTGTGTGGTGATGATTGGGGTGTGTGTAGTGGGTGTGTACTGGGGGTGTGTGTGCACTGGGGTGTGTGTGTATTGGGGTGCGTGTGTGAGTAGATATGTGTGGGGAGTGTGAGTGTGTGTCTTTCCCCTGACCCATCCCCAGCTGAGGGCCGGCTTGGAGCCTGGGCCACGGGGGTCACTGGGGTTCGGGCACAGCAGAGGTGAGAGTCGGCAGACGCGTCGTCGAGCGGCGTGCGTGGCCGTGCGATGGAGCATGGCGCCGAGCCGGCGGGATTCACTTTTATTGTTTGTTTTTCTATCTTTTTTTTTTTTTTACTTTGACAGAGAAAGTTTAAGGCTCTTTCGAAGAAGAAATGGGCAAGAATAAACAAGAAAATTATGAAAAATAAAAGTCCAGAGTGGGACTTGGCTGCACTAGATTAAACAGAACTGTGACAAGGCCACAGTCATTAAGACAGTGACTTCTGGGGCGGTCAGTGAAATGGAGTCTGATGTGTGTAAAAACAGTTGAGGAAAATATACATAAATGTTCATCTCATCTCTGGATGAGGAAAGGTTTTCTAGGAATTAGAGCAAGGGGGAAAAATGCAAACAAAAGATAGTATATTTGACTCCCGGAAAAGTCTTAAAAGAACTAACAACCTCACAGACTATGATAAGCACAATTTAGGAAAGATGTGTAGAGAATATTTGGCTTTACATACAGATATTTTCAGCAAAGAGCGAGTTAAGATGTCAAAAGCTCTTAGAAATCAGATGGGAAACGGTAACTGACCCAATAGCAAGACGGGCCCACGGCAAACGGTCGTCCCCGAGAGAGAGAGATAAGTGACGGCAGACGTGTAAGTTCCACCTCTGGAGTCCGACGCTGAGAATTAAAAGAGCCGCATGATGCCCCGTTAAACCTTCAGATCAGAGCCTCGGTGTAAAGCCAGCGCCGGCAGCGGCGAGGCGGGCTCGGCCTGCCCTTCCGGGGGCGCAAGGTGGGGCAGGTGGCCGCACAGCACCGTGAAGGCACGAGGTGCCACCGAGGCGCGTGCCTTAAAATGGTTAATTTTAGCTCACGTGATTTTCCACAGAAGGGAATTTAAAAAATGCCTAAATGCACAGATACCCACCCAGGAAAGGGAGCTGGAAGAGGGGCGCACACGACCGCCGTGGGGCTGCCTCTGCTGGTTAGCTCGCCACCGTTCCCCATGCCCTACAGTGACCCCACGAAACGCGTATGCTCAGGAAGTGGAGCGTGCGTTGTTGAGAACGGCC
>NW_024355990.1:1731987-1744824 GCF_902729225.1 Pteropus medius | reverse complement strand
AGGGGGTTGCATGGAGAGTTCCAGGCCACCCCAGGCCCGGGTGGAGGGTGGCCGGCTTTCCCAGAGGTGCCGTTGGCCTGGTCCCATGTGGGGGGCTTCAAATACTGGTAGGGCAGGGGGTCGGGGGTCAGGAGCCCCTCCCGACCCCAAGCCCCCACTGCTCCAGCTGGTGCCCCAGGGTGCTGGACAGTTATTTGGGCGTGGGTGGCGGGGTAAAGGTCTGGGCAATGTATTTATTTTTTTGCATTTTTCAAGTTTTCTTGAAATTTTTTTTTTTTTTATAATGAGAAAAAGTAAGATGAGGAGCCTGAGACCCAGCAGCAGTCTAGGGAGGGGCTGGGGGCCTCCGGGGGAGGAGACGGCTAGTCCCCCAGAGCCTGTGGGACAGTTCCAGGGTTTCTTTGGGATGGTCCCCTGCTTTTTCCTGAGATTCGACCCATGTGCATCTGCTGTAGGAGAGGAAAATTTTTCCTTCTACCCCTTAGGTTCTTTGGCTGCTCTAATAAGTAAATTGACATAAGACAGAGTAGGAGAATGAAAACCAAATTATAGTAACACACCTGCCCCCTGCGTACCTGGGAGAGACCCAGGGGAACTGAGTGACTCCGAAATGGCAGGAGCCACCGCCTCGAATACCGTCTCCAGCCGAAGACAAGAGCAAGTGTTTCGGGTGGTGGACCAGGGTCGGGGTGACCTGCACAAGGGCAGCGAGGGGCATGGTCACTATGCAGAATGCACTCGTGGCTTCTGCATCGATAAGAGTTTCTAGAGATGAGGTCACCCCTTCCTGGGACAGCCGGGGAGACCCCGCACACAGGGAGGCTCCCACACAAATGTCCACGTCTCTTACAAGCGGGTAACTTCTACTCAGTTTTCAGAGCCTCTCCCTTGTCTGCTCTTTCTTAAAAATAACCAGCTAAAATAATCCTTATGCCAAAAGACGTGTTTCAGGGTGACGAATTCTGCTTCCCTTCACTGCCTTCGCAGATTCTGAGAACGACCCCAAGGTGACGTCGGCCCCCGAGGGAGAAATGGAGTGTGGACTTGAGCTGAAGGAGGAAGGCGGCCCTTTCTCATCTCCGGGCACAAGTGACCGGCAGCAAAGCCCAGACGAGCCCTGTTCGGCCACCTCCTGGAATACCTATCAGGTGAGGCCAGACCCCGGGGACGTGGGGCTGGCTCTGCCCAGCCCCTGCCCACTCTCGCTCTGCCTCTTCCCGCTGTGGCTTCCTCGGTGGCTGGACCGTGCTCCCCGTGTCCCCATGACGTCCTCTCTAGGACATGGGCACAGCACTGCTGCCCACTGACCCCTGCGCACTGGCCAGCGGCAGAGCCGCCCCTTCTTGTTGGGTGCTTGGGTTCCCGTCCCGCCCGAGGCCTCCACCCGCCTTCCCTGCCCACCAGGCCCAGCGCCCTGTCTCCCCGCAGCTGTGCTGGGCGCGGCTTCTGCCTTGTGGGCGTCCGCCCCCTCCGGGCCTCTTTGCATCAAGGGTGTGGGCCCTGAGGCGCCTCCGGGGACAGGTCATCTTTTGTCTCCCGTCTAGTGTCAGACCCCGGGTGTCTCCTGGGTAAGGGACCACCAGGCTGGAGCCCCAGGCCAGGCCTGCGGGGAGTTACCTGGGCGGGTCCAGGGTGAATGATGGGAGAGCAGCCGCCATGGAGAGGTCTCGCCCGTCCAGACCAGACCCGTGGCGGGTCAGCTCAGGCTCCCTGCAGGATGCCGGGAGCGGAGGGACGAGGGACTGCGCCTGCGTCCGTCCGCTGAGGGGGTCATATCTGAGTAATGAACCCGAGGCAACCCGTTACTGGTTGGGCAGCGCCAATAAAATGGTCAGGCCATGTATCGTGCCATTGTGTGGATGCGCTGCAGCACCGCAGCAGTCCAGGTGGGCAGACGTGTCCATGGCGTCCATGCGTGGCGTGTGCGCGCAGGCGAGGTGCGCGGCCTGAATGCGCCCGGTGTGCGAACATGTTGACGTGCGTCCACAGCAGATAATACGCGTGAGGTGACGCTGGCATGGCATCTAGACGTGTGCTCCAGTGTACGTGTGTGCGTGAACTGGTTCGACGTGCGTGAACGTGGGCATACATGCACCGGGTGCGTACGTGCGCGTGCATGCGGAGCGTGCGTGCATTAGGGTGTGCGGGCAACCGATATCAGTGCGTGATGCGCATCCGATGTCCAGATCAGTGGCTGTGTCAGGCATGTGAAGTATACCGGGGTGACGTAACCGGGGCTCCAGTGAGCAGCGCAACGATGGGAGTGTATGTATTGCAGGATGCGTGTATATTGGGGTATGTATTGGGGTGTGGAGCAGTGTGTGCACTGGGGTGTGTGTGCACTGGGGTGTGTGTGTATTGGGGTGCGTGTGTGAGTAGATATGTGTGGGGAGTGTGAGTGTGTGTCTTTCCCCTGACCCATCCCCAGCTGAGGGCCGGCTTGGAGCCTGGGCCACGGGGGTCACTGGGGTTCGGGCACAGCAGAGGTGAGAGTCGGCAGACGCGTCGTCGAGCGGCGTGCGTGGCCGTGCGATGGAGCATGGCGCCGAGCCGGCGGGATTCACTTTTATTGTTTGTTTTTCTATCTTTTTTTTTACTTTGACAGAGAAAGTTTAAGGCTCTTTCGAAGAAGAAATGGGCAAGAATAAACAAGAAAATTATGAAAAATAAAAGTCCAGAGTGGGACTTGGCTGCACTAGATTAAACAGAACTGTGACAAGGCCACAGTCATTAAGACAGTGACTTCTGGGGCGGTCAGTGAAATGGAGTCTGATGTGTGTAAAAACAGTTGAGGAAAATATACATAAATGTTCATCTCATCTCTGGATGAGGAAAGGTTTTCTAGGAATTAGAGCAAGGGGGAAAAATGCAAACAAAAGATAGTATATTTGACTCCCGGAAAAGTCTTAAAAGAACTAACAACCTCACAGACTATGATAAGCACAATTTAGGAAAGATGTGTAGAGAATATTTGGCTTTACATACAGATATTTTCAGCAAAGAGCGAGTTAAGATGTCAAAAGCTCTTAGAAATCAGATGGGAAACGGTAACTGACCCAATAGCAAGACGGGCCCACGGCAAACGGTCGTCCCCGAGAGAGAGAGATAAGTGACGGCAGACGTGTAAGTTCCACCTCTGGAGTCCGACGCTGAGAATTAAAAGAGCCGCATGATGCCCCGTTAAACCTTCAGATCAGAGCCTCGGTGTAAAGCCAGCGCCGGCAGCGGCGAGGCGGGCTCGGCCTGCCCTTCCGGGGGCGCAAGGTGGGGCAGGTGGCCGCACAGCACCGTGAAGGCACGAGGTGCCACCGAGGCGCGTGCCTTAAAATGGTTAATTTTAGCTCACGTGATTTTCCACAGAAGGGAATTTAAAAAATGCCTAAATGCACAGATACCCACCCAGGAAAGGGAGCTGGAAGAGGGGCGCACACGACCGCCGTGGGGCTGCCTCTGCTGGTTAGCTCGCCACCGTTCCCCATGCCCTACAGTGACCCCACGAAACGCGTATGCTCAGGAAGTGGAGCGTGCGTTGTTGAGAACGGCCCGGTAGGCATGGCCACGACGTTTTAACGGTGGTGCGATGACAGGCCAGGGCACCAGGGACAAAGGCCCAGAGCGAGGACCGGGCCACGAGGCCGGCCTCGTGCCCGGCCACCGAGCGAGGGCTCCTGCGTCCAGCAGTCGTGCGGTTGTGCGCTGGGCGTGTTCGCTAATGAGCTCCCGTCCTGCCTGTCCCCTAGGCTGGCCGGCTCCACCTGGCCCCTTTGGTGGCACTTTGACGCCGACTAGCTGGGGCCTTTGCTGGTTCTTGCTTCCTCCCCAGCGGCTGGTGGATATGCTCTCCCCAGGGTCGCTTCCCTCCGTGAGCAGGTGGGGTCGAAGGCCCCGTCTGGCCCTGTGGTTCCTTCCTTTCTCGGTTTCCTGCCACTAGGTGACAGGGACCAGTCGGCCTGGGTTCCTGGCTCTGCGGGGAGTGGGGCATCTGGCCTGGGGACCGCCCGTGTGCTCCGCTGTCACCCACTGGGCCCGTCCCAAGTGCCCCGTGCAGAAATACCAGTTGCCTGCATTTCCCAGGACTTGGTCCAGAGGCTCTTGCTTTTCCTGCTGTCCTTCTCCTTGAAAGTGGTTCCTGGGGGGCCCCGATGTCCCCTGGGCCCTGGGCCCGCTCCAGTGAGCCTGAGGCCAGACCGGAGGCCACACAAGTGGTTCTCTCTGTGCCCATAGCAGCTGCAGTGTAGGAGCTGGGCCTTGGTTCTGGGCCCTGTTTGCCAGGACTTGCCCTGCCCTGTCCCAGCCGGTGGCACATTAGCAAGCCCCTCTGGGCCTCACTGTCTTCCTTAGAAAAAGGAGGAGCCTGGTGGGAGGAGGAGGTGAGTGCCCCCCTTGCCAGGGCCAGCCAGCTCTGTGCCAGCCGAGGTGCACCATCCACAGCGGGGGTCCTGCCCTGCACTGCCCCAGCTCCTCAGAGTCCCCGGAGGCCTGGCCTGGCTCTGCCCGAGGCGCGAGGTGCCCGGTCCTCCTGGGAACACGTCCACAGCTGCATCTGTGTGCGGAGCACCAGCCCAGGCACTGGGACAGAGGCCCTAGAGAGCCGGGCCCTGCGCTTGCTGGCCCAGGGGTCAGGTGGGCCGACTCGGACAAGCAGCAGCTCTGCTATGGAGCACGTCTCTTACATGGGTTTGCTCTGCGCACCTGCCCGCCCACAGAAGCCCTTCCTTGGGCTTCCTGCACCCGGGACCCTCTGCTTGGACTGCCGGGGTCTGGAGAGGTTTCTGGGCCTGAGTTAGGGGTCCGTGAGGCTTCCGCCAGAGCGGGGCCTCCGGTCCCCCTGCCTCGTCTGAGCCGCGGGGTCGTGTTTCAACAGGGATCTGCGTCAGAGCTTTTTGTAGACGCGGTCGCCCGCACGGCCGATGAGCTGGAGGCCGCTAATCTCCCTCCCAGCAAAAGAAGAAAAGCGGACGCGACCTGGGTTGAGGTGGCCGACGTGCTCTCTGCAGACCCCGAGCAGGTAGTTTGCACACACAGTGGGACGCGGCGCCTCCCACGCGCTCTGCACCTGCATGCCATCCAGCACCCCGACAGGGAGGCACCCTCCGACGCCTGCCCCGCCCGGGGCTGGTCGAAGGCGGAGCCGTGCCCTCAGGATTCGGCTCTTGTGACTGAGGATGCTCTGCTGACTTTAAATTGGCGCATCAAGGTGTGCTCTACTCCCCCCCACCCCCCCCACTCCGCCCCCCACCTTCCTCGGCCCATCGTTGTATTTCTTTTGAAACTATCTCCTTTGAGATGCTGGGAGACGCACGTGCCAAAAGCTGCACGCGCCGTACGAGATGCTCTCTTCGTGGCGAAAGGCAGGGGCCCAGGTCCCCGTGAGGGCCAGAGCCCTCCGAGGCGCATGTCACCGCCGCCGTCACCTGGATTCGGAAAGCCAGCGGGGTGTGTGGTGGATGCCGCTGGACTTAGTCTCAGGTTTCCGGAAGTTCGAATCCTGCATTAGGAGTGTCGCATTACTAATAATATAAAAAAGGAAACTAGCTAATATCTATAATGAAAGCATTTTTGCTTATGAGGAAAAGCCTGTCAGATGGGTGGGTTTTTGTTTTTATTAAAAAGAGGGTTTGGGCTGGTGGCTGCTGCCCCGGGTGTGCTGTTGGCGGGAGCCTGTGGTCTGGGGGTCCCCATGAGGGCCATTGTCCTGGCGGTCACCCTTTCCCTCGGTGAGCATCTCCAGGAACTAGGTCGCGGTCCCCGCGAGGGTCCCTCCCAGGCCTGCCCCCCGCTGTGCTGCTGCTTCCCTGCCAACCTTCTGGAAGGCAGGCACCACCCCAGTGTCCCGGGGAGGGTAGGGCACCTGCTACGAGGTCAAAGGCCTCTCGCCACCTTCTGAGATGCCCAGAGGGTGGGGCACCTGCCACAGGGGTTCCTCCTGCACTGCGCCCTGACTCTGTGGCCTCGGGCCCGAGGGTCTGTGGCCTGGTGCCTTATCTGATGAAAGCTGTCAAGTGTCTTGATTACTTTGACTTATCTGGGTTGGAAGCAACCTAATTTGAGGTGCGATTATTTTAACCATTAGAAATCTTTGGGTGGCAAATAATCGAAAACCCAGCTCAGATTCGGTAATGTGATACAGGGCACGTGTCACGCATGTAACGGAGAAGCTGCCGGGTAGAGTGGCTGTAGGCAAGGCTTGATCCAGCCGCGAGGTCTGGGCATCTGTCCGTGCCTCTGCTCCGCCTTCCGGATGCCTCTCGGCCGCCGTCTTCGGCACGCGGACCTTTCCTCCTATGTCACTTCTTGGCTTCCGCAGGTAGCCACTTCCCAATGCGTCCTTCAGGAGCAAGAGAACACCTCCCTTGGTGGCTCTTCCAGGAGGCAGAGGCAGCGTCTGTTCCCCCAGGGGAAGCATATTCCTCAAATCTCCCTGGCTTTGATTGGCCCACGCTTCTGTCCCTGAACCAATCACTGCAGCCAGTGAATTCACCGCTGGCTGAGAACAGGGCAGCTCACGGCACACGGGCACCAAGGTGGCCTCTGCTGTGCGTGGGAAGCAACCAAGGCCACCGCAGCACCGAGGGCACGTCCCTGTGCGGGTTGCATCCCCTCTGTGGCCCGTGCACGGTCACCGGGCCAGCTGGTGTGCGTCGAGTCTGCAGGTCAGCGATCTTTCTGGTTCCTGTCGCAGACTTTTCTTCTTGCTTCTTCAAAGCCGCGCCTTGTGTTTGTAGAGGTGCAAGGTCAGTTTTACGAAAGACCGAAGCTCAGAAAGGTTACCGTCACTCAGGGCCTGGCCCCGCTGAGGTGGCCGGGGAGACGCAGACAGAGCTTTGCTCGGGCAGTGCTGGTGTGCTGGGAGGACGTGTTTGGTCAGATGCCAGGCGGAAAGGTGACACCATCTTCTGCCCGGTCACCCTTCCCGAATCGGTGCACCACTTCCTGTCAGCACAGGCTGTGCCAGCAGACGCCAGGTGGTTTGGGCAGAGCTAGAAGGCCCGTTTGTCAGCCCCGTGCCCTTGCCAAGCAGCCTCGTGGCCCCCTCCGGCTGGCCCGTGTCCGCCTCGGCGTGTCCACCGCAGCACCCCGCTCCCTGCAGCAGGCACCTCTCCGGGGTCCCCAGCCTTCCCGTGCACTCCTGACCCGCACTTACGTGAGGGGGCGGGGGGCCGGCTTCGCTTCGTTGCGTGGAAAAGTAAACGGGCACTCGCTGTAAAATCAGAGATGCCTCGTGGCGGAAGAAACCCCAAGAGTTAGCAAACTTACTTCGTTTTTAGTTAGTTCCCTTCATTTCGGGCTCCCGTGGTCATTTGTTTTGCCTTTTGGGAAACAGCCGTATTCCGAACGGGCCGCATTCAGGACCAGGTTAATTAGGAATGCGTTCGCGTGTGCGCGTACAACTCGGAATATGTGTGTGTGAAGCTCACGTGTGGAAACCATATAAAATCTTGGTTCTCGTCGAGGAAGACGTTTAGGTTCCGGCCCTGAGCCCTGCGTACCGGGCGTGCCAGGCCAGACTAGGTGTGCGAAGGGCGCCCGGCCCGCACGCGTCCCCCACAGGTGTGCGTTGGTCACCATCTGCTGCCTGTGCAAAGTCCGACTCTCGAGGCAGCTTGCAGGGAGCACGTGAAGCAGGACAGAAAAGAGAGAGCGGGTGACGAGGAAGGCGAGGTGCGGGGCCCAGGGCGCAGCCCGCACGCCCGTCCCGCGTCGGCCTCGTTCGAGGCGCTGGGTGCAGAGGCGAAGGGGACAGAGCTCCCCTCGGGGGGAGAGAAACAAGCAAGTGTATGTTTCCTGTGTGTGTGTGGTGGGGGTGGTGACATCAAGCAGGGGGCCGGCTGGGGGCGTCTGCTTTTCTGCAGAGGGTGTCAGGACGGTGGCTGTGTCTGGGGAGAGGCAGGCGGTGGCAGCAAGGAGGTGTCCTGATTGCCCCCGGGATTTAGTTTGTGGAGGTGACTGGGGACCGGGACGAGGGGTCAGTGCTGTGGGGTCACAGTGCCCAAGAGGAGGCGGCACTGCACGCACGGGCGGAGCACCGGTGCTCTGGTGGCAGCGAGGCCCGGCCCGTGTGGTGGGGCAGAGTGGCCACGTCCAGCAGGTGCATAATGGCGGTGGCCCCGGGCTGGCAGGCACCTGGCCCCGGGGTGATTAGGGCCGGAGGGTGAGAGGCCAGGAAGGTGGTGGGGGTACGGAGGGCCTCTGGGTCGGCTGGTTTGCACATGAAAATTGGGCTCCCTGGAGATTTGTCTGCTGTCTCTAGGAACTAGCCAGCCCTGGGGGCGGGGGGGGGTGCTTCCAAGGCCCCTAAAATGACAAAGCACCCTAAATACAGAAGATAAAATGCAGGATTAATACCTGAGGCCAGGGCCGGAGGAAGGTGGGGAGCTGGGGCCGAGGGGCTCTCGGGCCGCGGTTAAGCTCTGTGCCGGGTGAGCGAGGCGGCCGCGCCTTCGGTGGCGCAGGCGCGAGGCATCGTCGCTGCATCTTCTGGCTTCAGTGTCTTCCAGACGCAGCCTGTGCCAGCTCATCCACGAGCCTTCCAGGCTCGGGCCACCTCCGGCGGCCCAGTGGCCGCACGCGCCTCCGCCATCGGCGCGTCCCGTGTGCCGAGACCGTCTGTTTTCAGTCTGTCTCCCTGACTCAGCTCCCAGCTTCGTGGGGACGGAACGTGGCTTGCTCTCCTGCTCCTTGGTCCTCGCGCGGGTGCCAGGCTCCTCCACCGATCTGTGTCGAGTCGACGCGACTTGATTTCAGGCAGCCTCGTGCTAAGGAGGAGATTCTGCCGTGGGCCACGGGCCGGGCGGTCGGTGCACACGGCCTCCCGCTGGCCTGCCCACTGGTCGTCCACCAGGAAAGGGAACAGAGGCGCTGGTGCCCGGGCACCAGAGTTGGGGCGAACGTGGCCGGGCTTCCAGGGGTGACCTGCTGCTCACAACAGGGCTCGGGCTGGTGGCCGCCCCTGGAGACGCAGACCCTCGGGGCCCCAGCATGCGCCCAGACCTGTCGCCCGTGGCAGAGGGGGATGTTGCCACCTTAAACGACCTTTGTCCAGCCTCTGTCTCCCTATCGTGATGTTAGCGGGTGTCAGTTCTCGGGTTCAGAAACCGCCCTTGGGGTGGCCCGCGGTGGCCCCACGTCATGCTCGTCACCTGGGCAGAGGTGCGGGACGTTTGCTCAGGATTCTTGCTGGGAATCCGGGAGCTGACCCAGAATGAGGCCACAGCGCCCCACGTGCAGACGAAGCCACGCCAGCGCACCGTCCCCACGCGAGGCAGGGCAACGACTCCCCGAGGGGTCCTCGGGGGGCCCCTCCACGCCTGCTTCTGACAAGCTCCATTTCTGATTCCGAAGTCGAGGTCGCAGCTTTGAGCAAGGGTCTCCCGGCCGAGGCGGGACGGGTGACCGAGTGCATCCGCCTCCGCCTTCACGCTGCTCCAGCGTCTGTGAACGCGACACGCCCTGCGAGCGTGGCTTGCGGAAGCCACCGTCGCGGGCCACCCCCCAGCGCGGTCCACGCGGGGCCACCAGCTCTGCTCTGGCCAGCGCCGGGCCACTGCTGGCGCCCAGGCTCCGTCCACCAGCCCCGTTCCTTGTGCATCTCGGTCTCATTGTGTCCGAGACAAAGCAGTGGCAGGCGAGGCGGGTGCGAGGCGGGTGCGAGGCGGCTCGGTGGAGCTGGGCGGGACTCTCTTCCCGTTCGTGTGCTTGTTTATTTTTATCGTTGTCAGAGTTGACAGGACGGCATTGTATTAGTTTCAGGTGTATGGGCTTGACATTCTCACGCAGTGGAGAGGAACTCGAAGGAAAGTGTGGGCGACAGTAGAGTAAACCTAAGAAGTGAGATTTGTGTCTCTTTCTGTCTAGAGCAAAAAGAAGAAAAAGAAGAGAAAGAACCGGCAGGCGCGCGGCCCCGGCTCCCCCGGGCCGAGCTCCCTGCCCCCGCGGCCCGCCACCCCCTCTGGCCCGAATTCGCTCGCAAACCCTGGGTTCCAGGACGCAGCCGGGCCCCGACACCCGGCTCAGCAGGGCGGTCCGCCCGGCCAGCTGAGCCCGGCTCCGGGCACGGGCGCGATGCCGGTGGCGGGGTCTCCGCAGGGCCAGCCTGCAGCAGCGCCGACAGCAGCCCCCGGAGGCTCGTCCCCGAGCAGCCCCGCACCTGAGGGTCAGGAGCTCGGCGGTGCCCTCCTGGAAGCGGGGAACCACGAGCCCCCCGAGCCCTCCCAGGACGGTGCCGGCCCCACCGCCTCCGCCTGTGGAGGTGGCCCCGGGAAGGAAGACAGGGCCCGGGACCTCCCTCTGCCTGAGTCCGAGGGGGACCACGCTGAGCCCAGGAAAGACCCGCAGGCTGCCGGGCAGCTGGCCGAGGCCGCCCCCTCTGGGGTGAGTCGCGAGCGGAGTGACCACGCTGAGCCCAGGAAAGACCCGCAGGCTGCCGGGCAGCTGGCCGAGGCCGCCACCTCTGGGGTGAGTCGTGAGCGGAGCGATGACTAGGGGGCGCCCGCGGAGCCCTTGACGCCTCGCTGTCTGGGGAGGGACTGTGGAAGGGACGGCCCCTCCACCCCGAGTAGCTGGTCCCCGTCCCTGGGCAAGTCCCCTGTCCATTTTGTCATCTCGGCCCTGATGTTTTGGGTCTCGTTTCTTCCAGGCAGTAGATGCTGCTGCTCAGCCAGCGAACGCAGAGAAGGGCACTGAGGGAGAAGTTAAAAATAAGACTCAGAAATCGGAACGGCCTCCAGCCAGCACCGCCGCTCCCAGAGGACACTGCCAGGTGACGTGTGCGCGACGGCCCCCGCGTCCCGGCCGTCGTCCCGTGCCGGCGCCTTCTGACCCCGCTTTCTGAGCAGCTCGCTTTTCATTGAGTTACACGCCACACACGCATCAGGTGCTGGGTGCGGCCATGAACGAGCCCCAGCTCCTGCCTTCACACACCCACGTTCTAGAGCGAGACAGGCAGGAAGCAGCCAGGCCGGGGGGGAGTGCCTGGGAAGCGGGGGGGTGCCAGGCGCTGCCGGGGTCGAGACGGGTCGTGGCCAGGCCTCCCCGAGGACACCTGGAAGAGCCACAGGCAGACGAGGCGGAGATCTGGGGTGGCGAAGGGAATGGCACGTGCCGAGGCCCGGAGGTCGAGGGTGGTGGCCGCTTAAGGGGTAGCAGGAAGCCGGCACCCCGAGAACGATGAGCGGGGGGCTCCCTCGGAGCTGTGGGGGGCACTCCAGAAGGCGCCGGCAGGTTGTGAGCACTCTGGCCGCTGTCGAAAGCCTCGCCTCTCGGGGGCAAACTTGGAGGCTGGTCCTAGAAGTTGGGGTTTGGTCACCTTTCCCAGGACGGGACGGCTGCCCCTGGAGAGAAAGCAAAGCCGGAGAAGCCGGAAGGAAGCGCCAGAAGCCACGTGGACGCTGTGAAGCATGAGGATCAGAAAAACCGGAAAGCCGGTGCACAGCAAGCTAAGGACAGGTGGGCAGCCCGGCGTGCGCGCGGGGCCAGGGACGGCCTGCCCCAGGGGCCCCCACTGCACCCCGCCCCACAGCGGGGCCCCCAGGCCGCCCTGTGTGCACGTTTTTGGGGGAAGGGAATCGACCCCGAGGTGGGGGGAGGGTACCTGCCCCGGTGTCTTGCTTGGCTTAAGTGCTCAGCCACAGTCCCTGAGGGCCCAGAGGCAACAGGGCCTCACAGACACGGGACAGAGACTGTCACATTTCAGAGGGCCGGCCAGCCCCTCCCGCCACTGCCCCCAGCCCCTCGAGAGGGACAGAGACTGTCTCCAGCCCTGTACCCTCTTCCCCACCACTGCAGGAGAGGCGGGAGGACCCACACGGTGGGCGGCGTGTCGCAGTGTGCGTGCTCTTGTGTTTGAGCCGGTGCGTGTTAATGCACAGTCAATCAACAAGGACCGTGTGTGCGTGTGCGCGCGTGTGTGTGCGTGGGCGTGCACGGGAGCAGAGGGAGGGACAGATCTGGAGGTGACCGGCGTTTCCTCTGTGGCTTTCCTGCAGCCCCCTGAGCCCCGGAGAAGGAGTCATGGTGTTCTTTCATGCAATCCTGTCGAAAGATTTCAAATTCGACCCCTCCCAGCACCAAGTATTCATCAGGGGGGGAGAAGAGCTTGGGAAGCCCAAGTGGAATCACAATTTCTGCACGATGCACTATAGCAAGTGAGTACGCCAGGGCTCGCGGGGGCCCCGAGAACGTACTGGACGTCCGGGCCCTGAAATAGATCGAGGCCGTCATTTGTATCCAGTCGACGAGGTCCTTAGACTTTTGGAAAATGAATGCTCCGGACAGCGTCGCTGTCTGGTCTCCCCGTGGCCGCTCTCGTGGGCTGTCAGGGGCCGTGCGGTGTTCGGGAGGCACGAGGATTTCCGCGCGGCCGTTCCGATGACCGGCCGGTGTCCCTTTTGCGCGCAGGGACTTGGGCCAGCACGGGACCCTCG
This sequence comes from Pteropus medius, assembly GCF_902729225.1. Taxonomy (NCBI): domain Eukaryota; kingdom Metazoa; phylum Chordata; class Mammalia; order Chiroptera; family Pteropodidae; genus Pteropus; species Pteropus medius. Next base: position 1,732,402 of record NW_024355990.1, on the reverse strand, counting down.
TGGAAGGCAGCGGCATCATCTCCAGGCAGCACCTGGACAAGCCCATCCCGTACAAGTACGTGTTCTCCCGCGCCAAGGGCCCCGTCGAGTACGAGTTCATCTACAAGCTGCAGAAGCAGAAGCACGAGCACGTCAACCGCTGTCTGCAGGTGAAGTCGGAGCTGCTGGGCGCAGGTAGGCCGCGGGCGCCGTCCCCCGTGGGCCGGGCCAGGTCCCCGTAGCAGGCGGAGCCCGGGGGCCCCGCGCGCCCCGCCCGCCGCGCCGCCCTGCGTTTCCGGCTTCACTTTATTCTCCGTTTTCTCCTTTTCTTTCTCTTGTTTATATTGTTTCTTATCTTTCTGTTTGTTCTTTGCGCTATTTTCTACTCATTGCATGTAGTGTGTGTGTGTGCGTGTGTGTGTTACTGGTGCGTGTG
>NW_024355990.1:1704748-1731617 GCF_902729225.1 Pteropus medius | reverse complement strand
CTGGCGGGGGGTGTGCGTGCGCACGCGTGTGTGCTCTGTGCGTGGCCCGTCTACACGCGCTCTACTTCGGACAACCTGCCGTCCTCTTCTCTGTGGCCTGATGCCTCGTGTGTGGCCAGCATCCCACGTGTGCTCGGAAGACCGGATGACACGGGTCTAGTAGATGAAGCCGCTTCGACGTCGGAAGCGTTTCTGAAGACCGGCCTGTTGGCTTCTGACAGCTGTGTCCCGTCTGTCACCGTGCCTGGGCTCTGGCTCCCCACTTCTCACGTGGGCTTTGCTTTAGAACATCTTGGGGGCTGGAGCCCCAGTCGGGCGGGTTGGGACAGGCGTTTTAGGTAGCGAGGAGCCGAGGATGGACGAGGGGGCCGGGAAGGTCCTCACTGGCTCCCCAGGTGTCAGGAGTCACTGCTGGAGCCCAGGTGATTGGATGGGACTGTCCGGGAAGAGCTGGGACTTTGTCGATTGAGAGTTTTGTGCTTTGCTCCGTTTAGTGCTGTAGGGGTTGATCTGTGTTAAATAAACATAGGAGTTATTCCCAAAGCAGAGGGACAGGGACAGGGACAGAGAGGTGGCCGTCCTTGCTCTTTCTAAACCTGTCAGCACCTCTCAGTGGAGCAGGAGCCCCGTGGCAAGGCCAGCAGGAGGCGGGTGCCGGGGCTTCGGCCCTGCGACTCGGGGGGGTGCCCAGATGGCTGACGTGCGTGCTGGTCGCAGGACCGCGGACAGCTGGCACTCTGTCCTTGTGAGCCCGCGTTGCCTTGCTCGGCTGTGCCTGGCCCAGCTCTGCGTGTCCGCTTTGCTCCGCAGCGTCCGCCGGCCGCCCTTCCCCAGCCCCCTGCGGCCGCCGTGGCTGCTGCGTGCCTCGGGCGCGGCATGTGCGCTGTGCCGGGCGTCTGGGCGCCTGTTTTACTGTGTTCCCTCCGTGCCGTCCGATCCGCTCTGGCGATGAACCCGGCCCGGCAGCCTGGGCCGTGGCTCTGGCCATCGATCGCGCCCTTTCTCTCCGCCTGTCTCCTCGTTCTTCGCTGTACTTTTTCTGACTTTTGGAATTTCTTTGACGTCTCTTTGCTCTAGTCCCTCGGAACCTCAATGTTTCATTTCTATTCTTCCAGTAAGTTCTGCGAGCTCAAGACCGTCTATGTCCCTGCCTGTCTGGCCCTCCTGAGGCCAGACGTGTGCCTGCCCAGGGCTCAGCTGGGGCGCCCTCCACCCCACCGCGTCCACGGGTCCCAGTCAGCAGCTCTCACCTCACCTTTTGTCTGACAGGGCCAGGGCGTTTTTGTAAAACCGAGAGAGGCCCGCTGTGTCCCCACGTGGGCCCCACAGGCCCTATAGAAGGGACACAGAGAGGAAGGGAAGTTTCCACAGGAGCTGATGCCTCAGTTGAGACCTGAGCAATAGCTTCAGGCCGTCGCGGGGCAGGACGGGTGGCGGAGTCGCTGCAGCCAGCAGCAGGAGGCCCGTCCCATCACGGCAGTCTGCGACTCGTACGCATTCGCGCTGCCTCTGGCCCTCTCGTCGGCCTCTTTGGCTTCTAATTATGTTTCCGCTGATTTTACTGGGTGTTCCCGGCCTCCACTGGTGTCCTCTGCACTGGGCGTAAGGTGCAGCCCCTGCCTGTGCCCCTGGCGAGGGTTCCGTCTGCTGCGTCACCGGTGTGGTCCTTCGTGGGGTGGGCTTTGCGGTTCCTAGTCGGGGGACGGCGGCTCTGGCACCAAGTTCCTGCCGAGGTGGTCCTCAGGCGCTCACGGGGCCGCTGTTGCGTGTGGCACGCTCGCCCTCCCAGCAGCCGTGGCCCAGGGAGCTGGCTCCATGCCAAGCTTGCCGAGCCGTCGAGTGTGCCAGAGATGCGTTCCCAGTGTCTTCAGGCCAACCGGATCGTGTGGCCTCGGTCTCACGCTGCTCCCCGCTGGGGTTGGGCGCTGCCCCCCAGAGCCCCGCCCGGCCACAGGCGCCCGCCGGTCCCGCCTCCTGGCCGCCCTGAGGCTCGCACTCTGCCCCTGCGGCCCAGGGGCCGCGTGTGGCCTGGAATGTGACGCTGTCCCTTCACCCCTCAGACGCAGACTGGCATCAGTATGATGACATCATCTGCATGAAACCCCCCGGGCAGTTCCAGAGATTATTCAACCACATCTGGGACACGACGAAGAAGAACGTCATGAGGGGGAAGCAGATCGCCGCCTGCGTCATGCTGGACCGCCTCCTCGGCGTCCTCCAGACCTGGAACGCCATCAATTTGAGGAACTTTTTCACCCAGTTTAAGCAGTTTTATTTTGTCGTCCACATGCCCACCATCCACGAAGGGAACGCCCAGCCCTGGCAGGAGCTGCAGTACGAGGAGAAGCAGGTATCGGGGTGGCCGTCCCCTGCTGCCGCGCCGCCCAGCGCCAGAGGACCCCCTGCATTCGGTGGGATGGGTACAGGGGGGCAGGTACCCTTCAGCCCCTGTGCCCGTCGCTCTGCCTCTCGGGAATTCTCCGTCCTCCACTTTCTTCCTCCTCTCACAGCTGGACCCACCTCCTCACCTAGCCCCTCACTGAACCCCGTTTCTCACTTGGCTCCACCCCATCACTAGACCCTCCTCCTCGCCTGGCGCCGCCCCCACTAGACCCTCCTCCTCGCCTGGCCTCTAGGCAGAGTACAAAGAAGGGTGGAACTCTCCTTAATCGCATCTCCATGGTTGCTGTGGTGTGGCCTGGGCAGTTTTGAGACGGAGAGACGGACCTGGGGCCACTTCTGAGATGGCAGTTGAACCCCAGCCTGAAGGCCTGCCACCACTGTGGGGTCTCTGGACAGCCGTGTTGGTGGCAGCTCCCGAAGGCCCAGGGTGGCCAGGCCCAGAGGGGCGGGTGCTCGGTGTTTCATGGGGAGGCGGGGCCGTGGGACGACTCTCCCATAGGCCCCTCAGGGGCATCGGCCTCTGCTGAGCTGACACGGAACTGGGGGACCACTGACGGGGCAGTTCTGAGGGGTTCAGCCCCATGATCTCGTGTCTTCTTTTTCTCCTGGGCCAGGTGAAGAAAGACCTGTGGGATCATTTGACAAAGCAAGTGGCACCATTTCAGGAAGGAAGTGGGGACCCTCTGCCCGAAGACCGACCAGTGAAGAGTAAATTGAGAATGGGCCTAATTATCCTTAACTTGGTGGAAAATTTTGACTTTCCCTTGTCACCCGATGACCTGGCCTTGCTATGCACCCTCCTCTGCTCCAATGCCAATTCGCCAGATGCCTTTCACAGAGACCTAAGCTGTATCTTTGAGACATCGCCGAGGTAGTGTAATGTGTGTGTGTGTGTGTGTGTGTGTGTGTGTGTGTGTGTGTGTGTGTGTGTGTGAAAAGATTTTATAGCGATCTGTAATGATTTTCATCTGATAAAAATCAGCGCTTGTCATAGAGGGATAAAAACTACCCATAATTTTACCACTCACCATTCATCCTTCCAGCCTTTTCCATAGCATCTATGTTAAAATTTTATGACATGTTGAGTATGCTGCTTTTGAGACACTACGGTGTGTGGCGACTCCGTCAGGAGTTTTCTGGGGGGCTTGCCTGAGGGCCTGCTGAGTGCCCGATGCTTTGCGGGGGTTGCTGGGGGTACCCCGTCTCCCTTTCTCCCTGTTCTAGTCACTCAGACCGGCCCTGTGCGAGGAGCTGGCACTTCCTGATAGGACATTAGACCCGCAGGTGCGTCTGACACTGGCTGCCCTCGCTCACTGTGGGGTTCTGCTCCCTGTCTAGCTGGCGAACGTGGCTGGTGAACCTGTGCCAAAGGAGCATGGACATGAAGGTCGACCTCTGGGTGGGCACCCTGCCTGTGCTGCACCGCTGTATGGAGCGGTCCCCTCCAGGGAGGGACGCCAGGACTCAGCCCGAGGACACCTGGGCAGCCCTCGAAGGAATCTCTTTCTCGGAGTTTCGGGAACGAAGAGCAGATCAGTAAGTGGGCACCTCTACGTGGAGGTCTCAGAGTGGACACTGTCCCCTGAGATCTGCGCTGGGCTTCAGCGGCGCTGTCCTGCCTGCTCCTGGGGACGCGGGTGTTGTGCCACGTCTTGTAAAATTATTTCTTTCAAGTTTTTTTCCTAAACTACAAGACATATAAAGAAACTTACGAAAACAGCCTGTCACAGTGCCGGAGACAATCGGGTCGTTGGCATGAGCGGGCATATCTCCGAGGTTTCGTCCAAATGTGGATATGTGGCTGCTTCCGTGCTGGAGAGCCACGGCCCAGAGGTCATGTATTCTGTCTTCCAACATTTTTTGTTTCCCCTCCCACTTCTCAGTCCTTGGTCAGTAGGTGGACATCCGCATCGTCCTTATACCAGCCGCTTAGTCCTTCATTTCTCCTGCGGCAGTTACGGAGTGGGGACTGTCGCCTGCTGTCGCTCTGTGCCCTGCTCGGATGAGCACCCTTGCCCTGTCCCTGTCTAGTTTCTCCTCGTAATAAATGCCCGAGAGCAGAGCGGGCAGGGCCAAGGCTTCGCACATCGGACGTGCACATCTTGAGGCGGCGAAGCCCCAGCCTTATGGCAAACTAAGCTTTCTTAGGAAAGACGCGGAAAGCACGATCCATGGAAGAAAAATGGTAAATCGATTTCAAGCACGAAAGTCAAATCGCAATCAGAGAAGACATAAATGTGAACTACGTACGAGAAGATGGATACCGCAGCTCGTTGCTAAGCTCAGCGCCCCCCGTGTACGGTGTCTTTTGTCAGAGAAACCATTCCAGGCCTTGCCACCGCCCCCGATCCAAAGGGCACCAGCCTGCAGGTTTTTAGGGGTTAAAACTATGAGCTAAATTAAGTTATTACGTCTTCACTGTTATTGGAACTTCTTGAAATTAAAGCCAAATTAAGATTATTTATATAATTGTATATTTTCTTAAATGCCCTCCAGTGGTATACGGATGATCTAGGAGAAATTTAGCCTTTCATGACAGATACTAGCCTTGGCCCTAAAGTGTCTGTCTGTCTTTTGGGCAGAAGTGGCCGTTAGTACGTCCTGAACCGTTAGCCGTATGTTCTTCATCGCCCCCGTCGCTTCTGTGGCACCCTGCTTTATTTATTTCCCAATCATCATCTTTTGGGGTCTCCAATATAATTTTACGGAACGAGCATAGTTTAAAGACCTTTGCTGGGGCTCACTCGCACCGTTTGACCCATGGCGCTCAGTTACTCATCCAGATGTGTCATTCGTAAAGCATCGCCCCCACTTTGGAAAATACCATGGCGACGCCTCCAAAAGTTAACGTTGGTCGGAAGTTACAAACTTCCAGCTGCAAGTTCTGGGCGACACAGCGCGGTGACTGGTTAGCAGCGCTGTCTTATATGCTTGGAAGTTGCTAAGAGAGTCGATTTTAAACGTTCTCACCACAAAAAAGAAATGGGAGCTATTCTAGGTCCTTCCTGACAGTGGACCCGTGCAGTATTTGTCCTTTGGTGACTGGCTCATTTCGCTTAGCCTCACGTCCTCCAGGTTCCTCCATTTGGCCGAATTCTTCGTATGTTATTATTTACTTTTCATTCAGTTCACTACTCCGCATTTAAATGATTTTTAAAAATCCGGGCTTTCGCCCTCCCCTCGGACCTAATTTTCCTCACCTCGGTCTGTGTTATGGGGCTCACTGCACCTTCTTCTGTTCCTCCTCGCTGTCCCACAGGGAGCAGCTGCTCCAGCTCATGGAGGAGAAGAAGCACTTGCTGGAGGTAGACGAACACCTGTTTCGATCCTGGTTCAGTCTGCTGCCTCTGGGCCACCTGGCTTCCTACATGGGCAACTTCTCCGACTACCTGTGCCGCTTCCCCTCGCGTGTCCTGGACTGTCTCCTGGGGACTTCGTACCGGCTTCGAGGACTTCGGGAGCTCTCCAACGTGAATCTGGAGGTTCGTCGCCTGCAATAGGCTCTTGAGATCTTCCTTAGCACAAGCCCGTCAAAGAGTAAACGTGCAGAGCCCGGGATCCTTCTTCTCCGAAACCGGACAGGGCGAAACCCTTAGAAACCAGGGAACTGGAAGGGGTCCCCGTCTCCGAGGGCCGGAGCCTCGCGCTAGGCAGGATGGGCGCTGGCCCACGTCACGCTTACTCTCTTTCCTTCCCAAGTTTGGAGTGGAGAAAATGGTACAGTTTTAAATCCCACATTTTATTTGTGAGAGATAGAAGTGTAGTAGCCTAGCACCTCAAAACCTCTTTGTAGGAGGAGAAGGATTCATCGGCGGGGCCTCTTTCTGTGGAATTTTTTTCGGGTCTGTCTGAGCGAAGCCAGCGGCGTCATCGTTAAATCTTCTTTCTTGCTTTTCTTGTCTTTGCCACCCTAGGATGTTGAGAATGTTCTGAAAATGCTGTTGCAACTCCTGGATATTTATCAGGACAAGTGAGTAGAAAAGCCACACGTATGTAGCTACCTGCCGCTGTGTGGCGCTGTCCCATATTTGCGGCCATAATCAGAAGGTCATAAATCAATGTATTTCCTTCTTCTTTCTTCAGCTTATTGATGTAATCATCCTATTTTTAAAGGGACGATAATAGATAGAAACTGCTAAGATTTTCGGCTTCTTTCCATCTGGGCTTTTTCCCTACGCATTTTTTCCTTTTACTTCTAATGATCATCCCCATGCGGCATATTCACCCTCATGTCCCGCATTGCATTACTTAGTTTTTTCACGTTTTTTTTTTTTTTTTTTTTACCGTCGGGCCAGTTGAAAATAAAAATCCGAGTAGCTTTATTTACGTAATTATCTGAAGCCATCTGCTCCTGCGGGTTTTTGTGACTTCTGACACCTGCAGAAAGGGACAGGAAGCGGTGCGGGAGGGGCAGGTTCCGGCAGCACCTCCACCTTGGCTGAGTTCTTAGGGTGTTCAGGAAGGCGGAGGCCGGAGCGTCAAGCACCTGTGACTTCGGGGCCCTCCCCTGACCCCGGGTGTTAGGGCATCGCCCCAGCGAACCCTTTCTTGTGCTCTGGTCAACTCGCTCACTGTCACCTCTGGCCCGCATGTAGCCGGACGCGGCTCTGTGCACAGGACACGTTCCTCCAGCCTTCCTTCCCTTCTCCTTCCCTCCCTGTATCTTTTGGAGTGTTTTTCAGATTTACGGAGTGTGTGAATCTTTAGTCATATACATCCTTAGCTTTTTTTCAAATCAGGGACGACCCTTGGAATAGTTTCACTTTTTGTTAAAACGCTGCAGACCGTAGGCAACCAAAAGGATTCTGTTTTCTTTTTGTCTCGGTCACGAGTTCAAGATGGATTGAAATTTTCCGGCTGTTAATTGAACCTAATGGGGTCAAATCAGTGCCTTACCTGTCGGCGCTTTAAAGGGACGGAACTCATCGTGGATAACAGTACTGTTTCCCACTTCTGCCAAATCGCTTCAATGATTTCTCTTAACTCTTTGCGGGGTAGGATTCTTGAGGAGCCCTTGGTACAGTCTTACTTGACTGTGTGCCTGAGAATTCATGAAGCTATCTGCAGACTCACAAAAGACCCGGCCCTTTATGAGATGCCTGCCTTATCTGCCGAGATTGTTTGCAGAATAATACTTAACACTCTAGCGGTAAGTGGGGCACATATACGTCATTCATGCTCAGGACACGTATGGACTTCCAAGCAGCCTCAGCTCGAAAGGAGGTCGGCTAATGCTAGAATCGCAGAAATGACCCAGAGTGGCTGGTTCCCTCGTCAAACATCGCTGGGCGCCTGGTTGATGCTGGTTCTGTTCCGGGCATCGAGGATATTTTGGAGGACCCGTAGGCGCCCTTGTCCTCCCGGGTCTTACACCAGAGGGAGTGTGTAGATGACAGGGAAATGACAGCAGTGCCAGCGGCCGGGACGGCAGAAGCCCCTCGTCCCCACGCACGACCACGTGGTCTTGCTCACCCGTGCTTTTTCCTGTACGTTTTATCTTAAACACAGAAGCAAAGGCTACAGGTCCCGCGTGCACACCTCGGTGCCTCCCCACACAGGTGGGCGCCCCGTGCCGCCCCCCGCCCGTCCCCCCCCGAGGGCGATGGCGCCTGCGATCTCTGCCACCGCAGATTAGTTTGCCCGTGTTCGAACTTTCTGTTTCTTGCATCTGACTTGCTGCACTCACGTCACGTCTCCGAGATCCATCCATGGCGTTGCATGTGTCAGCCGTTCACGCTTTCTCATTGCCGCGCGGTCTTCACCCGCTCGAGTTTATGAGCTGTGAGATGTAGGTGCTAGAGAAGCGAGTTTATGTTTAGACTCTTTACGAGTTAACCGTGTTACGAGTCGGAACTGTGACGATCACACATGTTTTAACTTGATTCCTTTTGGTTTGGTTCTTTAAAATACCACAGACGCATTTTAAAATCATATTATTGATACGATGATTGCTTTCACCCGAAGCGGGTGTTATTTAAGCCATCATCGGCAGCTGCCAACTTCCAAATGAAATTTGCCGGTTATTTGGGGTTTATTTCCCTGCGGAAATGACGATCTTAAATGTTGGTTTGGCTCTTGGATTAGCGTAATCCACGGTCAAAATACTCTTCCTATGCCACGAAAACAAAAAGCGTTGCAAAAAAAAAAACCAGACAGGAGTACGTGCTGAGTTTTTTAAAGAGCTTTTGGTTGGGTGCACAGGGTTAATGGGGTTGACAGGGCACCGGGTGGGAAATCGAGGAGCGAGGTGAGTTTCGGGAGCAGGTTCTTAGGCTCGGCCTCTTCTCGCCCTTGTGTGCCTGGCCCTGTGCCCAGTGCCGGGAGCCGAGTTGGGGAAGGGCAGGGCCCGGCAGCGAGGACCGCGGAGGGCCGTCCGGTGGGCGCGTAGTTGTGGGGCAGTGGGTGACCGGGGAGCCGGTGGGCACGCGGTGCCCTGGGAGCACAGATGGGGGGAGTGGGCACAGGCTGTGGCCGGAGGCGAGGCCCCGGCCTGGGCAAGGCCTCATCACGGAGGGCGTGCACACCCGGCCAAAGCTTCTGGTTTGTTCTAGAAGGTGCCGTGCCCTTCAGGCACTTTTGAGGGCCAGTTTGTCCGGTTTTCAGCTGGAGCCGGTTGCCGCCTCCACGGCCACGCTGTCCTGAGCACGGCGCTCCTGTCAGCACCTGAGCGCGTCCCTGCCCAGCACCCCCCGCCAGGGCAGAGGGTCCCCTTCACGCGCCCGGGGGACCGCCTCTGCACTCCCATCTGGGCGCTTGCCGTAGGCGGCGGGCGTGTCTGTCTGTCTGTCTGTGGGCTGTTGGTCTGTCCACTCAATGCTCAGCTCCTGGGGCAGGACTGGCCTCTGCTTTGTCACCTACCATCCCGAGGCTTCAGGCAGAGGGCCCTGGTGGTTCTCGGGGAGTAGCTCTGGAGGGTGGAGCACCAGCAGATCGAAGTTTGGGGGTCCCGACGCTGAGGCAGTTCGGGGGTGTCTACTGAAGAAGCAGCACGCATACCCATACAGAACTAGAAGCCGAACCGCGAGGGCCCCTCCCAGGGCCTTGGGACTGACCTTGTGTAGGTGGGGGCTGGGCCAGAGCTGCTGGAAAGGAAAGAGGGGTGGGGGAGCGGGGGGAAGGGAGAAGGCTCACTGATGGCAGGGGATGGGGCTCACCTCTTGGCCAGCAGGTGGGCTGCTGGTATCCCTCAGGCCTAGGGCTTTGCTCTCATACTAGCTGGGCTGCTCTGAGCTGCTGGGGGCTCTGCCATTTGGGGGTGCATCCCCCCCAGCCTGGAGAAAGCGGAAGGCTTCTCCTCGGGCTCAGGAGCACTGCAGAGCCCCCGGCTGTCATCGTATAGGGACTGTTCGGCAGAGGCCATCAGTGCCATTCCTTGTCCCCTGACTTTCCCCCAACCGCCCGCTCGGAGTGAACCCAAAAGCTCTGGGGAAATCACAGCGCTTTGAAAACGCAGGCTGCGTGTGTGACCATGTCTGTGTGCGGCACACAAAGCCGAGCGAGAGCCGCTCGCCACAGCCCTGAGCGCAGACGCCGGGCCGCTAACTCCCGCTCTCTCCCCGCCCCCCCGAACCCCTCCCCGTCCTGTCGGTGACAGGCTTCTGCAAAAGGACAAGGGAACGGCAGTGGGAAGACCTCAGTGGGGACCGTCATCCAGGCAGCTCTGAACACTACGAGAACTTGGCTTGGGGATGTCTTTAGGAAGAGGATGTTCCAGCCTGCAGGAGCGTCCCCCGTCAAGTTCACCTACCACCAGGAGGTCCAGGTGAGCCGGGCCGTGACCCCTGGGACCGTCCTTGTCACGGGCACTGTTGGCCCGGGCTGGCCTCGGTTCCCGTCTATGAGTGGATTCAGGCCCCGCCACTCCCCGGCTGGCACGGGAAGGTCTCTGGGCGGTGGCTTGCAGGGGTGGCATTTGGAGTTCGAGTTGGTGCTGAGGTTATGAATTGGGTTCATGACTTCGGAAACGGACAAAAGAGGTGAGAAAAAGAGGCACCTGTGAGGGAAGCTGCACAGAGTGGCGCCCCAACAAGAGGAGCAGAGAGATCAGCCTGGGGGGAGTGGGGGGCGGGTCTCCAGATGGGACGAGTGCTGGGGCGAGGGGCGGGAGGGGGCCAGGAGGGGGAGCAGGAAGGGGCGCAGGAGAGGGCAGGGGCAGCGCTCGGTTCGTCCTGGGCTCGAGCCGATGGGCCTCAGACGTGGCTGGGGGGTCATGGGCGGGGGCCGAAAGGGGATCCAAGGAAGGGGGTGCTGCGGGCTCCTGTTTTGGTTTTTGGCACCTTTCTGTTTTCTTCCTGTGGCCTGGACGTTGGGAAGTTGCCACCTGTTGGCTTCTCAGGCGTCGGGGAGACCACGGAACCCACTTACGATGCCCTGCAGCCTTGACGTGAGGTCCCCGCAGGCCTCGTCCGTGTGGGGCGTGACGCCTCTGGCTTGTAGACAGGGCTCGGTTCCACTGAGGCACCTTCACATCCCGTTTCTACAAAGCGAGGCCTGCTTCCCTTGTCCTCTTGGAAACCAGAGCGGGGTGAACACCGAGGAGTGAGCCCAGGGGAGAAGGTTTGCGGACAAAGGCCAAGCTGCCCCCGTGAGCAGTGGCTGTGGGGCCGGTGGCTCCTGCAGGAGCGGGTGCCAAGCTCGCTCACACCACAGACGACCCTGCGGGTTTTCCTTCCTGCGTCGCGTGGGGCTGCGTAACCCAGATCCGCACCTCACGACCAACATTCAGACTTTTCCTGGCCCCTAAATGGGCCCCGGGCGTGCATGTCAGTGCCTGCTTTCCATCCAGAGAGGAAGTTACTGCAAATATAGATCCCTCATGTGGAATTAATTAGAACATGTGCCCCCCAACCAAAGAAAGATAGAAAGTTGCAAACTTCAATTTAGGACTTTTAATTAGAAGATCAGAAAACCTTACTCCAATCATTGGTCTGAGGTTTCAGATCAATGAAATGCCACCCAAACCAAACTGAATTATTATATATTATTTCAAGATTCCGAATGGGGTCAACCCCAACCACGAAGCTGGAGTTAGGGACAGCTGTTGGCCCAGTGACATGAGAGAAAGACTAAGTTAAACGCGGCGATAAGGGTAAAATAATAATAATTAAAATGTCCACGAACGCCCATCCGGAGGCAGGTGTCGCCGGCACCTCGTTCTACAAAGGAAGTAACCGAGGTTTGGGAGATGAAGAGAGAGTGGGGGCCGGGGTCCCCGCTCAGGCGGACGAGGCCATCCGCCCGTGTCCGTTCGGCCTCAGAGCACAGCAGACGCAGCTGCAGAGTTTCCCAAGGCCGCCCGGCGCCAGGACACAGTTGACAGTGAGCCGAGCCGCCCGACCCCGGGGCCCGCCGGCCGCGTTTAGCTCGACTTCAATAGGCTGTTTCCTTCCGGGGCCACTTCAGCTGGATGGCCAGAGAATCACACAGCAGGGACTGCGCGCACAGGGACAGATGGCCCTCACTCGTCGCCTGTCCAGTGAGGGACAGACGGTGAACCCAGTACGTAGGGCATGGCACTCACCCGCGGACGGAGAAAACGCACGTGCATCTTGAGTGCGTGGCGAGTTCGGCTGTTGGTGGCAGCACGGATGTGGCACTTGGGCTGTTAGGTGAGCGCTCCAAGGCGGAGCAAAGGGACGTGGAGCGAAGGGACACGGGGGCTGACGCCGCGGGAGGCCGGGGCCATCCTCGCCGCAGCGGGGAGAGCGAGAGCGAGCGTCGGAAGGAGCTGAGGAAGCAGGGGACGTGGTTCCCACAGCGGCAGTGACAGCGCCTAGCTCCACCGCCGCCGCCGCGAGGCCCACAGCAGTGACGCCCAGGCCTGTGCGTCGTGGCTTCCGATTCCATCGCGGCTCAAAGAAACCCGTGCTTCCGGGAGGGACACTGGGTCCCTGGCTGGGGCCGGAGAAGTGTGAGGCCCGCCTGGGCGCCTCGGGGTGCCAGAAGAGGAACGGCGACGGTCCCCAGGAAGCAGGGCGGGCGGCAGCGCGCTGTCCGGGGGTCCGTCGTGGAAGGCAGCGGCGGGGTCTGAGCCGCGTCTGCGGCTCCAGCGTGCGGGTCCCCCGCTCCGTGCTGCGTGCTGAGCCCGGACGCCTGTGCTCGACTGCGAGATGCTGGCGTTCGGGGAATCGGGGTTGACACGGTACTCCCAGTACCACCTTCGCGGCATTTCCGTAAATTAAATATTTTCCTCGTTTTTTTTTTTAAAAAAAGGAAACAGAAGCTAGCCCGCAGAGGCTCCCACTAGCCAGGTCTAGGACCAAGGAGCATCAACAGGAGTCGGTGAGAATTCCGCAAAACTTTAGGCAGAACGAGGAGGAGGAGAAAGGACAGCTCTTTTTAAAAATTTTGCAGAAGAATGCTGACTGCTCCATGCGGACGAAACGCTTGCGGTAGAAAACCATCGCTCTGGGACGGGGGTGATCACCTGGCTCAGGCGGGCCCCACAGACATGCTGACATCGGCAGTGAAAAACGTGTTAGGAAACAGGGCGTCCAGAGGCCCCGCCACCAAGGATGTTTTAATACTGAGCAGAAAAGGGGGCTTTACACAGGAGAAGCGGAAATCCGGCGGAGGACGTCTTAGCCCAGGGCAGCCCGGACCTCGGCCCGCTGGGGCAGCACCTCACGGGGCTCCCGGCATCAGGTCAGCAGGGGCAGCAGCCTCCCCGCCTGGAGGCACCGACGCCCACCCCTGCCCGACCCTGCAGGAAGCGCGTTTTCAAATGGCTCAGCACGTCCACGCTCCAGGCTAGTCGAGGGCGAGTTCCAAGACAAGGTGGGTCAAGAGACACGCTGCAGGACAGTGGCCTGAACTTCGCAAATGACTTTTCCACGTCGTCTGGGAGAGAAAGGGAGACGACGGCCGGAGAATGCGTCTGGAAAGGAGCCATGACGGCCGAGTGCCCTGTGTCCCCAGAGTGGATCGTGGACCCGGAGAGGCAGGACGGGAGCGAGAAACGGGAACGATACGGACAGGGCCCCCTTCTAGAGAGCAGTGTCACGCCCACGTGGGCTGTCCTGGGCGTGCCACGTGTCAGGAGACGCCCGCCCAAGAGTTTCGGGCCCACGAGGCGTGGGATCTGCAGCTCAGCTGCCAGCGCTTCGGGAACCAGAGCGCTTATCGGGCGATAGCAGTGGGCAGAGGAAGCCGCCGTGTTGAAAGCTGGCAGTGTTGGAGGTCCGTGGCTGTCACGCCATTCTCGCGAGAGCGGCGTTTTTCAAAGCAAAACATTGGAGGGAGATTCTTGCAGGGTAAAAGCCCTAACCATCTTCCGAGGCTAAGGTGGGCTGCCCGGGCTCACCGGCGACGCAGGCCGCCGGTGACAAAGTTGGGCTCGGTGCTCTTCGCGTGACCATAATAGTCTGTTTTCATACACTTACACCGCAGCGTTTAGTTGTCGTGGTGGCCGTCCTCACGTGTGGCTTTTGCAGGTCTGGAGGCGGCTGGTGGAAATAGACTTCCCCAGGGAGCACGGCTGGAAGGAGATCTTGCTGCAGGACATGGAAGGGAGGCTGAAACAGGTACCAGGAGCCGGGGCTGTTCTCCTTGGGGGCAGAGCAAGTTGTCGCTAAACTAGCGCGTTAGTTAGTGACAACCGGCGGGGTGCGTTTGGATGGACGCCCTACTGTGCGCAGGCCGTGGGGTAAAGATGACTTTGCATTTCTGCTTCTGATCCACAACTCCAGGTGACAGTCCAGAGAAGAGTCAGGGAACGGGGTCCCCCCGCCTGGGGAGCCTGAGGCACGTGCCGGGCAGTGCCCCCCAGTGTACAGTGGCCCCAGTGGCCCGTCGGTGACAGGAACCTTACTAAACCGAGTGATGAGCGAGGAACACAGAAAAACACTCTTCATTCTCATTAAGGCCCATGACCCTAGGACAATTAGGGCTTTTTTTTTTTTTAATGAGAATTTCATATATAATTATCAAATGGATGTTTTTAGGAAAACAGATGCAAGGAAAACTCTCTTATTTTTCAATCCTTACCTGTTTTTGCAAACTGCCATGCCAGGAGCTTTTTCTGCAAAGTGGGACTAGAGGCTCCTTGAATTGTAGTCTGATTGCTCTGAAGTTTGGGGCCAGTGAGGGCGTGCTAGAGTAGGGTGGAGGAAGGTCGAAATAATGGGGGTTAATGAAATAACGGGAAAGTCAAAATCACAAGGGATTTTTACCACATAGAGTCTGAGCGTGCAGCTCCCCAAACCTCTCAAAGCCCCATCTCGCGGTCTTGCAGGAGGATCCCCTCTCCCAGATCTCCGCCTTCTGCAACATCAGCTGGGCAGCTGCAGACTCAGAAGACAGTGTGGCCAAATGCTTTGAGAACTGCGTCATCGAAGCCGTCAGCTCGGCCTGCCAGGTGAGCAGCCCTCCCACCTGAGAAGTGCTCGTGGGCTCACAGCTGCTTTCTGATGGGCTCTGACTCAAAGAACAGGCCAAGGCTGGCCGCCTCCGGCCCGGAGGGACGGTTCTGGAATTCACTCCCTCCACCAAGTCCCTGAAATGCCACTTAGCTTCCTGCTGCTGCGTGGCTGCTACGTGGTGTAAATCACAGCCACTCATATGTGACCTTGAACCAGGCGCTCTCGCAGGCTGCTCCTAAATGTCCCCCTTATTATCATGGCTACTGCTTTGCCAACACTGCTCAGCAGGTGTGCAATACAAGACGCCAAAGGCCGACAAAACGTTTATGGAGGAAAAACGTCCGAAGGTGAAAAGATTCCATCAGTTCACTTAGGGTTTTTTCCTGCTAAATGGAAAGACATTGTGTCCCATGCTGCCTCTTAGGAACGGCCTCCTTGCGCGTGTGTGCGTGTGCGTGTGCGTGCACATGTGTGTGCGTGTGCGTGTGCGTGTGCTTTAGGGTTTTCTGTACATGAGGTCATGTCATCTGTGAATAGAGAGAGTTTTGCTTCTTCCTTTCCAGTCCGGGTGCCTTTTCTCTCTTTTCGTGCCCAGCTGCCCTGAGCAGGTCCTCCAGATCCATGGTGAACAGAGGTGGAGAGAGGGGACATCCTGTCTCGTTCCCGACCTTAGGGAAGAACATTTCGGTCCTTGGCCGTTGAGTGAGACGTTAGCCGTGGGCTTTTCCGAGATGCCCGGGATCAGTTTGAGGAAGATTCTTTCTATTTTTAGTTTGAGTATTTTTTTTTTAATCACAAAAGGGTGATAGATTTCTTCGACAGCTTTTTCTGCATCTACTGAGACTATTGTGTGATTTTTTTTCTTATTGATATGCTGTATTAGATTAACTGGTTTCTTATGTTAAACCAACGTTTCATCCCTGGCATAAATCCCGCTTGGTCGTGGTGTATAATCCTTTTTACATGTTGCTGGATAAGGCTTTCTTTTATCCTTAAATATCAGAAAGTATCTATTGTAAATTTGCCCTACTTTTTTCTTCTTTTTTTTTTTTTTTACTAATTACTGAAACATTTTGTAAAAACTTCGACCCTAAAGAAGGAAAACATTTTGTTTCTTGAGGAAGCAGGAAGAGAATTAGAACATACGAGCTGTTTGCAGCCAGCCTCGGAAAGAATTACAGTTTAGAAGAAGTACAAAGTGCATCGTGCACGAATGCTTTACTCACACTGCATTTGGTGCTTTTTTGTGGTATGAAAGTCCAGGAAAAATGTAGAAACTAGCCGTTGAGCCAGGAGGAAGGGGCTGTGACGTGTGGGCTGTGTGTGTCAGCGTGTGCGTGTCACCCCATCCCTGGTCCTCATCGCTCAGAGAGTCGGTTCACAGGCAAACAAAACGCCCCAAGGAAAGATAAGTTAAACTACTCTCCCGCTTGTATTGAAGCTTTGTAAGTCACGGAGGTTTCTGAAACGCTATTGTGTGATTTACTTCTGTTATTTGAACGTGAGCCGGTAGAAGCCTCCTAAACGTACCTGTCTTTACTCATTTCCTCTCAGTCTCAGACCAGTGTCCTCGAGGGCCTCTCTTACACAGACCTGCAGAAGTTCTGCACGCTCGTGTCCGCTGTGATCACCAAGTCCTGGCCCCGGCGCAATGGGGAAGCCGTGGATGACTTGGTTGAGGTTTTGAAGCATCTGCTCACGTGGCCAGACATCAAGCATCTCTTCAAATTGTATGGTGTGTTCACAGGGGGTGTCCACCTGGTGTCCTCCTGACCGTCACAGGGGGCATAATACTTGACCTGACACTCAGGGTGGGCTGACGCCTGACCAAGGGAGCGGACTGGAGGCGGGGACCTGGCAAGGCGTAGGGTGCCTCGAATGTGAATAACGAGCAGACGGTCCTTGGCACCCGGCTGTGCAGCAGCCACCGTCCTGAGGTCGTATTCTTGGAGTTGTCCCGAAGGTCCCCGTTTTTCAGATGAGGAAATGGAAGTGGGGGACGGGATGTGACGCACCCTGATCCCCAGGCCCGAGGAGTCCGGCTCTGCCCACTCCGTCACTCTGAGACCGATGTGAATGGCCAGTCCAGGATCGATGACCCGTGCTGAACACAGATGACTGTTTGCATCCCCCACCCTAGTCCTGCCCCGAGGGCTTTGCGATCCCAGAGGGGAGATGTGTGTTGCCCCAAAAATGTTATTTTCACGTTTCTGTGCATCAGATTCGGATTTAGTGGAAAAGCACTAGTTTTGGACCTAAAAGTCCCAAGTTAGTTGCTTCTGAGCCTCAGTTTCATCAAGTTACTGGAACAGCCAAAAAGAAAAAGCTAAGGAGCTCACATCCGGTTCTCGTAGGCGTGAAGCCGGGTCGCTGATGCGGGGCTTTTATGTACATCGTTAAAAACCGCTCACCGAGAGGATTATATTCGTGTGTGTGTTTTTTTAAGCCATAAACCTTATTTTTTAGAGAAGTTTTAGGTTTATGGAAAAATTGAACAAGAACTACAGTTTCCATATTTACACACTCCCCTGCCCACCCCCCAAAGAACGTCTATTATTGTCTCGCTTTCGTGGGGTCCGTTTATTATAACGGAAGGACCAGTGTCAAGTACGTGCATCCCCTGCATTTGGAGAAATGCGTGAGGGTACGCGTCGCTGTGGCAACGCCACGGATTCACCGCCTGATTGTGCCTCACGCTCCCCACTGGCTTTGATTTTTCTAGAATACGTATTTGGATCCAATACAGTACGTAGCCTTTTTAGACTGGCTTCTCTCATTCAGCAATATGTGTTTAAGTTTCCTTTTGATAGCTCACGGGTTTTTTGTTGTTGTTGTTGTTGTTTTTTTAATTGCCGAATAATATTCCGTTGTCTGAGTGGACCACAGTTTGTCCATTTACCTACTTGGACGCTGCTGGGAGTTTGCAATTATGAATTAAGCGGCCATGTTTTTTTTAATGGCACAGATAATTCTGGTCTTCCCATTGTGTTACTCAGAGAGAAATCTTCCGGTGGTTAAACTGAGCATTTTTTTAAGTTCTGCCCTCTAAATTGACCCCAGAATTCACACTGAGAATTTTGCGAGATCGCCAGGATGTGCAGAGTAAAGCCGCTCCGCACTGCGCTCGCCGCTTCCACGTACTGTGGCAGTGCCCCGCGAAACCATCCGGATCCCTCGCTGGCTGTGGATGCGGCCTCGGCACAATTCATTCTGCCGCGGGGGTTCTCGAGACGGGGGCCCGTAAGGGAGACGACGTGTGGTTTAAGAACGCGGAAGGGGACAGGTTTTAAAACCCTGAGAAATGCGTTTCCCCGGCTGCTGGCGGCCATTCAAGGAATCGTCTTTGTAGTCAAGGACGTCATTGGAAAACGAATTTGAGTGAGACCTAAGCCTCCTGGGGACAGGAAGTGCAGCCAGTGAAGGGGAAGCACACCTGGAAACAGGGTGACTGCTTGTCGTGCCCACGGCTGGGGGCACAGCGGCCAGGTGGTCGTCGAGGGTCCTCGTGTTTACCGGGGTAACGGGGCAGCGAGGCGCCCGCCGGTTTTAATTCCATTCGTATTCTGATCAGGAACCGATGAGAAAATACTCGCAAACTTGACGGAGGATGGCAAGAAGCTGATGGCTACTGCTGACTCTGTGTTCACTAAAGTGACCGGCGACCTCCTAAACAGGACAATTTTAGTTGGACACCTGGAGCTGATCGAGAACCACGTCGCCCAGTTTCTCGACATCTGGGAACTGAGTGAGTATCCGGTGGAGCTGCAGGCTCCAGGCTCCTGGACGACAGGGACAGAGGCCTGCGTCCGCCTGCGGATTCTCTAGACAGGGTGTTGGTCGTCTCCGTGGCGGGTGGCTCCTCTTGCTAGTAAGTTGACGGGAGACGGTTCCCACTCCTCGGGGAAGTCACAGGAAGGTGGCGACATAATGGCAGGGTTGAAGCACCTGCTCCGTTTCCGTCCCGTGCTGTTCCGCAGACGATGTCTCGCCAGCGCGGCCGTGCACACGGCCCCTTGTCGCCCCACCCGGCCCCTCGTCGCCCCACCCGGCCCCTCCCCACGGCCCCCGAGGCCCCTCGTGACTCTCCCCGCAGCCCCTCTATGCTGTGTATTCAGAGGCAGAATGGAAGAAACGAGTCCCCGTGGAAAAGGATGTGCTGCTCATTTGTCCTATTGGTCACTACCACCGCCCCCCCACCCCACAGAGAAAAGCCTGTCATCCCAGGAGAAAAAATGCGATATGAAGAAAGTGCTGGAATGCAGAGAGAACGAGCTGAGTTTTCTAAAGAGAGAGAGAAGTCACGTGGACAGCCTCCTGAGACTGTGCAGAGCGGTGAAGCCCCTGCTAAGAGGTGACATTCCTGAGTTATGACAAAGCCGAGGGGCCCCCGGGAGAGAACGCCAGGCCGCAGCAGCATTTTACCTGGGAGAGAGAAACTTCTTAACTTGCGTTTGTTTTCCGCGAAGCGAGGGATCCCCTTGACCTTTGTGTGGTTTACTCCCACACCTAGAAGGAACGCGCTTTTCCAGATTGCGGCCTCGGCCACCGTGGAGGATGGTGGCGATGTCTTCACTTTCCCGACCTCCGCCCCACAGACACACGCCTAAGCCAGTCACACCTCCGCTCTGCTCGGCCCTCCGCCTCCCGGTCGCTGCTTTTCCCTCCGGTCCTCACATACGCGTCATGTGCAGGAGCGTTTTCCCCCGGGTGGTCCCCTTCCTGTCCCGTTCTTAAGTGCGATCGCCGCGTCCCACCTTCCCGAGGTCGTGGGTATTTCGGGAATCAGAGGTCTCTCTCTTTCTCACGTTGTGTCCCGTTTCGTCTGAGCTACTTTCCTCCGTCGGGGTTTTGGCGTCTACTCTTCTCGTGGAAGGCCTCCCCCGGGGCTCTGCGAATTCTCGTTTTCCTTTGTGCATTAAGAGAGGAGCACAGCGGGCTCGCCGAGGACTCGGAGCGGCCGTGGCCTGGTGTCCTGAGGGCTCCTCTCTGGGCTGGCTCGGCTCTCCAGCCCCTCGCCTGCAGAGGCTGGGTTTCTGGGCGTCGAGAGAGACAAGCAGGCGGGAGCGTTCTCGGCGTCCAGTCTGCGCATGCCCGCGCGGCTCTCGGCGTCCAGTCTGCGCATGCCCGCGCGGCTCTCGGTTTCCAGTCTGCGCATGCCCGCGCGGCTCTCGGCGTCCAGTCTGCGCATGCCCGCGCGGCTCTCGGCGTCCAGTCTGCGCATGCCCGTGCGGCTCTGCTTTCCCGAGTCCCCCTCCGCCCCTCCCGCTCCCCGTTCCCTGTGTCTCCCGCTCCCCGATCCTTCAGCCTCGTGGAGCTCGTGTCTGGGAATGTCTTTGTTCTGCCACGTGCCTCTGACCTTCGATGCTGGGACCCTCTGTGTCATTTCTCTCTGGAATGTCACCGCCTGCTGCTGTCCCCCGGGCAGAAGTGGGGAGACCGGCCTGTTGTGTAGAATGGGGTGTGGGGGTGAAAATCAGCCTCTTCGACCGCTTCTTGAACCAGCTTTCAACCCAATATTGCTTATTCCACTCCCCTCCCCAAAGTCCAGCTCCCCAGGCACCAGCGTCCGTGCTCCGGGGATCCTGAGCCGGAGGCCTGCCGGACCCCACCTTCCCCCACGGCGGGCCAGGGTTCCACGTGCTCAGGCTCAAGACCCCACTGGCCACTGGCCCATCCACTTGAAGTTCTAAAATTTTGCCACTGTGGTCTCCTTTTCTGCTCTTCCCTGTCCTGTTAGTCGATGACTTTTTAAAAAGCAACCTTTTTTCTGGCATTGGTGCAGGATGTGGGGATGGTGTGAAAGCAGGTGTGTGTCTTCAAATTGTCACCTTCACCCCAAAGTGGCAGCGTTTTCTCTGTTGTGACATGCGGTGCATGCGTGGGTGGGGAGGGGGAGAGGTCAGGATCCTTAGTGAGGAAAAAAATGCCAGCGAGGGCGCTGGCCCGCTGGCCCGACGTCCGGCGAGCGAGCAGAGTGGGGGCTGGGACGGGAAAAGGAAACGATGTTATGACCGGCGCTCTGACCGCTGACTTCTCTTCTGATCTCACAAGTGGACGTGGGAGAGATCGCCAGAAGGCACTCGGAAGACCTGGGCAGTAAGAGATTAAACGACGCGGTGAGTTTGTCGCCCGCCTCGGACTTCGAGTGGACGACACATTACAACCTGAGCGTCCAAGTCCAAGAGATGGCCGAACAGATAGACTTCCTGAAGGACAGCCACATCTTCCGGGACTTCTGGGCAGAAGCCGCCAAGTCACTGAGCGAGCGGGAGGAGGAAGGGGAGAGGAGCGTGCTTCAGCTGGAAGATGTGTACCACGACTTGTACTTTCCTTGTTTCGTCAAGTTCGTGAAACTGTACAACGATCTGAAGTCAGGAGAGGTCACCTTTGCGGAAGTCGACGTCGTCTTCAAGGTCTTTGTGGACAATTACAGCGCCCTCACTGCTGACCTCCAGATCATGTGTACCCTGGATTCCGAGAACCAAAAGGGTTGGATCAAGAAGCGAGTTGAGCAGATCATGGAATATCATCACCTGCATCAGGCTGTCAGCTCGGCTGAGGTCATCTTGAAGGTCAAAGAGAATTTGGGCCTGACCGGTGACTTCAGTGTTCTCCACAGTCTGCTGAGATTTGTAAGTGATTTGAGAGGGACGCCTGGGGCGGGGCCGGGATGCTGGCTCAGACTCCCGGGAGCCTGGGGCTCTGGCTTTCGGGAGCCGATGGGGTGCCTCCGCGGTGTTCCACGATGGGATGCCTCCGCGGTGTTCCACGCGATGCCTGAATGTTCCAAGGGCCTGGTCATCACCTCTGTAGTGGGTTCTTGAGTAGGGGGACAGCAGCGGAGCCCATAGTGTCCAGATCTGGGAGTAGAGCCTCACGTGGTATTAGCTGTAGATCCAGCAGGTTTGAGGGGTGGGGCCGCAGGGATGGTCAGTGATGCTGGCCAAACTCTAGGGTCCCCGGTGACCAGGTCCAGCTCACAGTAGAGCCTTGTCTTGCAGACTAGAAACTTTGAGACCTTTCGTCATGAAAAACTAGACCAGATCAGCCAGCAGCTTATCCATGCCAAGAAGCTGCTGCAGGACATCAATGAGGCCCGGTACCAGTGTCTGCAGGAGCTGTCCCTGAGGAAGGACTTCATCTGCTGGGTCCGGGAGGCTCTTGGAGGTACGGCCCATCGGCAGGGCTGCGGGGCCCTTGGCAGTGTGCAGATGGAGGAGGGAGGGTCTTCTGAAGCCTCTGGGACGTCCCTTCCCTTGACCACGTGCCGTGGGAAGGATGGGCAGGAGTCGTCTGCGTGCCGTAGGTCTGTGCACAGTGTGTGTGCTTCATGTTGGTGCAGTTCCTGTGGAGACACTGTCTCGTGCTCTGGTGTGAAAACCGTGCCCCCCAACTCCGAATGCTTTCTGCGAATAGTTAGGCATCGTTTTCTTAAAAAGCTGGCCCCCCCTTTGTTTTTCCTCTCCGGTTGATTTGCCCATGGAGAAATTTTATGACAAGAAAAAGGCATTTCTTTTCCAGTCAGGGGCTCGGCAGCCTTTTTAGGGCTGTGGCGTAGGTGCCTTTGGCCGAATTAATTCGTGGTGGGGAGACAGAGGGCGGTGGGAGCGAGTGGGGGCCTGCATTGCCCCCTTCACCCTGAGTCTTTAACCACAGGCTCTGGGCCACGTGGACACACATCCTTTGATGAGTACATAGCCCAGAGAATGATGTCTGTTTTTTATAGTAAATGTCAACATAGTTTGTCACTGAGCGAGGGCTTGCTGCCGGCCGGGGCATGGGAGCCGGCACCATGATGTCGGCTTTTGGGGAAAGAAAGCTCTTACTGCGAGGCCCACCAGTAAGGAGATGCGATGCAGGGCTCGAATCCGTGGGCCCATCCAGGTTTCGGGGCGGGGCGTCAAGGAATTTCAGCACCGGGTCTTCCTGGACAGCGGCCGTCGCTCCCGGAAGGGTCTCAGTGTCCAGTTGGGTCGTGCGTGTCCTGTGGTTCCACGGGGGGAGCAGTTAAGGGTTCACAAGTGTCCCTCGTGTCTGGTGGCCACGAGTTTCTCGTGGGGGTAAACTTCGGTTTCAGATCTCCTTAGAAACAGGTCAGGACCGATTTGAGCTGGTTCTGCGGTTGGAGTATTTCCCGGCTGAGCCTGTTTCTTTCTGTGCGAGGTGGTGACGTTGCGGGGCTTAGACGGAGTCAGGCCCGCGAAAGCCGTGTGCGGTGCTAGGACATTGCTGCCGTTTGCTCCAGTCGCGTATCTGTCAGTGGTGTTCACATAACCGGCAAAAGAAGAGATGCCCGGATTCTCGTTAAAAACCAAAAGTGGACAAAACCTCTGAAAACCCACCGAATATCCGCTTGTGGCTTCAGTAAGGGTTGTGGTCCTGTCTCTCCACGCCCCCAGGCATCAACGAGCTGAAGGTGTTTGTGGACCTGGCCTCTATCTCTGCCGGGGAGAATGACATTGACGTGGACCGGGTGGCCTGCTTCCACGACGCCGTGCAGGGCTACACTTCCCTGCTGCACAAGCTGGACAGGAGCGCGGACTTCCACGCGTTCACGTGCCATCTGCGAGAACTGTGGAAGGCTCTGGAGAATGACCAGCACCTGCCCAGCAAACTGGCAAGTCTGATCTCTGGCCCTGCAGCAGAGAAGGTTTCATGAAGCGTTGCTTAGCAAAGCTAGGGGCATGCGTAGGCAGACTGTCACACCCCCTGCGTGCGGTAGGTCCTCCTGCCGACGTTGGAAAGGATGTTTGAGAAGTTTTTCTTCATACGCGGAAACGCCTTCTCTGTCTCGTGTGTTAGAGAGTAGGATACAAAATTGCATGTGAATAAGAGTGATTTCTTCTCTGTAAAAGGCATGAAAACCACATTGAAAGGAAACACGCTAAAATGTTACCAGCGGTTTCCTCGAATGGTGGTAATTGTTACTTAATTCTGTCTACTTTGGAGGATTTTCCGTATTTGCCACGATCGGGGTCAATTAATTTTTTTTTTTAATCAGAAAAAAAATAAGTGTTTCGGTGTAAGTGGACCATGCTCGCCTGGGCCCGAGGAGCTCCCGCTCGGCGAGTCGCTGAGCGAGCAGACGTGGCTCTTGGTGCCTGGGGCGGCAGGAGGGTGATGGGGGGAAAGAGCGTGGAGGGAGCAGACGCGGCGTTTTTGGACGCGCACATCCCAAGGCCTCTGCTGCGCTTCCCTCGTAACTCTTCCGGTTGGCCTTGGGGACCCCGAAGGACAGAACAGAACAGAAGGCCTCGCGGCCCCGTTACAGTCAGCGTTACCCTCCCACAGAGAGCTGGTTTGTGCCTGTCCACCCTGTCCCTGTGTCCATAAGTATAAGTCGGTGCCCTTCACGTGCTGCCAGGGCACCAGGCACGGGTGGGGACGTGGGGAGACAGCCGCGTCGCGCCGCAGTGTCCTGAGAGAGACAGCCGAAGCACGCAGGGGCGGCGGGCAGGGGAGAGGTGGCCGTGAATGTCCTTGGGAAGGGAGGAGGTGGGAGGAGGGAGAGAGAGACTCTCGTCCTGTCCCAACAGCGTGACTCTGCCAGGAACTTGGAGTGGCTGAAAACAGTGAAGGAGAGCCACGGGTCGGTGGAGCTCTCATCGCTGTCACTGGCCACAGCCATCAACAACAGAGGCATCTATGTGATCCAGGCGCCCAGAGGCGGCCCGGTGAGCTGCCCCCATCCTAGGCACGGCTGGCCGTGGCCCTTACAGGCTACTGTAAATTGGGGGCGGGCGGTATCTCCCTCCAGAAAAACAACCTCTAACGCGCACTGTCCCACAGATTTCCCCAGACACGGTTCTCCATTTGCTCCTCCCTGAGAGCCACGCGGGCCAGGAGGAGGTGCGCAGGTACTCCCTGGAGGAGCTCGGGGAGCTTCTGAACAAGCTGATGCTGATGTCTGGCAAGAAAGACCACAACAGCACTGAGGTCGAGGTGTTCTCCGAGGTGAGGGCTCTCGGGCACAGCCCCCTGTCTGTCGGGGGCCGGGACGCCCTGCTGAGCCGCCTGGGGGACGTGACGAGCCTTCGAGTCTGGAGCGCGCTGCTCTGGCCTCCGTGGGGGCATGGAGCCCGTGTCTGAAGGGCTCGCCGTCCGCAGTGGGACGGGGCCTTTGGTTTGTGGCTACCACAAAGGTGGGGAGTTCTTAGAGAAGTAAGTCGCCCACTTCCTCTACAAGCCAGCAAACCTACCAGGGGATCCAGGCGGGTGTCCTTCGTCAGACTCTAAGGCCACCATGCCGGCAAAGCACATGAGTTTATGTCACCGTCTCTCCATTTTGTTACAGGTTTTGTCTTTAACCTTTTACTTGGTGGCCTTCATCTTGACAAGTTCTGGTCTTCCTAAGGAAGAGCTTGTACAGACGGGGAGGGCAGGCCTCCGGGGTCAGGCTCCCGTGCTCCGGTCGCACGTCAACCCCAGCGCCCCGGGTTCTGGGTCTGCCTGTGGTTCTCCTGCCTGTGATCAGCCCTGTGACGCCCGCCTCCTGCTTCCATTTGCAACAGGTGTTTTGCAACGTGCAGAGGCTCGTGCAGGCCTTCATCAGCCTTCACTCTGCTGGGAACATGCTGTTCCAGGCCTGGACGGCCGAGGTCTACTGCTCGCCGCGCAGGGACGTCTCCATCCGCATCGACTTCGGCGTGGAGCTGCTGAGCCAGCTCTCGGGGCCGGGGCCGGTGGCGCAGCTGCTGGAGGCCCTGTGCAGGCAGATGGAGCGCTTCCTGGACCAGTGGCAGGGATTCGTGGCGGAGAAGCGTGCCGAGCACTTCCATCTCAACTACTACACCGCCGAGCAGCTGGTTTACCTGAGCGCGCAGCTCGGGAGCCGGCTGCCCAGCGACGCCGCCCTCGCCATGCTGTCCTTCATCAAGCGCAACTGCACCCCGCAGAACGTGTGGGAGGCCTGCCGGAGTCTCGATGGCAGGGCCGCCAGGTGCCGGGAGAGGACGGTGGTGGACGAGCTGCCGCAGATGGTCTCCTGTGAGCCCAACCTGGTGGACAAGCTGCGGGTCATCATGGAGCAGTCCCTGGCCTGCATGAGCGCCTTCCTGCCTCACTGCCTGGACCTGGAGGTCCTCGGCTGCTGTCTGGCGCGGCTGGCGAGGATGGCTGGGCCTCCCGTGACGCGGCAGCTCCCAAAAGGCCTGCAGGTCGGCCAGCCCAACCTCATCGTCTGTGGCCACTCGGAGGTGATGCTGGCCGCCCTGGCCATCTACATGCACTCCCCGCAGCAGCCCCTGCCCAGCTACGACGAGGTGCTGCTGTGCACGCCGGAGACCACCTTCGAGGAGGTGGCGCTGCTGCTGCGCCGCTGCCTGTGCCCGGGCTCCCCGGGCCGCGGCGTCTACAGCCTGCTGTTCGCGGACCAGCTGAGCTACGAGGTGGCCTGCCGGGCCGAGACGCTCCTCCTGGGCCTGTGCACGCAGCCCCACCGCGAGGACTACCAGCTCGTCATGGTCTGCGACAGCGAGCGGGAGCACTGCTACCTGCCCTCGGCCTTCAGCCAGCACAAGGTCCCCATGACCCTCCAGGCCCCCCTTGAAGACATCCAGGCCTACCTGGCACGTCACTACCGGGCCCCAGAGCGGACGCCGTCGGCCGCTGCCGTGTTCAGAGACCGGACGTGCGTGGGGATCGTGGCCTCCAGGAGAGCGGGTGTCGGTAATGCTGGCTGCTGAGGGGGCAGGTCTCACGTGTCCCACGGTAACGCTGGCTGCTGGGGGGGCAGCTCTCACGTGTCCCACGGTAACGCTGGCTGCAGGGCGAGTCTCACATGTCCCATGGACCACCTGGGAGCCCCTCCCTGTCCCCCACGGGTGCAGGGTGTCTCAGATGACCCCTTCTGCTGGTGGGGAAGCTGCGTCTCGGGACGTGGCGCACCCGAGGTTGCAGATCAGGCCCACGCCGAGCAGGGTACTGTCCCCTGTTCCAGCTCACGCGGCTCCTGGGAGCCAAGCCACCTACCTTCTCGAAACAAGCTTCTCTCCTTTTTTGTTTAAACTCACTGTGCTTTGGGGCTGAGGTGGGCGGGAGAGCAGGAAGAAGTGTGCTGGTTCTGCGTGGGGCAGACAGAGCCGCCTCTGGCTCCACCTCCCCGCAGT